>NC_136274.1:48025417-48302917 GCF_964187855.1 Myxine glutinosa
TTGGATACCTGTGGCACGATTTGGCCAACGTTTCAGAATCGGGTCTAGTTACTTGCTAATGGTTCGTGCCGCGGCTGCTAATCCACTCGGCAATTAACATCTTGTCCGCGGTCGCGAATGAGGTTGCTCACCTGCCTCCCCAGGAGTGAGCTGAGGCGCTTCAGGAGCGGAGACGGCCAGTGAAGATAGAAGGGGGACTAACCCCCCCCCCCCCTCCCTAAGGGGAGTGCCGTACTCCGTTTCCGCAACAATATATATGTAGTGCAGTATATTGTTGTGGGTCTAGTCTAAGGGGTAAATTGAGAATAGATTATAATAGTTATTTCATAGTTTAATAGTCTGTCCATATCAGGACAAGCATAATGTAATTATTCTAATTAACAAGATAAGCAGGTACCCATAGAAATTCGGTGGAATGATGCGACTTCAAGTCCTAACTCCCCCCACCCAACCCAACCCCCAAGTCCGCAACACTCTAACCTCCCCCCACTGCAAGTCGTTAAAAGCCCCCTCCAAAAAGCCTCAAAAATGAATAGTTACTGTTAATGGTATTTTACTTTTGTTATTTTCTTTGTTCATATGCAGCGGATAGCATCATTTGCTGAGGGTGTGGCTGTGCCACTTATGCAATGCCCTCTGTAGGTTAGGGCAGGGATTTGTAATTTGTTATCGGTGCCAGTGATAGCTCATCTACTCTTTGCGATGGACACCGTAGGATTTGTAAGGTCCACCAACGAATGCTAATGCTGGCAGACGGGACGCCCGTTTAACGTCCACCCAAGGACGGCACACACTTTGATGAATCACTCTGTCTGTGAAACACTGGCATGACAATTTATACCTGGGTGGCTTGGGATTCGAACCCAGGCTAGCCTGCTTTTCCATTTACACCCAATGGACGTTATCAAGGCTCTCTCACCATGACCCACTTCACCAACCTGCACTCTTTAGACATACTCAGGGCTCCTTCACTGTTTCACTTTGCAAGTCGAGAAAGGTGATCTCTCACAAGATGTCCTTTTCCCAGAGCCCACACCTCGTGTTCTCCCATCAGGCCAGAAACAACTTGTTTTTAATCATTAAGCCCCCTTTGTCCTTTGGCTAACCCTGCTGGCCTATAGCATTGTAACTTGTGATTAGCAGCGAATATTTATAATTTCCACATCATTTATTGTCCTTGAATGCTTATAATTAATTATTTGTTTATAATCAAGGGGTGCTCCTTATCCACTCCCATGATACAATTAGGCTCCAAATTAAAGCATTTGGAAGACTAAGGGAACGGCGGTTCCACTTGACACGATCGGGCATCTGAGCTCGTGATTACAAGAGCTGTGCTGTACGGGTGCCCAAACTATGGCCCATGTGTGTGTGTGTGTGTGTGTGTGTGTGTGTGTGTGTGTGTGTGTGTGTGTGTGTGTGTGTGTGTGTGTGTGTGTGACAGTACACTTATTCCTCAGAGGTTTGGTGTGCAAAACGTAATTTTATTTCCGAAAAAAAATAGCTAACAATGTCCATAAAGCCTCAGTGCAATACTTGAGACAAAGCAATCTATGGTGTAAATACAGAACGCAGTTACAATACACATGCCAGGCAAGAAAACAAAAGGATCCTTTTTTTTTTTTACCAAAAACGCGTGAGTTGTAAATTCATATTGCAAATGTGTTTACCTACCATAACAGTAACTGTAAACTTTTTTTTTTAATCTTAAGAAGTATTTTCTGCTAAAATATGTACAGGTTTATAAAATGTGTTGTCTGATGCAAAGCTAGTCGGCTTAATCCGACATTTTGCCTCGATTTTGACATCGCATTGGAAATGGTGGGCAAGTGACGACATTCATAAAGGCACTGCTTTAACATGAGACATGCTCTACACACCTCTCTGTCCCCTTCTCTGATCAGTGAGTCTCGCATTTTGATCCCAAACACCGAGCCCCACAAAGCAGAACCATTAGCCGCTTGGGAAATCATATGGGCAGGGTCTCAACTATAAACCCCAGCTATTAGAGACAAACAGTCCAACTAATCAAAATATCTCACCCTCCTGAGTTTCCATTCCTTTGTCCTGAAAATCCATCCAAAAATAATAATAATCACCTGATCAAATGGCTTGCCAAGAACCTGAAGACTTGGGTATTTTTTCCAGTCGTAAGCGGGCCTTTGGGACAGTAACCGAGCAGGCTCGCCGAGCGATTTTGTGACCTGGCAGGCCTCATGACCAATTTTGCAGGCCTGTATGAAGTCCAAAGGACCCACAGCTTCTAAGTCTACATGCTGCTAAAACAATGTTCCTTGTTTGGATGAGTCTATGTCACATGAATCCCAGAAAAATCTCCACCAGCTATCAATAGCTAGGTTTGTGCAGACACAAACTTTGAAAAACGGCACAATACGACATCACAATGGATACGTGCAAAGTCAATGGTAGCGACAACCCCTCAAATGAAAATGTGTGAGGGAGGGAGAGGGAAACACCATTACTTATGGTAGATGATGCACAGATGGTTGTGAAGAGAATACATCAGGAGCAATTTGGTTAAAATAAATGGCAAGAGCGATAGTATGGAAATGAAAAATGAGTTATCGACGTCGATAAGGAGGGGGAAGATAAAGGCATGGCTGTGATCAAAGAGAGAATTATCGTTAAAATAAAAATGAAATAACTTTGTAGAAAATAATACGCAGTAAGAAAGGAATAATAAAAAAAGAGGAATCTCAATTTTCTTTCGGGCTAAAGAAAGAAGAAAATTCCTCTTTTGTTATTAGAAGGTGGAGATTTTAAAATTTATTTTCAGATTTATCAATGTCCTACTTTACAATAAAGATTTCTGGTTTTGAATCAAAAATATGTTTTTTTTTCATTTGCTGCTTGTAAATTATAGGACAACATACGTTTACAAAAAACACCCCATAAAACACCACCATTTAGGCTTCGTTTCCACTGCAGTATGAAGAATATGGCCATGCGATGCTCCGATAAGCAGCCATCAAAAGTTCCTTACCATCTGGATGAGCGTCAAGTTCAGATGGTATTATATATTTTCTCTTTAAAGCGGTAGATTATGCAACGGGAGATTAGCGACTGCAAAAATACATATTTAAAGTTCAAGGAGTGAGTGATCAAAAAGTTGAATTACTTAGAAATTCTTATCCAGGCAGCGATGTAAACATACTATGTGTCATGAAGTATTTTGGATCAATGGTTTCACATTTTGCCAAAAGATACGACCCGTTAAACACACCGCCAGACTCTTGAAAAGCAGAGCAGTTGTCCAGCAGCGTTAAAGATCCCAGGTGTGAATCTGGCTCTTGCCAAAACCAGATAAAAACTACAACGGAGTCTCACACCTCACGCGGGATCCAAACGACGAGATAATTTTCAACCTAGTCACCAGCCGCCGTACGGGTTAGTTACTTCTTGGTTACATCTGCGATCGCTCGCTCTATTATGGCTAAACCCAGTGCTATTTTATTGCTCGGTTGGTTGCTGCTCAGAAAGATTACCAAAAATTAGAATTTCCTGGCAGTAGAAATCCTGTCAAAGTGGACATGAAAAAACGAAGAACAATGCCGCTCAAATTCAGATGGACAAAATTCGTAGTATGGCGCATCTCGCCACCTCCCGACAGCAAACGCTGCCGGGAATCGAACGGACGCAGGTTCCTCCTTAACATTACCCGGTCCGAACAGTGATCCGAACAACACCTAATTCAAAAACCCACAAGCAGTGAGAAGCTTTCCACATTTTTCCATTTTGCACCTAATAACAACATCGCTTTTAAAAATTTCTCTGAGCTCCGGTGCTCGACCTACATGGAAAGGTCCAAATGCGTTTGAGAATTATTCTGTGCCGTGTCCGTCACTGAGGTTTGCTTATTTATCAAATCACATGACCAGTGACCCAGTGCCTATTTTGCCTGAACTCGACGGAACAATTACAGCAATTTGACAGCAACTGTGCCTCGTCAGAACTAAAATCGAGAAAAGTCTATTTCGGCACAAACATTTTGAGAGCAGTGTCGGCGCAGGAAGGCTTATGCAGGTGTGTGCGTGCGTGTGCACAAACTGGGAAATGATGGGTGGGATGCACATCTAGGACTATGATGGGAAGTTAAAAATGGGCTAAGAATCGAAACTTGTTCAATAAGGGGGTTTGGGAGGGGGATGGTTTGGTTTGGGGCTGGTATTGTAAGGCTTCATTTGCTCCACAAAATGCAATCTCACATTTTCCATTATTTTTTTAACCACAGAAGCGTCTCTTCAAATTAACATTTGCATTTGCTTTGGACTGATCAATACTAGATAAAAGGAGACTTGGAAATCGAATGTAGTTTTCAGAAGAATAAATGTCTGCGTCTTTCTGGCAAATGGCGATGAAACAAACTACGGATGCTCGCTGGTTAATCAAACGATTTGCTCCTTGTGCCTGGTAGTCATGGTACCTCCATCTCACTATGTATAAAATTTGGGTCAGGCTTTGCTTACACTCCTCTTGGGATGTTGATTCGGTGGCTTGCTGCATAATCCGATGAAGTCGTCACCACGAATCAGACAAAAATATAAAATGACATTTCAAACAAAACCCAAAATCTCACCTTACATAGAAGTTTCTCACTCAATGTCTTCCTTGAGCATCACATAAAGCAAGACAGTCAGATTAACTGAAATAGCTGCAAAAAATGGAGGGAGAGGGAAAACAAGTGGAGACTGATGAAAATAAAGAGGGTGGGGAGAGTGGAAATAGAAAATGAGAAGAGGAAGGAAAAGAGGGAGGAGGTAAGAAGGACAGAGCAAAAGGAAAAGAGGGAAGACAGAAGAATGGGGGCCAGGGAGCAGGAGGAAAAAATAAATGAGGGACAAAACTGAGGAGGAAAAGTAAGGGAGGCTAACACCTGTGATGCCTGCTGAATGATCACATGGTGAATACAAGAGGTTAAACATTTTTTAAACAGCTCTTTCAGCCATGATAACCTTACCGGCATGATAAAACAATTGAAATACGGCTTAAATAATCGAGGCAAAGGTTCTAGCTATAAGGCAATAAAGCAACATCAGTGGTCAGACAATTGCAAATGCATCTGCTGAGAGAGTGAAAGAGTGAAAAGTAATAATAATAATAATAATAATAATAATAAGAAAAAGGTAAAATTCACTGGAAATTTGAAACTGAAAGGTTAGCGCCGAAATCTCTGTTCGGCAAACCCAGTGTGTCCATCACATGCAGACGGCACACGAGAAGCTTCGTTTTGAGCACACCCATCCAAGTAGGGCTTGTCCAATCCCACAGGATGGCCCGAGTGTCTGTCAGCGGGCTTGCAGCCCCACCGTTACCGGTACTTCAGAATAGTCATTGGAAGAACCCGGTAAATGTATTCAATCGCAGGTACACGGGAAGAGTCCATTTCACAAGTACATGTATCCAATCCAGTAGACGAGATTGAAAAGGGCGAAGGAGATTGGGAAGAATATGCGAGAGTACGAATCCAATTTTGCAACTTGGATGTGTACCCTTCCCTTTCGCCAAGACCCAGCATGACAATCCTCAAAGCAGCAGAAGAACGAGATGCAGTCCTTCCCTTCCAGGCAGTCCCAGCCGGTCTCCGGATCGCCTCGTCGAACCATTGAGCCGACGGGAACCACGGCAGAGCCGGGGCGCACCGCCAAGCCCGGTGGAACCTCTGGTTTCTGCACACGCTACACGCAACATACACATTTGGTGCATTTAATGCAAACCTGCTGCACTCTTCTCTTCAGTTTGGTTTTTAAAGAAACAGACTTTCATAAACAGTTTCTACAGAAACAGCCAGTTTCATCTCACCACGACTGCTGCCAAACTAAATTGTCTTTCTCATCCCGCCATTGTTTCTCTCTGCCCTCTATGGTGGATTACAAGGCCAAACCAGAACAAAAAGGCCAAAAATTCAAAATTATAAGGCCAAAAATTAGAAATAATTCTGGTTTCTGAAAAAATACAATAGGGTTGGTTGATTGGAAATGTAAATAAATATTTAATAGGGAGAAAAATTGAATTAGGCAAATATTTTAATGTTGACAAACATTTCCATTGAGCAACCTTAACATGCACATACTAGAACGGCACTCAGTAGAGAGCATACCTCGGCCAGGTGGACAGCTTACGTTTTGTATCCCAGTCTAGACCAGAAAATCACAATACAGAATCACATTTAATCAAAATCATCTGTCCACAACTTTTTTTTTTGTTTGTTTTTGTTTACTGAATCGAGGCTCGTGAAAGAGCTGACATTTACTTCACAAACAAATCAACCAGACAAACAAAATATATAAAAAGAGGGAGCGGAAGACAAGAGAATGGGAAGCACACAAACACTTGAGAGCACACAACATTTAAGAGCAGGGAGATGTGTGGGAGGGAGAGGGCTTGGGGGGAGGAGGCGTGGGAAGGGGGGGGAGGGTTTGAGATATCCAGCTTTGTATCGTTTTTGGCCCTATCTCCCAATGGTGAAGAATCACTTAAAATTCTACTAGCCGGATCCGGATCTGGATCTTCACCAAAATTGAATCGATTCTTCCTCGTCACACACGCAACCTGTCCACAAAGTTTAATTTTTGGTGGTGTAATGGTTACATTTGGTGATCAAAAAGATTACAATCGGTAATGAAACTCGGTGACCAGACTCAGTGTTTTTGTGATCCAAAATTTCTCTCCAACATGAAAGTACTATCAATGGTGATTATTGGTCGACAGATTATATGTTTAAACGTATTGAAATTAAAATATATTGTGAAATAGATACACATTAAGTTCAAAGTGTTGGGTGGGGGTGAAGACATATCAGATATCGGTATATGTAAACGCCTGAAAATGGAATGCATGAATTACAATACCTGAAAGGATAAAATAATAAATATCTTATATGAAGTCCTCACCTGCTGTGTAATTCATGATAGTAAAATGTCACCATTGTTTCCAGCAAAGAAAGATGTGAAGCGAGAATGCATGCTCTCACAAACTCTTTTTCTAATAGTAATAGACTGCTTCATGTTAAAGACAACCAAAGGAATGAATAAGATAACAATGGGATAGCCAATGACATTCTACAGGATTTGGACTATGATGATGATTTAGCGCTCATTTCAAATACGTTTGGAAAGATTCAAGACAAGAGCAACGTTGAGGGAGGAAAGTAAAAAAGTAGGCTTGAAAAATAATGTCAGCAACACTAAACTGATGAGATTTCACACTGAACTTAAAAAGGATCCAAGTTTAATGGAATGAGATTGAAGATGTAGAAACTTTTTTAGGGACGAGCTCTTAAAGCCATAACGATGTCGTTCAGTCAGGCAGTGGGCTAACCAGTTGGTCCGATGACAATTTTGATTTTTTCCCCTACTCCTCTGAGGTAGTTCAACGGATTGTTATCAAACTCGGCACGAGGATTCATGACGTCGATGCGCAAAAACGAATGGAGCCGTTTAAAAAACAAAATTCCATCCAAGTGCTGAGATGATCAACTTAAAAAGTAATCACGTGAACATCACGTACAATGACAGCGAGCTAACAAGCAGTTTTCAATTCACTCAAGTGACTCATTTTCTTCAGATTCATGTTAAATTCAGATCAAAAGCGGATCAGATCAAAAGACTGGCATTAATGCATCGGTACATGAATCATTGTACGTATTTGATGATAACTTGAAACACTCGCATCAACGAATATGGAAGAAGCCTTCATGGCCTGATTTGACATCGCCAGCATTCCAACGTAACCAAGCACATCAGCTCGGAAACAACTCACTCCATGGATGTGATACACACTATGATAATCATCATCATCATCATCATCAGGTAACTCACTCCATGGATGTGATTCACACTATGATAATCATCATCATCATCATCAGGTAACTCACTCCATGGATGTGATACACACAATGATCATCATCATCATCATCATCATCATCATCATCAGGTAACTCACTCCACGGATGTGATACTCACTACGATCATCATCATCACATAAAACTCACTCCACCGATGTAATACTCACTACAATCATCATCAGCAGGTAACTCACTCCACCGATGTGATACTACGATCATCATCAGCACATAAAACTCACTCCACCGATGTGATACTCACTACAATCATCATCAGCAGGTAACTCACTCCACCGATGTGATACTCACTACGATCATCATCAGCACATAAAACTCACTCCACGGATGTGATACTCACTACAATCATCATCAGCAGGTAACTCACTCCACCGATGTGATACATACTATCATTCTCATCGTGTTCCACGCTGCATTGAATCATACCAAACGCTGTGAGATGTTTCGGCCACTGATAGTCCATTATGAAGTTATCATGGCAAACTCACATGTTATACAACAAATTATTTTGAAATTTTGAAACAATGACTACTAGTTTCACGTTTCTTCTGAAACCTGAAAATAACTTGATGACGAGATGTGACGATTCAACACATCACGGGACAAAAACGAATGGAACGTTTTTCATCAATTCAGGACCCGCTCATCCTACATAGTTTTCACTGCCTGAATATAATCGTGCTGTCAGGCTTTTCAGCCACAAATGCCCATAATTTTCCATGGAATTAACCTGAAAAATGAACTGTATCACCGAATGAACCCCAACTATGACCGCCCTCTATCGGGAGACAAGCGTCTGTCCCACTTGGGACTATTCAATCTGTAACTACTGTAGAAATGTTGGTGTGTGTGTGTGTGTGTGTGTGTGTGTGTGTGTGTGTGTGTGTGTGTGTGTGTGTGTGTGCGTGTGTGTGTGTGTGTGTGTGTTACATATACACTCCGACACCTCTGGACAGATTTGCACCAAATTTGTCAGAGGTATAAGGTTGTATCCGTCAGGTTTAAGTGGAGTTCGAGGCTCCTTCAACCGCCAGGAAACCCCTGGAAAAATGATGGGGTATATCTATTTGCAGTTGCAGTTGGTTTGAATAGCGCTACCTTTGGTGAAGTTGAGCGCTACAGGATGGAATGAATTTCCCTGGACAACTGCCTGTGATCTTCTGTGGTTATTCTCGCCACCACCATGGTTAGCTTTTCCCATCAGAAAAATCAGAAAAACAATTGATCGCAACAAAATATGGACAAGGAAAAACATACCGTTAGCAACTAAAATGACAACATTCAATTCCAACATAACGTTAGTTATTTTTTATGGTGCAGCGTGCAGGAAGCCAACCTAAAATATAGTGGGCAAACTTGGACGATTTCAGCAGAGATGTTTAAGGAGCATTTTAAAGGGTTTCTGGCAAAAAAAAATAAAAATTAAATTATAATACAATAAGCAAGAAGGACAGGACAAAAATATATCAATTAAGACATTAAAGAGAAGAAGATAGAGGTGGATTTGGGCATGCAATGAGGAAATATGAAGACAATTTGAACGAGAACGGCACTTGGTACAGCGTATACCTTTGCCAGGCTGATCAGTTTATGTTTTGTATCCCACTGATAGGCCGGATCTGGATTCGGACCTGAACCAAAATCTAATTGGCTTGTTCTTGTCACCGAAACAGCTCATCCACCAAGTTTAGTGATAACTCATCCACAACCTTTTAAAACATGTTATATATCACTTTTCGCCCAATCCTTCAATGGTGAAGAATCACTTAAAAATTAAATAATTCTCGTATCCGAATCCATATTCAGATCTTTACCAAAGTCGAATCGATTCGTCGTTGTCACACACCCAACCGGGTCCACCACGTTTCGTCCAAATCCGTCCACAACGTTTTGAGATATTCTGCCGTATGTAATTTTTTGCCATATCACTTAATGGTGAAGAATCGCTTAAAAATTTATACGAGCCGATTTCGGATCTTCACCAAAATTGAATCAATTCTTCCTCGTCACACACCCAACCTCTCCACCAAATTTCGTCCAAGTCTGTGTACAACTTTTTGAGATATCCTGCTATATATAGTTATTGGATCCTATCTCCCAATGATAAAGATTCACTTAAAAAATTATATTAGCCGGATCCGAATCCGGATCTTCACCAAAATCTAATCGTTTCTTCCTTGTCACATACACAACCGCTCTGCCAAATTTCGTCCGAAGCCGTCCACAACTTTTTGAGATATCTTGTTCACAGACATACAGACAAACAAAGACAGACAGGGGTGAAAACATAACCTCCATCCACCTTTGGTGGCGGAGGTAGAAAGGAAGCTACATTCTGGACACTAAGTGGGAAAAGAGACAGAGAGACAGAGAGACAGAGAGAGAGAGAGAGAGCGAGAGAGAGAGAGAGAGCGAGAGAGAGAGAGAGAGAGAGAGAGAGAGAGAGAGAGAGAGAGAGAGACAGGGGGGGGGGGGGCAGGGGGGGAAAGGGGTGAGAGAAGGGGAGAGGGGGAGAGAGACCAAGAGAAACCTGGAGGAGTAGAAGTAAAAGCAGAAGTAAAACCTTTCAAAGGGATTGGAGCGAAAGAAATAGAAGACTTGGTGAGATTTTGTTGTGGCATTATGTATTGGAATGAGGATAGGTTGTTATATGGGTAAGCATTTTGCTATATCCATCTATCAGTAACTATTGCAGGCCTGGTGTTGCCTTAACGGTTAAGGTGGCTGCCTTAAGATCTCAGGGTCTTGAGTTTGAGCCCCTGTCGTGTCAATAAATAATACCCGGTGGGTTGATTCAGCCCGTCATCCTTCCGAGGTCGAAAAAATGAGTACCAGCTTACGGGAAACAGGGGCATTGCATCAGTGACACAGCTGCGCTCCCAGCAATGATGCAACCAGTAGCTACAGGCTGCATACGAAATAATAATAATAATAATAGTAACTGTTGGTGCTTTTAGAGTACCACCGTGGGTAGGGGAAACGATCTGCTGCTTGCCATAATTCCCCACCACCTCCATTTCCTGATTGCCAACAACTATCAGTTGTCTACATCTCTATCATTTGTAAAGGTGTTGAAGAATCAAAATAAATAAAATGTCTACCCTTCCATCCACTTGCCCACCAGCTCACCTTCCTCCGTCGCCTCCCCCGCTTCAACTTCATTTTGCTGACAAAGAATGTAAGCATTGCGAACTCGATCATCGCAGCAAAGACGAAGAAGAAACAGACGGAGACAAAGAGGTCAATGGCAGTGACATAGGAGACTTTGGGAAGAGACTTCCTGGCGATTGTGCTGAGGGTCGTCATTGTGAGTACAGTGGTGATGCCTGGAGGAGCACAGTAGCACAACAAAGCACAGCCATGTTGCGTACAAGTGCTTTAGCCTCGAAACGTGCAATAGACAAAATACATGGTCATACAATTAAACAGGCAACCAAAGGACTACATTGAAAAGCAGGATATGATCATACAGTACAGATGATCATACAGGCAGGTCAACTGACCAAGTGAAGTTCTTGCAGGTGTGGCATCACGGTTAATCCAAAACGATACCCAGGAAAGGACTACGATGAGGATGCATGGGATGTAAGTCTGGATGGTGAAGTAGCCCATCCTTCGTACGAGGTCAAACTGTAAACGCATCACCACGTATTCACCTGCACACCACAAGATCGACATCACTTTCAGTTAGCAGGGGCAGGTCCCTATGTGGATGGTAACGGGCAGCTTATATATCAACATGGCCACATAGAAAAGGAATTTGCAGTGTACAGGCAAACATCACAAGTCATCCACCTTCCCCCCCCTCCCCCCTCGCATGGAGTGTCGGGGGAGGGAGGGGATGATGTGCCCATGACCTGACACTGGGTACAACAGACACGTATGCAAAATTAGGTGAAGATTGGCCAGCACTGTTTTTTTTCTATGTTTTGCAGATGTTTTGCAGATGTTTCTATGTTTTGCATGCACATAAGCACATACAGACAATTGCCTTATTTAATATAGCAGGACACAATGTCAAGGCTCGTGGAAGCACTGGAACACAGAACAGATCACGTAGATGCAGTAGAACAAAAAGAAGAGTAGAGGGGGGAAACATTAACAGCAGGATTGAGGGACAAAATCAGAGAGACTTAGACAAATAAGGGATTTGAGGAGGAGTGAGTGGTAGGGGAGGATGCATGCTGTGGACAAGATGGATACAGAAGCAAACTCTCAAGAAGGGAAACAATGGAAATTTGGAAGGAGGTGGGCTTGGCAGGGGATTTTAATGAGGGTAGAAAAGATCATGGCTTTGGATGGGTGATGACCTGAGATTGCGTGAAAAGCAGTACTGAAGGCCTGATGGGAAGGATTATATTGAAGAAAATGTGGAAGTTCGTTCCGCAGTTGGGAAAAAGGAGGAATGAATTCCCGTGTTCATTTTTTCATTCTCTCAATCTGTTTATTCATACCCTTGCTTGTATGCACCTATTGCCCTCTATCTCTTCACTTTTTCCTGGGCCTTGATTTTGTATAAAGGAAAAAAACATCTCTCAGAACAGGTGATCAAGTTGATAGAGGAATACAAAAACATGAAAAGTGTTGGATGGGAAAATGAGGGTTTCTTCACTGCATTTTCATCCATTATTGTGATTTATCATGCCTTTTGTGCTTGTTTAAATCACAAGACGAGAACGGCACTCAGGAGAGAGCATACATACCTCTTCCTGGTTGGCCATATCACTCAATGATGAGGAATCACTAAAAATTCTACTAGGTGGATCCGGAGGATCCAGATCTTCACCAAAAATGAATCGATTCTTCCTCGTCACACACACACAACCTGTCCAGCAAGTTTCGTCCAAATTAATCTATAACTTTTTGAGATATCGTGCTAAGTATCGTTTTTGGCCCTATCTCCCATTTGTGAAGAATCACTTAAAAACAATTAAATAATTCTCATATCCGAATCCATATTCAGATCTTCACCAAAATCTAATTATTTCGTCCTTGTCACACACCCAACCGGCCCACCAAGTTTCGTCCAAATCCGTCCACAACGTTTTGAGATATTTTGTTCACAAACAGACAGACAGGGGTGAAAACATAACCTACATCCATTCACCTTTGGTGGCGGAGGTAATAAAAACATTCAAAGGCGCTGGCTGTGTCGCAAAATATTTTTTCGAATGTTACTATATTACTTAGCAGTCACTGTGCGGGTGACGTTTTTGCAAATTGCCCTTGCCCACATGGGATTCTAAACAGTACAGGGATGGAGATGGCAAAAATGCAGATGTTATCTTTTGTCATCGAGCTGGTACACTGGGAGCAACAATTCACATATATTGCCACATCTGATGCAATTTAAATGCTCTAATAGCGTCGGGGTGCTCCATTTGAAACCATTTGTTCGATATATGTAGCTTTTCGATGCCCAGGATCTGTACCAAAAATTTGTATTGGTGTCAAAGCCAGGTGCAAATTAATAGTAGGATTCACAGACTTAAACGTCACGGCATAAACCTGATGCCATTTTGTTAACATGCTATTTTACAACTTAAATGCTTTTATTCATTGTCTTTTGCAAAATCTGTCTTTTCTTTTTTTCTTGGGGTTAGGTTTCTTTGGGTCTTAGGGTTTTCCCCAACCTGTGCTTCTTTCAGACTTTCAGACCTGGTGAGAACACCACAAATTAAACACGCATTATAAGGGAACTGTGCAGGTTATATTTAGAAAGTAAACACACGAGGGAGACCATGAAAAAACAAATTATGCTTGGTATGGCACCTGATGGTGTTTTCAGCATTTCGGTGTAATTTCGGAGGCCAAGAAAAGAAAACTGGTAAAGCTTCCACGAGCGCTGGTCCGCGACTTCCACCGCATTGTGGCTCCAATGATACGTTATTTCCTCCTTTGGGTAGCCATCTGAGGGGTGAATGCAAACAACGGCAGAGTCTTTTACTCATGTTTTACAAAAGCCTTATATATTCGGGTTCAAAGGCAAGAGGGATTACACAATGTCTCAACGATACACAAGAACATGCATAATAAAACAATGCAACAATGATGAAAAACAAAAAGTTGGCATTAATTGTTAATGTATCTGTATTGGTGGCCATATTAGAGAATAAAATAAATAAATAAATTCCCTTTTTAAGGCCATTTTCCCTGCGAGAGCGGCAGTTAGCCTTGCGGGCCCCATGACAATCATCAGGGTTCCATTTTTGAGGCAATGTTTTTATGGCCGGATGCCCTTCCTGACGCCAACCCTTTAGTCTCCTCTTACGACAGGCAGGGATACCCTGTACCTATTCTAAGCCGGGGCACACACAGGCACATTCATCCCAGCAAGCTGATATTTGCCGACCTCGGAAGGATGACAGGTTGAGTCAACCCCCTGTCGTTAATTCAACGATCGACCAGGATCCGAACTCAGGATCCCAGGATCCCAAGCCAGCACCAAAACCGCCAAACCAACACCAGGCTAGACCATATGAGAGAATGGTACTTCAAATACGACAATTGCTCCGTTAGCTAATTAACAAGAATATTAGCATTAACAAAATAAAATTAACAAATACAACCAAGATATTCTAGTTTTGAATTTTTAAAAGTAATTTCCAGAAATTTGTAGAATTTGCTTTTCAAGCCTGGATATATATATATATATATATATATATATATATATATATATATATATATATATATATATATATATATATATATATATATATATATATATATATATATATATATATATATATATATATATATATATATATATATATATATAAGTTCAAAACACACCTGGTCACAAGTGTGCCGCACTGACCGGGTCCTCAGTCGAGGTCCTCAGCATTATCCCGTTTCGGCCCTTCAACCTCGATACAGTCAGCTAAGGTGGGCCAGCAGGGGCACATCCACATCCACATGCAGCAACTACACCTGGATGCGTACATACCCCCACCCCCAGCCAGTGCGAACGCAGACTACAACAACACATCCACATCCAGAATCTACATCACCAAACAAATATGGTGGAACACTCAAACACCCACCTTTATACCCTTCACCACTCACCAACAAAACACACCAGATCATTCATACACACACATACACACCCATACACACACAACGCCAACCAACCACCTACTCTTACAACATACACCACTCAACATACAAAAACACACACTCATGCAAAAACACACACCCTCACCCACTCACTCATATCCACAAAATAAGAAATAATAATCATAACAAAAAAAGAAAAAAAGAAAAAACCACACACAACCTACACCATTCGCCATGCCTCCATAAACTTCCTCCATATCCAAAATGAGTCTTTCAAGGCAACCTGGGCCACCTTGTCACACATCCTCCTTCTTTCTGTCCCACACACTCCCAGCCGAGCAAGAAATGCAGAAAAGGAATTGCCAATATACCCTCTACACCCCACCTCAAATGGCTGACACGAAACTCGCCAGACATATCACGTGCCTTCGATACGGTCTGGCACCCCGCTCTGCTCACCAAACTCTCCTCTGTTGGTATCCATGGAAATCTCCACGCATGGCTGGCGGACTTCCTCTCTAGGCGGTCAACGTGTGGCCCTGAATGGGTTTCTCTAATCTCCTCTTCCTGTTCAGGCTGGAGTTCCCCAAGGCAGTGTTCTGGGCCCTGTGCTTTTTCTGGTCATCATCAATGATCTCTCCGACTCTCTTGAAAATCCTCTCTATCTCTTTGCTGATGACTCTACTCTCTGTCGCTCCATTCTTCATCCCTCAGATCGGCAGTCTGCAGCCTCCTCACTCTCTGCAGACCTGGACAAAATCACAGACTGGGCAAACAAGTGGAACATGTCTGTCAATCCTGACAAATCTCACACTCTTACGATGTCTCTCCGAAAAGACCGACTGGACAACCCTCCCATATACTTTCTGAATAATTCTCTCCAAGAAGTTCTGTCACTCAAACTTTTGGGTCTCACTATCTGCCATGATCTTTCCTGGGAAAACCACATTTCAAATCTGGCCTCCAAAGCCAGTCGCCGACTGGGCATCCTCCGTCGTGCGAAGTCCTTCCTTGGCACACCTGAGCTCCTCACCACGTACAAGGCTTTCATCCGCAGCTCAATGGAATACTGCTCTCCCCTCTGGGCTGGTGCTCCTGCCTCACACCTAGCTCGTCTTCACGCTGTTGAAAGCAAAGCATTCAGAATCATTGGAATCTCCCACGATGAAGCTAACTCCAAGGGCCTCTCACTCACTCACCGCAGACAGGTTGGTGGTCTTTCCGTCTTCTACCGACTCCTTTCTGGCCTTGCCCCCCCAGCTCTCTCTGGGCTCTGTCCCGCAAATATTCTTACAGGTCGCACAAGATCTGCCTGCACCCCTCTTATGGTTAAACTGCCAAAATCAAGACTCTCTGCTCACCTTCACTCCTCTTTTCTCTCGCCTCTGGAACAAACTCCCTCACTCTCTTCAATCCCACTCCACCCTCCAGGTCTTTAAAACAGCTGTACACCACCATCTCTTATCTTCCCCCATCCAAAACCTTGATCTTTTCTATCCCCGATAATTTCACCCCAATTCCACTTTTTGAAATACCAACTTCTGTCCTGGAAGTCCTTGGTGTCCTTGTGTTTTACACTTCTCCCACCCCTCCCCCCCCCCCACTTCCCACGCCTCCTCCCCCAAGCCCTCTCCCTCCCACACATCTCCCACACATCTCCCTGCTCTTAAATGTTGTGTGCTCTCAAGTGTTTGTGTGCTTCCCATTCTCTTGTCTTCCGCTCCCTCTTTTTATATATTTTGTTTGTCTGGTTGATTTGTTTGTGAAGTAAATGTCAGCTCTTTCACGAGCCTCGATTCAGTATACAACAACAACAACAACAAAAAAAAAAAAAAAAAAAAAAAAAAAAAAAAAACCTTCTCCCGGCACTCTGCCTCCAGCTCAGTGTACTTTCCTCTCTTCCTCTCATGCACCTCCTCCATATTCTCTTCCCAAGGTACCGACAATTCCCCTAAGATGACCTGTCTTGTTGCACCTGACCAAATGACAATGTCAGGCCACAACCTTGTCACACAGATCTCCTCTGGGAAAACAATTGTGGCTTCAGGTCCGCCACCACCTGCCAATCACAAACATCTGACAGCCCTCTTGCTTTCCACCTCCTCCTCCTCCTCTTTCCACCTCTTACCACTTGGCCCTCTTTGACAAACCACACCTCTCCCCCATCAGTCTCCTTCTCCACTCTTCTTTCTCTCGACCTCAGCACCTCTTGTTGCACCATCTGCACCACCACCGCCAGCACCTGATCATGTCGCCACCTGTATTGTCCTGCTGCCAATGCTACTGAACATGCACTCAGTGCATGCTGCACCGTTCCCACACCTCCACACAAATAACATCTCTCCTCCTGCAACAACCCCCACAATCTCAAGTTTACTGGTGGCGGAAGCACATCATACGTTGCCCGCAACATATATATATATATATATATATACGTATATATATATATATATATATATATATATATATATACACAAAGAATTAAGTTAAGCACCCCCCCGTTTTTTTACAACCTCGCACATTACAAGTTTGTTGTCGTCAAAACAGTGTAATATACCCATGATATTGCTATATTTTCTGGAGAAGTGATATTATGGTCACATAAAAACATAACAATCATGCCCTTTTCAATATTTTATTCTGAATAATTTAAGGTGAAAATTTTTGGGAATTTTAGGCATATTTTCACCTCAATTTAAGTATGGAGCTATAGGTCCATCACGGACAGTGTGGATGACGTTTATGTTTTCTAACGTACAGTCATTGTTCTGAGAAGACCTCTAGCGATCTTTGCGTCAATAACGTGTGTAGGACCCACGTGATCGGATCACTGACTCAACCCTACGTCTCATAGACCCTGTAAGCCGTCGTATGCGTTGCTGTGGCAGGTTGTTCCATTCCCGATGTAATGCACGTTCCAATTCATCCAGATTGGCTATTGGAGGGACCATCTTCGCAATTTGTCGTCCCAACATGTCCCAAACGTGCTCGAGGGGGTTCAGGTCAGGACTGTACGCAGGCCAGGGGATGGTTGTCACAGCACCTTGCTCCATCCGATCACGTGGGTCCTACACACGTTATTGACGCAAAGATCGCTAGAGGTCTTCTCAGAACAATGACTGTACGTTAGAAAACATAAACGTCATCCACACTGTCCGTGATGGACCTATAGCTCCATACTTAAATTGAGGTGAAAATATGCCTAAAATTCCCAAAAAATTTCACCTTAAATTATTCAGAATAAAATATTGAAAACGGCATGATTGTTATGTTTTTATGTGACCATAATATCACTTCTCCAGAAAATATAGCAATATCATGGGTATATTACACTGTTTTGACGACAACAAACTTGTAATGTGCGAGGTTGTAAAAAAACGGGGGGGTGCTTAACTTAATTCTTTGTGTATATATATATATATATATATATATATATATATATATATATGGATGGATGGATGGATGGATGGATGGATGGATATATAGATAGATAGAGATATATATATACAGTGGAACCTTGACTTACGAGTGCACCAACTTACGAGTTTTCCGAGATACGAGCCGTCGCTCGGGCGGTTTATTGCTTTGAGATGCGAGCCGAGATCTGAGTTACGAGCTTACGCCACCCGCCACCAGGTGGGTTCCGGTCACGTGGTTATCTTGCCGTGCAAGCATATCTGCCGTATATCGCTGCTGTTTTGTTTTCGCATGTTGGTTATTTTGGAGCTTACGCCAGCCGCCACCAGGTGGGTTCCGGTCACGTGGTTATCTTGCCGTGCAAGCATCTCTGCCGTATATCGCTGCTGTTTTGTTTTCGCATGTTGGTTATTTTGGAGCTTACGCCAGCCGCCACCAGGTGGGTTCCGGTCACGTGGTTATCTTGCCGTGCAAGCATATCTGCCGTATATCGCTGCTGTTTTGTTTTCGCATGTTGGTTATTTTGGAGCTTACGCCAGCCGCCACCAGGTGGGTTCCGGTCACGTGGTTATCTTGCCGTGCAAGCATATCTGCCGTATATCGCTGCTGTTTTGTTTTCGCATGTTGGTTATTTTGGAGCTTACGCCAGCCGCCACCAGGTGGGTTCCGGTCACGTGGTTATCTTGCCGTGCAAGCATATCTGCCGTATATCGCTGCTGTTTTGTTTTCGCATGTTGGTTATTTTGGAAAATTTCTTAGTTTTAACCATGGGTCCTAAGTAATTGAGTGCCAAGGGCAGTACTGAGAAGAAGAAGAGGATGATGTGCTTGGATATAAAACACGCAATCGTCGAAAAACATGAGCGAGGTGTGCGTGTTGTCGACTTGGTGAGGCGGATGTGAAGGCAGCTGAAGATTTTATTATAATTTTTGCCGAACTGATAGAAGCCGAACGATACATCCCCCAGCAAATCTTCAACTGTGACGAGACAGGGCTCTTCTGGAAAAAGATGCCGAGGAGGACGTATATAACGGCAGAGGAGAAGAGCATGCCAGGCCACAACTTGTTCAGAGTGCCGGCGATAGCTCGCCTTCTCTTTGTGGAAGACACGGTGAGATCCTTAACATCCAACAACTAATGGGACGCAAACGGGGCGCCCAGTTTAGCGGTACACACATTGATGAATCACCCTGCCTGTGAAACACCGACATGACAGGTTATAGCTGGGTCGGGATTCAAACCCAGGCTGGACAGTTTAGAGTCAAGTGTGCGTACCTCCAGTCCAGGCCATCCTGCCAACTTGTATGCTGCATACAGGTGAAATATAAAGCGCGAGATATTTTTATATATACTGCATATTTAAAAAAAAATTGGTGTGGTTTTTGGCGGGCTGAACGGATTAATAGCATTTCAATGCATTTTAATGGGGAAATTTGATTTGAGAAACGAGCAAATTGAGTTACGAGCTCGGTCACAGAACGAATTAAACTCGTAAGTCAAGGTTCCACTGTATATATATATATTGTAACGGTTTTGAGAAGTGTAACGAATCTGAGAAGTGTAACGGTTTTTGGGAAGTGTAACAATTTTGGAGGAAGTGTAACGAATGTGAAAAGTATGGTTTTGTTGCGTGTAACACCCTCGTAATGTAAATAATGGTCGCAGCCGTCCTCCTAGTTAATTCCATGAAACTTACACACAGGCCACGATATATCTTTTTAAATAGTGTATTTCCTTATTCCATGTAGGCTAAATATGTGTTTCCCACTAGATTGACTCTGCATTGTATCAAACGAAATAAGCGTAGGCCCTTCCAATTTCCCCAATCATCTCCGCTCTCCAAAGTTCCTTTCAAAAGCGGTGCGAGTGGTGTTCAATCCCGCAAGCCGCCATTGCCCATGTGCTCATCTCGGAGAAGAGGGGGGGGGGGGGGGTAGGAGCCGCCAACTCACAGGCGTGGCACGTCGTCATGATCGAAGGAGGAATCGGACAGCCCTGACAGCCAACCAGCACCGCGGTTAGCGACCCGGTAGGCGTGCCCTCGCAGCCGGCGGCTTGATTCCGCCCCGAGTGATAAAAGCGACTGGAAGGGACTGCTTCAGGAGATGAGCGAAGAGGTGACATACGAGAGGAGCTGTGAGCTGAACTGTGAGCGGTGAGATGCGAGACGCTCCAAGCCAAAGAGGAGAGGTACTCGGAGAGGAAACCAGCTAAGGAGAGACGCGCTGAAAGGAGGGAGACGGCTCCACCAGAAGGAGAGGAGCAGGTGTGCCCAAGCCAGCGTGTGACGTCTAGAGCATCGGCAGCGGATACGCGACGGAGGGTTTTCCCGCCAAAAACGCGAGGAATTGAGAGCTGCTGCCTCCGACCCTGCCTCCCTCTCCAGCAATCCACCTCAAGCCATACCTGCCTGCAATATCCCCCGTGTAAGTGTGAACGTCGTCTGTCCTGATCGTTGTCCTGGGGTTAAGTAAATTGAATAGTTTAAGCTAATGATGCACTGTGTGACTGCTTCTTCCATCCATTGCTGTAAATAATTTTGGTCGCTCTTTCTTTTTGCTTGTGTGTGTATAATAAATCTGTTCTTCCTCCGTACTCTGTCTTCTTCTCTTTTCCTTCTCTTTCGGTCGCTTTAGAGGTTTCCCGATTGAATATCTGCGGTGCGATCTGGTCAACGTCGGGTGGAATCGGGCCAATTGGGGATCCTGTAACGGTCGCGGTTGGACCATCCGCTCGGCCCATCATAACATCTAAACCGCGATCTGTAACAATTGGTGTCTGGGAGTGGGATTCGAGGCCCGAACCAAATTTTTAAGAGGTGAAAAAAAAAAAATTTTTTTGGTCAAAATTACGAGCTGCCGAAATTTTGTTTAATAAGACCCGAATTTTGAGATCGCGCCATGGACAATCAAGGCGATCGGATGTCGGTGGGGGAGATAGACGGGTTAGGGGTAACCCAGGATCAAATGGAGGGGAGCAATGAGGAGGAGAACATTGGCAATGTGGTTGAGGGGGTATCAGGCGCACAAAATGGCGCTCTCGCGCACGAGGCTACAGGCGCGCAAAGTGGCGTCCTTGCGCACGAGGTTGCGGGCGCGCAAAATGGCGCCTCGCACATGGCTACGGCGGCCGCACCCGCTGCACAAGTGGGAGGGATGGCCCAAATGCAGGCCCTCATGGAGCAATTTATGGTACAAATGCAGGCGTCCCTCAACCTGCAGAAGGACGATATGAGGGCTAATAGTGAGCAAATGAGGGCTGATAGTGAGCGATTGGGTGAGCGATTGGAGGGCCAAATGGGGGTAATGAGGGACGAATTGAGGGCTGATAGTGAGCGATTAGAGGGCCAAATGGGGGTAATGAGGGACGAAGCGAGGGGTGCTGGTGAGGGGTTAGACAAGAAATTTGGGAAGGTAGACAATAATTTTGAGGGGTTAGACAACGGGATAAAAGAGGTGAAACATGGGTTAACGGGGGTGGAAAATAGAATGGCTGCCCAGGAGAATCAGATAGAGGGGATGAAAAATGGGTTAATGGGGCTAGAAAATAGGATGGAGGACAAATTGCGGGAGATAGGGGAGCAATCCGCCAGAGAAATTAAACAAATGGGAGAGCAGATAGAGGAGGTAAAAATCGGGGTAGAAACCAAACTGGATGCTCAGAGGGATGAATTGGGACAGATGAGGGTGGCATCTACAAAGGAGATGGAGGAGATGAAAGAGGAGATACGACGAGGTGTGAGTGAGGAGGTTTCGGGGCTACGCGAGGAGGTAAAGCGAGGTGAGAAGCGTATGGAGAAAGAGGTGAGAAATAATACGGCGAAGTTACAAGGGGGAATAGAAGATCTGACGGAGGAGGTGGAACAGCTGACAGAGGGACAGACGGAGTTAGTGGAGCAGGTTCAAAAGAACACTGCGGTACTAGGAGGGTTAAAGGCGACACAAAAAGAAATTAAAAACGAATTAATAGCGACACAGAGGCAATGTCAGATGGTACGTGAGGAACTGACAATGAGGGTGGACGAGGTGACAGAGATAATGGAGACAAAGGACCGGCAGGTGAGGATGCACATAGAGACGGTCACGGTAGCCTTAGAGGACGAACTTGAGGAGACGCACCGAGAAATAAAAGAGGTTAAACAAAAATTAGAGGAAGTGGAAGAAGAGGTGAGTGAAATTAAGAAGAGACGGACAGAAACTAAGAGAGAAATCCAGGAGGAGGTAATGGAATTGGTACAAGGTCGGTGCTCAACTCATAATGTGCTGCTCACTAACCAAATAAAGAGTTTGCAGGTGGCAAAGGAGGTGCGGAGACGAGGTGCCAAGGTGAGTGGCGATATAATCGGAAATGTACATGATGTGAGGAAAGCTTCAGTCGGCTTGGGGATTGGTTTGGATCCGGGTGTTCGTGAGAGGCCGTTGGTGAAGTGTGCGACAGGTCTGGTGTGCGAAAAAAGAGGTGTGCGAGAATGTCCGACCATGGGGTGTGTGAGGCAAAAGTGCACGCCGAGGAGTGAGTGTGCCGTCAAGAGTGAGTTGGTCGTAGCGCGTGTGCGAGGGGGTACATGGAAGCGCGGTGTGGTGAGTGTTACAGAGGGTGTAACGAAAGAGTGTGCGCAAGAGGATGCGCGAGAAAGGTGTGTAACGGACAGGTGCATGGGGAAAGAGTGCGCTGTCAAGAGTGAAGGAGAATGCACGCCTGTGGTGAGAGTTACAGAGGATGTAACGAAAGAGTGTGCGCGAGAGGATGCGCGAGAAAGGTGTGTAACGGACTGGTGCATGAGGAAAGAGTGCGCTGTCGAGAGTAAGGGTGAGTGCGTTGTCAAGAGTGGTGGTGAGAGTAGTGAGAGTGGCACGGAGCGTGAGTTAGTTGTGACAGGTGAGCGAGGATGTACACCTGGCATGGAAGGATGCACACCTGGAATGGTAGAGCGTGTGTGGGAATGCACACTTGAGTTGGTCGTGAGGCACGTGGTTGGGTGTGCGAGTAAGAGCACACCTGTGATTGTCACAGAGGAGGTGACCGAGGAGGGGGCGCGAAGAGGTGTGTTGGTGAGGTGTGCGACCAACGAATGTGTGCCAAAGTGTTCGGTGGTCAGGTGTGTGACCAAGTCGGTGAGCGGAATGAGTGTACCGAGGTGTGTAAGGAAAGGTACGAGGAGCATGGGAACAGCTGGAGGTATGAGCAAGCAAGGGGTAGCGTATGCATGTAACCATGCAGGTGAGGCATCGACGGTAACCGGGTTAGCGGTTAGAGCGACTTTTAGCCGAATCGGGCCCTCGGTGCGTGCCGGGCTTCGCGTGCCGCGAGAACCAGCGGGGATCCGAGCCACGGCGGGTTCGAAAGGACCGCCGTACGCGATCCACGCTGGGCCTCGCTTGGAACGGCCGCGTCCGGGCTCCACTAGGCGGAGCGGGCAGCCCGATAGGAAGGGTCGTCATGGCGACCACTTTCTATTGAGACGTGCCGGCAGGTCGAGATCGGGACATTGGATGGCTCCATGCCGAGGTGGTGCGTGGGATCTCGACCCGGGTAAGCCCCCGTCCCTGCCCCGAATGCGGGACGTATCCAGCCGCTGGCACAAAACAACCCGCGTTCATTGCTCGGCTGTACGAAGCCGAGCTTTAGAAGGGAATTGGCGCACCGAGAGGACCTAATAAGTAGACGGGTGATGAGGATAGTGTTTTGGCCCCGAAATTAGAAAAAAAGCAAAATTTGATGATGGTACAGTGAGTGATTGGCAGTAAATGACAAATTTTTGATTTGTTGGATTTGGACGAGCGAAATTGATAGTAGGACCTCCCCGATGTGGTGGGATGGCAAATCCACCATCCCTCACAGACGGGGGGGGGCAAATGCGCAATAGTTTATGGGGTTGATGGCAGTGAAAACTAGCCCGGGTGGGTTAGGATATCGTGTGTAGGGCCCTAGAAGATGACATTAGGTAACGTTAAGGTTAGTTAGTGACAAGGATACCTGTAGTGGGGACGCAGGTAGATTAGCGTGGATGATAATGACGTGGGAGCGCAATAGTTTAAAGGGACGACTGGGAAGCGCAAGTTTCAGAGGGGAGTAGTTAGATGAGATGATGCCGTGTGGTTGAGAATTGAACAGGTGTGATTGCACAGGTGTGCAACTGAACAGGTGTGTGGAGCAGTGTATGAGGGAGTAGTGGTGATTGCGTGTTGTGTTGACCAAATGGTCCAGGAAGAAAGGAGGGTGCAGGTGGCACCAGGTATGATTGCACAGGTGTGCAACGACAGGTGAATGGAGGACAGGTGTATGGAATAAATGGTATGGAGTATTGGAATGGATGGTTGTGGAGAGAGTATGGTGGAAATTGTGGAGTGGAGTGGATGGTGCGGAGGTGTGAATGGGGGAAGAGTGGACCCCCATCACGGATACCCGGGGCGGGTAGTGTAAGTGTTAGGTAGAGGGTATAGGTAAATTGTGGTTGGATATTGGCATCTGTGGTGCGGGTGAAAGAATGGTCTTTGGATGGGTGCATTAGTGTTGTGGAAATGGCTGGGCGTGTAGCCTGTTAGTGTGTGTAGTTGGTTTGGGCACTCCACCACTGTGAGGATGTCGGCCAGGTGAGGCCGCAGGTGGGCTCTGGGAGCCGGTAGTAGTTGTTGTGGATGGGGCCCGAGGATCCGGAGGACGGACCCGGGTAGCCCAGTGCCAGAGGGCACCGAGTGGGGTGACAGCGCCAGGAGGGGCTGTCCCCAGTTAGTTAGGTTAGGGTGAGGAGCTAGGTAAGCTCGGGTGGCAACTGCAGTGGTGGAGGTGTGCAGGTGGGTAGACCTGCTGGGAGAGCTACACGTCGCAGCCCAGAAATTGTGCGAGGGCACCGGGAGATGAATCGGGGGAGTGAGACCCCAAATTGAGAAGCACCACAGTTTGGTCAATGGGAATTGGTTTTTAGAACCCATAGTGTAAGTTGGCCAATGGATTGGCAGGGAAAGACCCCGGGTAGTGTAAAGTGTGTTAAAGTCATTTAGAGGATAGTTAGGATTGGAGTCTCCTCGCACCATCTGCATCCACTCACCTGAGATGAGGTAACTCCACACCATGCCATGTTTTATTATTTTTCATTAATGCAAATGTTTTGGATTGTGAGACGCATCATGACGTGGGTGTGACATTGTGCGTAATTCCATCTCTCCCTCCTTATGAGGATTGATGATGAATTGGTGATGGCAAATTTTGAAGTAGAGGGATTGGAGACGAATTTGGTGTAGAAGGGAAAGATGGGGAAGACAAGACGTAGTGACGAATTTGTAAAGGTGTAAATTCTTGTAAATATGGGGTAAGGGCAAGGGTAGTGTAGGTGACAGGGGGGGGTGACGTACGGTAGAGACGAGTTTTTCTCACTTCACTCTCCGTACGCACTTCACCCTGCATTGCCTTTATTGACGTGTACCCTTGTGACCTTACCCCTCCGCTCATTTGTCTTCCCCCCTTTTGTCTCCCACTTGAGGACCTGTGCGCCATTGGGTGCCGAGGGGAGCGTGCGTGAGGTGGCCATTGTGCGCACGAGATTCCCAGAACCAGCATGCATTGCGTTGATGTACCACTTTATGGACCGCTGTTCTGCGGCCAAGTACCACTTGATGGACCCCAGGTTCTGGGGCAGGGCACCTCTGTTGGAGACCGGCCATAGTGGCCAGGGAATCTTGCTTGCGGACCTCAGTAAGGTGGCACCTATGCCAAACAGGTGGACCACCCTTAGTTGGCCCCTGTTGCCCTAAAAAAAAAAGGACACGGTTTGTGCTTTTTATTATTTCCAACTAGGCCGCATGAAGCCAGAAGACGTCGGGAAGAACATCGGCCCAGCAGAGAAAGAGAAGACCACCACCAGTTGTTTTGTTGTCTTTATTATGAACCGTGGTGACTGTGCACCGAGTGGTGCTTTTGGTGCGTTGTGGTGCTTTGTGGTGCTTTTGGTGCTTTTGGGTGCTTTGGTGGTATTGGTACTGGTGCATCGATGCAATGCGTGCTGTCTCCTCCCTCCCAACAGGAATTTCTTTTTCTTGTTCCCTAAAAAGAAAAAAAAACCACAGGTCCTGGGTTGCGTTGTAAATAAGAAATAACGTCATTGTAAATAATGCTCCCCACCGAAAATGTATAGTTTGAGAATAATTCCGTAATTCGGTTAGCTGTGGGCTTGAGTCTGTTAGACAGGGTGCAATGCAATAGGGGGACATACTTATTTGTGTTTTAAGATTGTCACACTCAGGGTCAGGTTAATTGTAGAGGGAATTACACCTACGTGTCACACTAAGTTAAAGTTTTGTAGGCCCGAGCCCAGGCCTGAAGAAAGGAGGGTGCAGTGTAACGGTTTTGAGAAGTGTAACGAATCTGAGAAGTGTAACGGTTTTTGGGAAGTGTAACAATTTTGGAGGAAGTGTAACGAATGTGAAAAGTATGGTTTTGTTGCGTGTAACACCCTCGTAATGTAAATAATGGTCGCAGCCGTCCTCCTAGTTAATTCCATGAAACTTACACACAGGCCACGATATATCTTTTTAAATAGTGTATTTCCTTATTCCATGTAGGCTAAATATGTGTTTCCCACTAGATTGACTCTGCATTGTATCAAACGAAATAAGCGTAGGCCCTTCCAATTTCCCCAATCATCTCCGCTCTCCAAAGTTCCTTTCAAAAGCGGTGCGAGTGGTGTTCAATCCCGCAAGCCGCCATTGCCCATGTGCTCATCTCGGAGAAGAGGGGGGGTAGGGGCCGCCAACTCACAGGCGTGGCACGTCGTCATGATCGAAGGAGAAATCGGACAGCCCTGACAGCCAACCAGCACCGCGGTTAGCGACCCGGTAGGCGTGCCCTCGCAGCCGGCGGCTTGATTCCGCCCCGAGTGATAAAAGCGACTGGAAGGGACTGCTTCAGGAGATGAGCGAAGAGGTGACATACGAGAGGAGCTGTGAGCTGAACTGTGAGCGGTGAGATGCGAGACGCTCCAAGCCAAAGAGGAGAGGTACTCGGAGAGGAAACCAGCTAAGGAGAGACGCGCTGAAAGGAGGGAGACGGCTCCACCAGAAGGAGAGGAGCAGGTGTGCCCAAGCCAGCGTGTGACGTCTAGAGCATCGGCAGCGGATACGCGACGGAGGGTTTTCCCGCCAAAAACGCGAGGAATTGAGAGCTGCTGCCTCCGACCCTGCCTCCCTCTCCAGCAATCCACCTCAAGCCATACCTGCCTGCAATATCCCCCGTGTAAGTGTGAACGTCGTCTGTCCTGATCGTTGTCCTGGGGTTAAGTAAATTGAATAGTTTAAGCTAACGATGCACTGTGTGACTGCTTCTTCCATCCATTGCTGTAAATAATTTTGGTCGCTCTTTTTTTGCTTGTGTGTGTATAATAAATCTGTTCTTCCTCCGTACTCTGTCTTCTTCTCTTTTCCTTCTCTTTCGGTTGCTTTAGAGGTTTCCCGATTGAATATCTGCGGTGCGATCTGGTCAACGTCGGGTGGAATCGGGCCAATTGGGGATCCTGTAACGGTCGCGGTTGGACCATCCGCTCGGCCCATCATAACATCTAAACCGCGATCTGTAACAATATATATATATATATATATATATATATATATATATATATATATATATATATATATATATATATATATATATACATACATATATATATATATACATACATATATATATATATATATACATACATACATACATACATACACACAGTCACGTGAAAAAGTAAGAACACCCCATGTAAAGTTTTGACTTTTTCAACATATTTCAACATACAGCTATTTGATCTTCATTTCAACAATATTGATAGATAAAGGTGATATAATATAACAAATAACATGAAACATTTACATTTTGTAGTCCATTGTATAATTTAAATAAATATAAATGCAAATTTCGCATGTGGAAAAAGTAAGTACACCCCTACATTTATCACTACTTCAAATAACTAAAATTTTAATCAGGTGCACCAGCTCAGGTGCAAATGATTAGAACATCGTTAGAGAGGATCTTGGAGGAACCTGTCTTATTTAAACCTGAGACATTTAGTTTGGTTTGCTCTTTGTGGTTGAAGTGTGCGGCGTCACCATGCCTAGATCAAAAGAGCTCTCTGGAGCCTTCAGAAAGAAGATAATAGATGCCTACGAGTCTGGGAAGGGATTTAAAAAGATCTCCAAACAATTTGAAATCAATCATTCGACTGTCCGGAAGATCATCTACAAGTGGAGAAGATTCCAAACAACTGCCAACTTGTTCAGGCCAGGCTGCCCCAGCAAGTTCAGCCCGAGAGCAGACCGCAAGATGCTGAAAGAAGTCTCGAAGAACCCCAGAATGTCATCACGGGACCTACAGGTAGCTCTTGCCACTGTTGATGTCAAAGTGCACGAGTCTACCATTCGAAAGAGGCTGCACAAATTTGATCTACATGGGAGGTGTGCCAGGAGGAAACCTTTGCTGTCCAGAAAGAACATCAGGGCAAGACTAAAGTTTGCCAATGAACACCTATGCAAAGACCAGCACTTCTGGAACAATGTGCTCTGGACAGATGAGTCAAAGGTAGAGCTATTTGGCCACAGTACCAGAAGACATGTTTGGCGAAAACCAAAGACAGCATTTGACCACAAGAACCTGATACCAACTGTAAAGCATGGTGGTGGAAATATTATGGTTTGGGGCAGCTTTGCTGCATCAGGGCCTGGGCAGCTCACCATCATAGAATCCACTATGAATTCTTCATTGTTCCAGAGGGTGTTTGAGGATAATGTGAGGCCATCTGTTGGAAAGTTGAAGCTCAACCGAAGGTGGACCTTGCAACATGACAATGACCCTAAACATACCAGTAAATCCACCGAGGAATGGTTGAAAAGAAAGAATTGGAGGGTTCTGGAATGGCCAAGTCAAAGCCCGGATCTAAATCCCATCGAGATGTTGTGGGGGGATTTGAAACGAGCTGTGCATGCAAGAAACCCCTCAAACATCGCACAGCTGAAAGAATTGTGCATGGAGTGGGCAAAAATTTCTCCCAGTCGATGTCAGAGACTGGTAGACAGTTATAAGAAACGCCTACTTGAGGTTGTTTCTGCCAAAGGGGGCAATACCACCTATTAGAGCCAAGGGTGTACTTACTTTTACCACATGCGAAATTTGCATTTATGTTTATTTAAATTATACAATGGACTACAAAATGTAAATGTTTCATGATATTTGTTATATTATATCACCTTTATCTATCAATATTGTTGAAATAAAGATCAAATAGCTGTATGTTGAAATATGTTGAAAAAGTCAAATCTTTACATGGGGTGTACTTACTTTTTCACGTGACTGTAGCTGTGTTTACAGGTGACGACATTGTAAACATTTGTGCTTGGTCGATTTATGAGAATTGCGAGTCCTCCTCTGAGATGTACATGTTGGCCTCTTGTTGGTTTTATATATTATACCTTATATTTATTTACATGTATATGAATGACTTGTATGAGATTTGGACTGCCCTGTGAGTTTTTGGGAAATCGGTATGTGTTGCTGGATTAAGTTTGATTGAGTGGTTGTTGCATATACTCTGGGTATATGGTGGGACTTGAAGGATGAATTGGAATTGTGGTGAACAGTGTGGATGCAGGAGGAGATGGGCAAGGACACAGTGAGCTGCTAGGTGAGCCATTGAGGTGGATTAGATGTGTTGTTGTTGTCTTGGGAGTTTGGTTGTTGCATTGCCAAAGGTTTCTGTGTGGTGTGGTGTCTGTTGATAGTGGATTACCTGTCGTCTTGTGTGACGTGAGCAGGGATGTATGTAACTGTATGTAACTGCCTGAAGTCAGGAAAACAACTTCGGTTGGAATTTGATTGAAACTAAAGGTTGGCATTGGCTGCAAATTGTCCAAAGTGTTTTAAAAAGGCACGTCCAATTTCATTTTGGCATTTTTGAAAATTAACTGCAATTTTAAATGCGTTTCTTTTAGTCTGAGAAACAGGCTTGGTCGGGCCTGCAGAAAATAAATAAATAATACATTGCACCCAAAAGTCTTATCAGCTCTACATTCCTTACTCCCACACTATGCACGGCTCGACTCGTGCTGCGACCTTGGGTTGACTGCCTCGAGCTTTACTAGCAATTGGACTGGATTTTACACACTTTGACTGTCAGTTTAATTTGCACAGGGAATGAAAATTGGGAAATAGTGCCCCAGTTAGCACCAATGAGTCAAATTTGGGGACAATATGATGACAATTGCATACCATTGAGTAAGTTAAATGTTTCGTTTATAATTGAAACATGGGGAGTGTAATGGGAGGAAGTGGACATTTGTGGATCTGGGGACAAGCTAGTTTGATGGGACCCTGGGGTTTTTTTTTGTTTTTTTTGTATACTGAATCAAGGCTCGTGAAAGAGCTAACATTTATTCTACAAACAAATCAACCAGACAAACAAAACATACAAAAAGAGGGAGCGGAAGACAAGATGGGGAGAGATGGGGAAGCACACAAACACAACACCTGAGAGCAGGGAGAAGCGCGGGAGGGAGAGGGCCTGGGGGGAGGGGGCGTGGGAAGGGGGGGTGTGGGGGAGAGGTATCCAACACAAGGAGACCAAGGACTTCCAGGACAGAAGTTGGTATTTCAAAAAAGTGTAGGATTTGGGGTGAAATTAGCGGGGGTAGAAAAGATGAATGGAAGAAACGTGTCATGGAATGCCGAGCTAGCTCGACGCAGTAAGTAGTAAGTAAGAAAAGATCAAGGTTTTGGATGGAGGAAGATAAGAGATGGTGGTGAACAGCTGTTTTAAAGACCTGGAGGGTGGAGTGGGATTGAAGAGAGTGAGGGAGTTTGTTCCAGAGGCGGGAGAAAAGTGGAATGAAGGAGTGAAGGTGAGCAGAAAGTCTTGATTTTGGCAGTTTAACGATAAGAGGGTTGCAGGCAGATCTTGTGCCACCTGTAGGAATATTTGGGGGACAGAGCCCAGAGAGAGCTGGGGTGGCAAGGCCAGAGATGAGTCGGTAGAAGACGGAAAGACCACCAACCTGCCTGCGGTGAGTGAGTGAAAGGCCCTTGGAGTTAGCTTCATCGCGGGAGATTCCAATGATTCTGAACGCTTTGGTTTCAACAGCGTGAAGACGAGCTAGGTGTGAGGCAGGAGCACCAGCCCAGAGGGGAGAGCAGTATTCCATTGAGCTGCGGATGAAAGCCTTGTATGTGGTGAGGAGCTCAGGTGTGCCAAGGAAGGACTTCGCACGACGGAGGATGCCCAGTCGGCGACTGGCTTTGGAGGCCAGATTTGAAATGTGGTTTTCCCAGGAAAGATCATGGCAGATAGTGAGACCCAAATGCTTGAGTGACAGAACTTCTTGGAGAGGATTATTCAGAAAGTGGATGGGAGGGTTGTCCAGTCGGTCTTTTCGGAGAGACATCGTAAGAGTGTGAGATTTGTCAGGATTGAAAGACATGTTCCACTTGTTTGCCCAGTCTGTGATTTAGTCCAGGTCTGCAGAGAGTGAGGAGGCTGCAGACTGCCGATCTGAGGGATGAGGAATGGAGCGACAGAGAGTAGAGTCGTCAGTAAAGAGATAGAGAGGATTTTCAAGAGAGTCAGAGAGATCATTGATGAAGACCAGAAAAAGCACAGGGCCCAGGACACTGCCTTGGGGAACTCCAGCCTGAACAGGAAGAGGAGATGAGAGAAACCCATTCAGGGCCACAAGTTGACTTCGACTAGAGAGGAGGTCCGCCAGCCATGCGTGGAGATTTCCATGGATACCAAAGGAGGAGAGTTTGGTGAGCAGAGCGGGGTGCCAGACCGTATCGAAGGCCCGTGATATGTCAAGGGAGACAGCTCTAATTTCCTGTTTGGCATTGAGGACCTCCATCCATTGTTGAGAAAGCAGAAGCAGCATGTCCAGAGTAGAGTAACCAGGTCTGAAACCAAATTGATGGTCAGAGATCAAGCCATTGGAGAAGAGGAAAGATTTCATATCTGAAGCAATGATGGATTCCATGACTTTGCTGATAATTGGGAGAAGGCTGATTGGTTTGTAGTTGCTAGGATCTGTTTTTGCACCTTTTTTGTGCAAAGCGGTGATGTTGGCTGATTTCCAAGCAGATGGCAGATGACCTTGAGCAAAAGAGAGGGTGAAGAGAACAGAGAGAGGGAATGAAAGAGCGGAAGAACAGGCTTTTAGGACCCATGGGCTGATGCCGTCAGGACCAGTTGCAGAATCAGAGTCGAGGGTTGACAAAAACTTTTCCACCTTGTCAGGAGGAAAGGACACAGAGTCCAGGAGCAGCTGGGTACGACTGGGTACGGTGGGTACAGAGAGGGATGGGTTTGGGACAAAGATTTTGAGGCAAACACAGAGTTGAGGCATTCAGCTTTTTCACGTGCGGAGTCAGCCGTGTAGCCGTTTGAGGTGAGGGAGGGGATGGAGGGGGAACAAACACCAGAAACAGATTTGACCAGATGCCACCAGGATTTGGAAGAGGGAGACAGATAAGAGAGTTCAGTCTTGAGAACGGAGAGATATAGTTTCCTGGCTCTCCTGAGGAGTTTCACACAACACTTGTTTCGGGCTTTGTGAAAAGAAATGAGATTTCCTTCCGTTGGATTTGCTTTCCAGGAGAAGAAAGCAAGTTGTTTCTGGGCAATAGCCTCACCACAAGATTCCGTGTACCATGGAAGGGAGGAAGGGTATGACAACTGAAGACGAGATGGGATAAATCTGTGCATGAGAGAGAGCAATTTACTTTGGAAGAATTCCCAGGATGAGTTGATGTCAGAGGCGGTCGAGATGGGAGACCAGTCCAGATGATTGATGGCTGCTTGAAGACCATGCCAGTTGGCCTGAGTGAAATGCCAGACTCGTCGACGCTGAAGAGGCTCTCTGAGAATGGTCAGAGAGATGTCCACTTTGACAAGCACATGATCAGATGAGCCGATTGGAGCAGAAGAAGAGCAGTAGACATTTTCAGGGAAGTTAGTCATAACCAAGTCCAGAAGAGAAGATGCTCTGTTGACTGAGATCCGGGTCGGGGAATTGACAGATTGTGTCAGTCCCAGTGTGTCTATGTGTGTGTGTGTGTGTGTGTGTGTGTGTGTGTGTTGTGTGTGTCAGACACACACATTTTCTGTGTGTCTATGTGTTTGTCTGTCTATTACACTGAACTCTTGGATGTATAGGTGTGTGGGGAGACCGAGGGACATTGGAGGTCGGGGTTGTGGCATGGTGTAGACAGATGGGAGTTTGAGATGTCGGTGCCGTGGACGCAGTGTTCCAATTCTGGTAAATTGGTGTTTGCACTTCGCTGGAATTGGTGGTGGTACAAAGATTGGTGCATTTTGTAGAACACTCCGATGTGACATGTCAAGGGTCAGTTTGGGCAAGTTAAACGTTGAACATTTTGTTTGAAATTTGAGTTAATAGTTTTAATTGGTGACTAAATTATGTTACCGCATTGTAAATAGTATGACGATTGTTTGAAGATTGTAAATTCTATGAGACAAAGTGTAGACGAATTTTTATTTCACTTCTAAATTTGTTGTGGACGTGGTCCTGTGTGTCTTAAAGTTGTGGACAAGATTAGATAAAATTGTTGTAGACAAACAGAGTGTGTGAGACAAGTTGATTTAATTTTAGTAAGAATATTGATGCTAAATTGGGATATGTGTTTATTGTCAAATCTATTGAGTGATATTCAACATGGGGAGGGTGACAAGTGCCTCGGGATTGTAAAGGGTTGTGAGTGGACGAGAAATTGGGAAACAGTGCTTAAATCCATGTTTTCCCCACCACAATGCAATTCACACATACACAAGTTGGACGAGTTAATTTGTTGTGAGTGTACCCATGTTACAGGAGGTGTTGGTAAATGAGACCAGCTGCATACCTATCCTCTCTGCACCCACTCCTCTGCTGCCCACTTTCCATGATGCATTTGATCTGAATTAATAGTTGAGTACTTACGAAGCCCAGAGATTTTGTGGCCATTCAACTTTGAAAGAAGAAAGTGCTTGCAAAATGGATCCATGCAGATGCTAACAACATGTGCTGTCAAAGGCAGGACTGGTTGCGTGAACTCAAGTCCATTACAAGGAATGCTGTTGAATTTGAGTTACGAGTCTGACGAAGGAACAGTGATCTCAGCCAATGGCAGCGCTGACGAGAAATGATCTGGTCGGTTCAACTCGGTTCGTTTGGCACGGGCTAAGGAAGGATGTGCGCGACTGGGCCAACACCTGCGTCGAGTGTCAACGCTCGAAGGTGCATCGCCCCGAGCGACGGTTTGACCAGGTTAACGTGGCCCTGGTGCCTTACGACGGGCCTTTCTGCATTCTGGAGACCGGGGACAAGTCCTTCGTGGTCGACATCGGCGGCAAACCGGACCACCTTTCGGTGGACTGCCTCAAGCCGGCTCACTTGGACCTAGACCAGCCCCCTCGGTTGGCTCAACCCCCGAAAACGGACATTGCCCGTGCGAGTGAATTCTGGGGGGGCGCATGTGGGGGTTACCCCATTGGGACATAATCCACAGGCACGGGACCAGTGGGGATATTGATTGTATGGGCGTGGCGTGCGTTCTGTTGTTCGAGCCACACCCTCTTAAGAGTGAGTTGCGTTATAAAAGATGCGTGAGTTCCGGTATGTTTTAGTTCTGTTGGAATAAAGGAGCTTTGAACAAGCTGAGAAGTGTCTCGTCCTCTCGTCATCCGCAACTCCTACAGTGTGTTATAATCAAACACATGATGATCGACTTGACGGTGCAGTGAGCAGTAGAGGCAGTTGCAACTAATTTACAATGAAGGAAATTGTGAAGTAGATGACGAAGCAGTAATATAGCACGTTACAAAATCAGTGTTGCACAATGGTGCTGAGAAACGGTGCTTTAATCAGCGCCTCTGCAAAGTGTACCGGTTTGAATTCACGACATCAGCCTCACCACAGGGAACACTCCCTCCTTGCTTCTGGGAATCACCAGTGTGATGCATTGCCTAACAGGAGCACACAGGCCTTGTACCTCAATGAAGGATGCTCCAAATATCTCAGTTGGTCGGTCCCAACAGAAGCCGACGCTCTGATGACAGAGCTGAGATGATCCTCGTTTTGAAAGGGGAATCACACCCGAGCAGGACAATTTGATGAGATTTCAGCGACGTCTCCTTTACCGATGTCTACTCTCCTTGATTGGCTTCTTTTGTCTATCGACATCCAATTGATATCTGGTATCATCGTACGTTTACGCCGAGAAATCCAGACATGCCCCATGCACCTCAAGGACCAATCACAAGGGTCTTTACGGTTTCCAAGGCTTTGACCTTCGAGCTAGCTTCCACTGACCCAGGAGAATCTTTGCTCAACAATGACTGCTGCTGGCCTTCATGGCGAGTTGTATTACGTGGGGGTTGTACCTCATTCATTCTTACTACGATTATGAAACTAGTTCACATTTCACTAATCCATGCAACCAATACTACAAACAAACAATTCCATAACAAAACAATCGTAATTATCCGTGTTATAAATTCTAAGTCCCATACAAACATCAATTACCTCCTCAATCATTCCAGTCAATCAAAACATAACATCACAACAAAATGCAGAAATTCTCATTCCCATAACAATATTAATACACTGTATGCTATACGAATCAAAACTTTGGCCTCATGTTCAGTCAACTCTTTGATGACAGTGCAACTTGTACCAAGTTACCTCTGCCACCAAAGGTGGGCGGAGGTTATGTTTTCACCCCCTCTCTGTGTGTTTGTGAGCAGGATATCTCTGAGTTGTGGACAGATTCGGATGAAACTTGGTGGACAGGTTGGGTGTGTGACGAGGACGAATTGATTCGATTTTGGTTCAGGTCCGGATGCAGATGCGACCTATCAGTGGGATACAAAATGTAAACTCTTCAGCCTCGTACATTGCTGCAGTTATGCTGACCATTATAGGACTACCACTTGCATCGTATGCCGGATCAGAATCACTCAGAATCAGATCAGAATCATTGCAACATCCCGTGATGAAGCCGATTCTGAGGGCCTTTTTCTCTCTCACCGCAGGCAGGTAGGTGGTCTTTCTGTCTTCTACCGACTCCTCTCCGGCCTTGCTCCCCCTGCTGTCTCCCAAGTATTCCTGCAGGACGCACAAGATCTGCCAGCAACCCTCTTCTGGTGAAACTGCCAAAATCAAGACTCTCTGCTCACCTTCACTCCTTCATTCCTCTTTTCTCCCACCCCTGGAACAAACTCCCACACTCTCTTCAATCCCTCTCCTCCCTCCAGGTCTTTAAAACAGCTGTTCACCACCATCTCTCATCTTCCCCCATCCAAAACCTTGATCCTTTCTACCCCCGTTAAAACACCCCAAATCCGCCTCTTTAAATCCCCAACTTCTTTCCTGTAATTCCTAGAAGTGTTCATTTGCTTTATACCGTGTACCCCTCCCACCTCCCCCAACCATCCCCCTTCCACAGATCTACAGACGTCCCTGTTCTCTTCTGTTGTTGTGCTTGTGTACTTCCCTCTCTCCCCCTCCCTTCATTCATTGCATGTTTTATGTATCTGTGCATCTTTTCATGTTCAATATGTTAGCTCTTCCTCGAGCCTCGATTCTGTAAAAAAAAAAAAAAAAAAAAAAAAAAAAAAACCGTTGAGGTTTTGAGAATTGTAAATATGACATCATTAAAGGTTAAAGGTTTGCCCCCCCATAGTTAGTCCACAAGCAACACGTAGGCCCATTAGAATTAGTTATGTCTTTGTATGTGTAAGAGTAGGCCATTTCCCTAGTGACATCTGCGTTGTGTAAAGAAATAATAAGCTTATGTCCTTTTCATTTTGCGGCCACCCTCCAATTTCCATCATGGGCATAATCGATCCCGCGCCCCATTTGGCATCCCTCAATTTGTTACGCGTTGGGCTACCCGCAGAAGTTTGTTACGCTTTGGCTGCCAGCAGCGTTCGCTGCCCTTGGTTTCGCTCGAAACTAGTCCAATGACACAAGGTAGGCCTGGAAAGAGGGAGGAGCGTGAGGACGAGGTGTGGCCGCATCAAGCAGCGCGTCAGAAGGCGGTGATGGTAAGGGCAACAGCCAACCAGAGCTCGGTGGGCATGGCATGCTAGGGCGTGGCAAGAAACGTCTGGTGAGTTCGAGAGGGTTCCAAGGGCGTGGCAATAAAACCCTTGGCGCGAGACCCCCACCTCAGATGAGAAGGGAGAGGCGCATTGTGAAGGTCTGGTACGAGAGTTCAGATGAGAAGGGAGAGGCACTCGGCGAGTTCACCCGAGATGAGAAGGGAGTCACGCATCGCGAGCGAATGGTATTGAGAGAACGCATTGAGAGACTGAAGAGCGCATTGTTCGCGGTTGTTGGAACTGTTCGCTTATTACGTACGCGGCTGAGCCGCGAGTGTAACCGCCAAAGCCAGCCTACCGTTGCCCTGTGATAATCCCGCATGCGCCAAATGACACGTGGAGAACTCCTGCCGTCTGGTTCATCTGCTAAGCGGTGCGAGTTGGGGACCGGAGAACGAGCTGCCTGGACGCCATCACTGGACCATCGACCTGTTCGTCTGCAATCCCGTGTGAGTGTGTCTGAGTGTGACGGGCCCGTTTGTCCAGGGATAAGTTAAGACTGTATAAGGCTGCACTGTGTATTCTTTTTCTTCTCATTGTACAAAGTGTAAATAAATCGTGTTATTCCTTTCTTCCAAATTCGACCGTTTCAGTCATTTCCTTCATTGGGTAAGCGTGGCACGATTACGAACCGCTTGGATCGGGTTAGTCATTGCTAACGGCTCGGGTCACTACCGCTCAGCGTTTCCACTAACACCCGTGCTTCGGGCGGGGCTAGTACTTAGGTAATAGCGAATCCCTAGTCCTAAAACCATACCTAACGCTGTCCGGGAAGGACATCATCGGTCCCGGGTCCCGTTGGCTAGTAAAAGACAAGGGGACTAATCCCCCCTTGGTAAGGGGAAAGGCCGACGCCGAGATCTGCAACAATATATATATATATATATATCTATCTATCTCCTGTACTGTGTTAGCAAACGATATTCAAGGAAAGGCTAATTTAAGCAATGAGTGACGAGGCAAACATTGCACCGAATGATTTTGTTAATAGGCAGGGCTGTAGGTATCGGGATCAGAAAATCCAAAGCAGCTTCAACAAAAACCTCTTCGTCCAAAATTTGCGTAGTGTACTGTTTACAAAAGTTGTGTACTTGGGCTATATTTATTTGAGGGAAACTATTCGAGGAGGTATCTTTAAAATGAGGGGCGTTATTTAAGATGAGACAATACGTGCTGAAGTTTGAACTGGGAGCCCTTGCAGAGTAATTGTGCAACATCCCATTGCTTTTGGAAAACTAGAACGGCACTTGGTAGAGCTCATACCTCAGCCAGGCTGAACACCTTACATTTTGTATTCCACTGAAAGAACGCATCTGCATCCAGAGTTGAACCAAAATCTAATTGGCTTGTTCTTGTCACCTAACCAACTCATCCACCTAGTTTGGTCATAATCCATCCACAACCCTTTGAGATATCCTGCTTAAACACAGAGAAACAGATCGAATAAATTTGTCCTCGTCACACACCCAACCCAGTTCACTGATTGAGTACCAGTTCACTGGTAATTCCCTGCTTGTCGTTAAAGGTGGCAAAAAGGGTTGGCGTCAGGAAGGGCATCCGGCCGTAAAACATTGCTTCAAAAAGGGGACCGAAAAACAACAACAACCACAGTTCCCGAAAAAGGCCAACCCCCGCTTGCGGGGAAAAATGGCCTCTAAAGGTGGTTTTTTACACACCCAACCCGTCCACCAAATTTCATCCGAATCCGTCCATATCTCAGATATCGTGCTATATATATATATATATATCTCGATGATGAAGAATCACTTCAAATTTATAGCATCAGGATCTGGATCTTCACCAAAATTTAATCAATTTGGCTTTATCGATCACACACCCAAGCTGTCCACCAAATTTCGTCCGTATTCATCCATAACATTTTTGAGATTCATGCTCACAGACAGGGGTGAAAACATAACCTCCATCCACCTTCGATGGCAGAGGTAATGATTACAGGGGGGAAAAAAAAACATTTACATATCCTTAAAGTTTCTGTGTAACCCTATAGAAGGTTGTCGATAAGTGGCATGGGAAAGAAGTTACAAAGAAAATGTGTGAATGCAGCACTGAAACAAAAGTACCGCATTGTCGGTGTTTGGATCCTTGAGTTTCCTCAAATTCTTCAAAATACTCAAGGGTTGATTAATATAAAATGAAACAAGCACCAACTCCCCCATTAAAAGGTTGCAATTGTAAAACGACGACATAGTAAAATAAAAGTTTTGTTAACATCAGTGATCTACTACAATGTCAGACTGCCAATCAAGGATAAAATGAATGAATTTTTTTTTTTTTTCCTTAGCATCGTAACAGGATCTCTTTTTCTTTCTTTTTTAATAACGAGGAATTTGCAAAGACCATGCCACAAGGCTGTTGAGTTCTGACAAAACAATAAAAATAAACACTACATGATGGGTATATGAAAAATCTTGTTGGGTTTTCAAAGTGTATAAAAGAATGAACAAAATTAAACGAGTGACGAGAAATATAAGAGATGCATGTTTCTCACGATTGGAAGAGGTAAGGTAAGGACATGTCAGAGGATTGAACCATCATACGAAAATACGCCATTTGTGTCTGTAATAAAAATTTTGACGCCAATACATTGTCGTTACTTATCCAATCTCAACCAAACTTGACAGGATGACAAAGTTACACAATGAAGGTTGGAGCGCATTCATTTGCCCCCCTCCCGAAGGGGGTTTTCTCCCCCGAGCGGGTTTTCCCCACCATTTCCGTCAATGGGTTGCGTGTTGAGGTGTATAGCCATATTAAGTTAGCTTTATCGTGACATATTTGCAAGGCTGCTCACATAACAAAACTAACGATAATAGCGTTAAAGCGCGGCGTTACGCGCGCTGCTTGCGAGCAAGGAGGAAGCGGACAAGCGGTAACTTATAAGCGTCTTTATTTCAGGAGCTCACTGTAACACTGGCGCGCTCCGGGCTGCGCGCCCGGTGTATATCATGAGGCCACGCCTACCCCTCGGGCGTGGCCACCGCCCACTTGGTGCGCGGAATGATGTCACCATGCCAGTGGGCTTTTGTGTCTGCCACACGCGCCCCCCCCAGAATTCCCGCGCACCTGGAGGGCCAGTTTGCGGGGCAGACGAATGACCCGGCCGAAGCGCCCCCTGGCGATCGGCGGCGTCCGGGGTGCAGGGATGCCAGGTGGGATGCCCCTGGCTGCCCCTGGGATGGGTGCAGGACCGGGGGGCGGCGTGGCTGGGCGGTGCCGGGGGTCCGCCCACAGGGGGGCGGCCCCGACGTGGGGGTCGGGCCACTGGCGGTGGATGGTCCACGTCGAGGTGGGCCGGCTTGAGGCGGTCTACCGAAACGCGGTCAGGAGTACCGCCGATGTCCAGGGTGAAGTGCTTCGCCCCGGTCTCCAGCACGCGGAAAGGCCCGTCGTACGGGGGCCGCAGTGGTGTCCGGTGGGCATCGTGGCGGACGAAGACGTACTCCGCCGTGCGTAGCTCCGGGGCGACGTGCGTCGGTGGGTGCCCGTGGCATGCCGTTGGCACCGGGGCGAACCTCTGGGCGGTCTCTTGCAGAGCGGAGCGCTGCTGTGCCGCGGACCATGGTGCCGTGGAGTCGGGGAGGAACTCGCCCGGCACCCGCAGCGGTTGCCCGAAGACCAACTCCGCCGCGGATGCGCGCAGGTCCTCCTTGGGCGCCGTCCGGAGGCCCAGCAGGACCCAGGGGAGCCTGTTGACCCAGCCGCCGTCGCGGAGGGTGGCCCGGAGCACGGCCTTCAATGAGCGGTGAAATCGCTCACACAGGCCGTTAGCCTGGGGGTGGTAGGCCGTGGTTCGGTGCAGCCGGACCCCGAGCCCCTGCGCGACCGCCCCCCAGAGCTCCGAGGTGAACTGGGGGCCGCGGTCGGACGAGATGTCTGAGGGGGCGCCGAACCGGGCGACCCAGGTGGCGATGAAAGCCTGCGCGACATCGTCCGCCGTTGTCGACGCCAAGGGCACGGCCTCCGGCCACCGGGTGGTGCGGTCCACCATGGTGAGGACGTAGGTGAAACCCCGCGAGGGGGGCAGAGGTCCCACCAGGTCCACGTGGACGTGGTCAAACCGGCGTTCCGGCACCGTGAACGGGGCCAACGGGGCCTGGGTGTGCCGGTGCACCTTGGCGCGCTGGCACGCGAGGCACGTCCTGGCCCAGCCGCGGACGGCCTTCCGGAGGCCATGCCAGACGAACTTGTCGGCGATCAGCCTTTGGGAGGCCCTCGCGCCCGGGTGGGACAGGCCGTGGATGGCGTCAAACACCTGGCGCTGCCAGCCCGCGGGCACGATGGGGCGAGGACGCCCGAGGGAGACGTCGCACAAGAGGGCCGCGCCCGCACCATCGAACGGCACCTCGGTGACGCAGAGGCCCGTGACGGCGGTCCGCAAGGCCTGGACGTCGGGGTCAGCGGCCTGGTCCGCTGCCATCCGGGCATAGTCGATGCCGAGGTGGACTGCGTGGGCGACGGCCCGGGAAAGGCAATCCGCCACCGGGTTGTCATTCCCCGCGACGTGCTGGATGTCCGTCGTGTACTCGGACACGGCCGAGAGGTGACGCTGCTGCCGGGCCGACCACGGCTCGGTGACCTTGCCCATTGCGAAGATCAGCGGCTTGTGGTCGACGAAGGCAGTGAACGTACGGCCCTCGAGCAGATGGCGGAAGTGCCTGACCGCCAAGTGAAGCCCGAGCAACTCGCGGTCGAAGGTACTGTAACACTGTTCGGGCGGGCGAAGCTGCCGGCTAAAGAACGCCAGCGGTTGCCAAGCTCCACGCACCCATTGCTCGTGCACCGCGCCCACCGCGTAGTCCGAGGTATCGGTGGTGAGGGCGATCGGTGCATCGGGCGCCGGGTGCGCGAGCATGGTGGCGTTAGCCAAGGCGAGCTTCGCGCCCGTGAACGCCGTGTCCATCTGCTCGGTCCAGGTAACGTCGCCTTTGCCCGGCTTACCTCGGAGAGCTTCGTGCAGGGGGCGCAGGAGCTGGGCGATACGGGGCAGGAACCGATGGTAAAAGTTCACCATGCCCAGGAACTCCTGCAGCCCTCTGATCGTGCGGGGGCGCGGAAACCCCTTCACCGCCTCCACCTTGGCCGGCAGGGGGACGGCTCCGTGCCTGGTGACACGGTGCCCCAGAAAATCGATTATGGCGGTGCCGAACCGGCACTTTGCGGGGTTCACAATCAGGCCATGCTGGCCCAGGCGTTCGAAGAGCGTGCGGAGGTGGCGTAGGTGCTCTTTGCGGGACGCGCTGGCGACGAGGATATCGTCCAGGTAGACGTAGACAAAATCCAAGTCGCGCAGGACGCTGTCCATCAGTCGCTGGAACGCCTGAGCCGCATTCTTCAGACCGAAGGGCATGCGCAGGAACTCGAAGAGTCCGAATGGCGTGATGACCGCCGTCTTCGGGACGTCCTCCGGCCTGACGGGGACCTGATGGTAGCCGCGTATGAGGTCCACCTTCGAGAAGAAGGACATGCCCGCCAAACGGGCGGAAAAGTCCTGAATGTGGGGGACGGGGTAGCGGTCGGGAGTCGTGGCGTCATTGAGACGGCGATAGTCCCCGCACGGTCGCCATCCCCCGCCGGGCTTCGGCACGATATGCAGCGGCGACGCCCAAGCGCTCTCTGAGCGCCGAACGATGCCGAGTCGCTCCAGGGTAGCGAACTCCGCTTTTGCCACCGCCAGCTTCGTCGGCTCGAGGCGGCGTGCCCGGGCGTAGACCGGTGGCCCGACAGTGGGGATGTGATGGGCCACCCCGTGCTTGACGGCCCCCGCCGAGAAGGTGGGCCGGGAAGCCGGCGAGGAGGCGGGTGAATGCGTCCGCTGCCGGAAGCGGACAGACCAACGTGGCCGGAACCGAACCGTTCGGCAAGCCGCTCGACGAGCTGGGCAACGCACAAGCGAGCGAGCTGAACGTCTCGGCCTGGACAAGACGTCTGCGCTTGACGTCGACCAGGAGCCCATTAGCGCACAGGAAGTCCGCGCCAAGCAGTGCCATGGGCACGTCGGCGGTGACGAACGTCCATCGGAAAACCTGCCCTCCGAACCGCAGAGAGGCAGCGTTTTCCGTACGTACGGATGGGCGTCCCGTTCGCGGCAAGCAGCGCGGGGCCCCCACCCGCGGCGTGCTTGTCTGACGTGCCGGCGGGAACGACACTCACCTGCGCTCCCGTGTCGCACAGGTAACGGCGCCCGGAGAAGGTGTCCGTTATGAACAGCAGGCTGCTCGAACGGCCGGCGCTCATCGCCACTATTGAGCGCCGGCCCGGGCGTTTCCCGACCTGTTGAAGGAGCATGGCGGATGACACTGCCGAGCTTCGTGGCCGAACTTGGCGTGGAACCAGCACCAGGTGGTGGAGCTGGAGGAGCGCGGCTGGCTCCGCCAGGCCGGTGGAGTTGGCGGGTTTCCCCGCGGTGGCGGTTTTCACCGCGGTGGTGGGCGGGGCGTGGCGGCGGTCACGAGGTGCGTATCAGCATGCTGCGTATGCTGTATAAGCTGATGCTGTGGATCAGCAGCATCAGCAGCATCAGCCTCGAGGGCCGTGACGGCCACGCCGACTCTCGCCCGCGTGTCCGAAGCGGCGAAGTACTTGTCCGCCTCGGCTGCCAATGCTCGGGGTTCCGTTAGCCCGGTCCCGGCCAACGCGAGGCGAACCTGCGCTGGAAGTTGGCGACGGAAAAGCGCCCGGAATAGAGAACCGGGGGCTTCGTCGCCCAACAGTGACAGCATATGGTCCATTCGGACCGACGGGCGCGTGTCACCGAGCTCGGGGAGATCCAGGAGGCGGTCGGCCCGTGCGTCGTCCGTGAGGCCGAACGTGGCTAGGAGTAGCCGCTTGAGTGCCTCGTACTTGTGGCCGTCCGGTGGGTGGCGAAGGACGGACACAACTCGAGCGGCCGTGCCGGGCCCGAGGGAGGCGACGACGTGGCAATAGCGCGTGTCATCGCCGGTGAGGCGCCGAAGCTGAAATTGGGCTTCGGCCTGGACGAACCAGACTTCGGCCTGAGCCTCCCAAAATTCGGGAAGTTTGATGAAGTTGGCCATGGCAATGGCGTCGCATGTGGAAGGATCGCTCCGGCAGATCCAACGTCGAGGGGGTCACCAGTAAAGCGCGGCGTTACGCGCGCTGCTTGCGAGCAAGGAGGAAGCGGACAAGCGGTAACTTATAAACGTCTTTATTTCAGGAGCTCACTGTAACACTGGCGTGCTCCGGGCTGCGCGCCCGGTGTATATCATGAGGCCACGCCTACCCCTCGGGCGTGGCCACCGCCCACTTGGTGCGCAGAATGATGTCACCACGCCAGTGGGCTTTTGTGTCCGCCACAGCGTAATATTAATGTTATTACAAAACAATATTAATACCAATAATATCCCACCTCCCCAAGGGGTTTTTCCAGCGAGTCAACGTATATAAATAGCTTATCATGGCGTTTTCGTGGGAGCAATGGCCTCTACCAGTAGTAATGAACATTAATGAACAGTAATGAATATTATGAACCACAAACATATATGATTAGCTTTTTAAACAGTCGCTAATGCTCTTTATAACATGAAATGAAGAAATTTGGAGGCATCCCGACATGCGTGAGGTAAGTTTTACTTACAGAATTGAACGAAGATCTACTGTACTCTAGGTACCCCATAAGTGTTGGGTTAATAACCTGACTCTTCCTGGCGCGAATGTGGCGTTTTTCGTAGTGAACTTTTGAAACTCACTCCTTCTGTTTAAAACGAACCTGGAAGGGAGGAAGCCCGGGTGTGCTCATTTACCAAGCAGCTAGCTAGCGCTTGCCAAGCCAGCCGTTCCTTAACAGTTTTGAATGCAATGCTTGCTTGAATGCTTAAACCACTTGGCGATCTCTCCACAAGAAACTTGGTAAATGAACACACACCCAACGTTCTTGAGACCAGACCATAGATCGACTGTAATCTACGTACCCCAAAGAGGAATGACCTTCTGCCCCTCCCGTAGTTAGCGAGTGTACTCGTTCATTAAAATAATTAAAAACGACTTCGTCGGCGAAGGCATAAAAAAAAAAGGATCATCGCGGAGTACTTATTCTTCACCATTTCACCACAAGGGCAAGTGTTCATCCAAAAAGGGAATATCTCATTTTGGCAACATAACGGGATAAGTCAGTGAGTAAAATGCAATAGTGAAACAACAAAGAATGTGATAGTTAATGCAGTCGTGGCCAAAAATATTGGCACCCTTGCACTCTTTCCAAATAATGCACCATTTCTTCCAGAAAATTGTTAAAATGAAAAAAATATTTGGTATCCACATATGTATTTCTTTGATTTTCAGTGGAACAAAACAAAAAAAGCTGAAAAAAATACTAAATCTTAGCTTATTCCATAAAATGGCCCGGACAATATTATTGGCACCTTTTAGAAGTTGTTAGAAATAATTAGATTCCAAGCAGGTGATTCTCCTTTACTTTGGAATTGAACTCACCTGTGGTGAGTTGCAGGTGCCTGCAATATAAAGATCACTCATTCAACCAGTTTGAATGGAGAAAAGGAGTCATTCTGTTGTTTTGTGTCACTGTGTACCACAATGACCATGGAGAAAAGAAAGCAAACCAGAGAATTGTCTGAGGAGGTTGTAGACAAGATTGTAGCCAAGCATGGACAACCTCAAGGCTACAAGTCCATCGCCAGAGACCTTGATGTTCCTGTGTCCACCATACGCAATGTTATCAGGAAGTTTAAGGCCCATGACACTGTAGCCAACCACCCTGGATGCAACCTTTCATAGTAAGATACAGCTTGATCGAAGATTGCAGTGAATGATTGTTTGAATGGTGGAAAAAGCACCTCGATCAACTGTCAAACAGATTCAAGCTGACGTTCAGACATAAGGCACGACAGTTTCAACTCGCAACACCGGTAACCAACTCAATGAAAGGGGGTTCTATGGTAGGAGACCCTAGAGGACCCCACTGCTGAGAGATAGACCTAAGAAAGCCTGACTGGAGTTTGCCAAAACACACCTGAAAAAGCCAAAATCCTTCTGGGAGAATGTCCCGTGGACAGACGAGACCAAATTAGAGCTTTTATGAAAAGCACATCATCTCTACGTTTACAGAAAACAAAATGAAGCCTTTGAAGTAAAGAACACCTTCCCTACAGTCAAACATGGAGGAGGTTCAGTGATGTTTTGGGGTTGCTGTGCTGCCTCTGGCACTGGGTGCCTTGAATGTGTGTATGTCATCATGAATCAGGAGATTACCAAGGCATTTTGAAGCGCAATGTTCAACTCGGTGTCAGAAAACTGGGTCTCCGTCGAAGGTCATGGGTCTTGCAGCAGGACAATGACCCCAAACACACTTCAGAAAACACCCAGGAATGGTTCAAAACAAAATGCTGGATTTTTCTGAAGTGGCCATCAATGAGTCCAGATATACAGTCACGTGAAAAAGTTAGTACACCCCATGTAAAGTTTTGACGTTTTCAACATATTTCAACATACAGCTATTTGATCTTCATTTCAACAATATTGAGAGATAAAGGTGATATAATATAACAAATATCATGAAACCTTTACATTTTGTAGTCCACTGTATAATTTAAATCAACATAAATGCAAATTTCGCATGTGGAAAAAGTAAGTACACCCCTACATTTATCACTACTTCAAATACCTAAAATTAGAATCAGGTGCACCAGCTCAGGTGCAAATGATTAGAACATCGTTTGAGAGGATCTTGGAGGAACCTGTCTTATTTAAACCTCAGACATTTAGTTTGGTTTGCTCTTTGTTGTTGAAGTGTGCGGCGTCACCATGCCTGGATCAAAAGAGCTCTCTGAGGCCTTCAGAAAGAAGGTTATAGATGCCTACGAGTCTGGGAAGGGATTTAAAAAGATCTCCAAACAATTTGAAATCAATCATTCGACTGTCCGGAAGATCATCTACAAGTGGAGAAGATTCCAAACAACTGCCAACTTGTTCAGGCCAGGCCGCCCCAGCAAGTTCAGCCCGAGAGCAGACCGCAAGATGCTGAAAGAAGTCTCTAAGAACCCCAGAATGTCATCACAGGACCTACAGGTAGCTCTTGCCACTGTTGATGTCAAAGTGCACGAGTCTACCATTAGAAAGGGGCTGCACAAATTTGATCTACATGTGAGGTGTGCCAGGAGGAAACCTTTGCTGTCCAGAAAGAACATCAGGGCAAGACTAAAGTTTGCCAATGAACCCCGAGGCAAAGACCAGCACTTCTGGAACAATGTGCTCTGGACAGATGAGTCAAAGGTAGATCTATTTCACCACAGTACCAGAAGACATGTTTGGCGAAAACCAAAGACAGCATTTGACCACAAGAACCTGATACCAACTGTAAAGCATGGTGGTGGAAATATTATGGTTTGGGTCAGCTTTGCTGCATCAGGGCCTGGGCAGCTCACCATCATAGAATCCACGATGAATTCTTCATTGTACCAGAGGGTGGTTGAGGATAATGTGAGGCCATCTGTCGGAAAGTTGAAGCTCAACCGAAGGTGGACCTTGCAACATGACAATGACCCTAAACATACCAGTAAATCCACCAAGGAATGGCTGAAAAGAAAGAAATGGAGGGTTCTGGAATGGCCAAGTCAAAGCCCGGATCTAAATCCCATCGAGATGTTGTGGGGGCATTTGAAACGAGCTGTGCATGCAAGAAACCCCTCAAACATCGCACAGCTGAAAGAATTCTGCATGGAGGAGTGGGCAAAAATTTCTCCCAGTCGATGTCAGAGACTGGTAGACAGTTATAAGAAACGCCTACTTGAGGTTGTTTCTGCCAAAGGGTGCAATACCACCTACTAGAGCCAAGGGTGTACTTACTTTTTCCACATGTGAAATTTGCATTTATGTTTATTTAAATTATACAATGGACTACAAAATGTAAATGTTTCATGATATTTGTTGTATTTTATCACCTTTATCTATCAATATTGTTGAAATGAAGATCAAATAGCTGTATGTTGAAATATGTTGAAAAAGTCAAAACTTTACATGGGGTGTACTTACTTTTTCACGTGACTGTATATCCCATTGAACACCTGTGGGGAGATCTGAAAACAGCAGTTGGGAGAACTGGAGCAGTTTTGCACAAGAAGAGTGGGCAAAACTGCCAGTAGAGAGGTGTGGGAAGATCATAAATGGCTGTAGGAAGCAGTTGACTGCAGTTCTTTTGTCCAAAGGCTGTGCTACTAGATATTAAGTCTCGGGTGTGAATAATTTTGTCAATGCCATTTCATATTATTTTCTGATTTAAAAGGATATATTAAGTTCTGTATCAAAAACAAAGGTTCTGTAATATTAACAGTGAAATATAGAATTGTGGAGACCAAATACCTTTGTCAATTTCAACTTATTTTCAGAGAAAATTGGGAGTTATTTTTAAAAAGTGCAACGTTGCCAGTATTTTTGTCCACGACTGTATTCTGCAGTCATTAAAAGGGTTATTATCCCCACACACACAAAAAAAACGTTTAAAAAAAACAAACAAATTGGCTCTGTCTGTCTGTCATGCTATCTCCTCAAACGGTTGTGCCAAAATTCATCAAACTTGGTAGTTATGATCACCAAATGGCAAGGTGGCCCTTGTGGCCCTATAATTTTGGCCCCGCCACCTGGGTTTGGGTCAATAGGTCAAATCCCAAAAATAAGTGCCATTACAGGCACATTTTAGGACCTTTTTAATGAAATGTTTTAAATGCAATCAACATTGGAGGACGCATGAAATATGTAACTACTTTTTGGGGATTTGACCCCCGGTTCATGCCCCAGAGGGTGGAGACTTTGTGTCACAGTGTCAATGGGACCCTGGATGGATGCGTTGAAGACTTGAGTTTTAGAAATAAAATAAATTAAGACGCTCAGCAATGAAATAAGAGTCGAGTGGAAGCTGATCAAGTCTACCTTACAAAAAAGTCATAAACATACCATGAAGAAATACATTACAAATTAGGTTACAAACTTTCCTACAAATTCAAAAACAATGATGCGTTCTCAAATGACAAGAATTTGAAAAAGGTTTGTTGACGAAAAGCAAGTCCAATAAAGTGAAACACTGTCAAACTTATTTAGCAAAAATTACCATGATCCTTTCTTATCAGTAGATGCAAAAATTTGTGCGAGGTGGGAAGTTCAGGGGGAGATGCAGGATCGGGATCAAATTAACGAGGAAGTCAAGAAACAATGGCTGAAGTTTTTGAGAAATGTTATGTAATGCTGTAATGAAAGGGTAGGTAAGATTGGGTTTACACATGTGGGAGATGGAGGAGGAATGGAGCTGTGGAGTGAAGCAGTAGAGGGCGGAGCAGCGATTGGTCACATACAGCTGGAAAACTCGAGGGGGCAGGCATGTTCATCCATTGGGAAGTTGTGTAGCTGCAGTTGGCACTCTGCAACAATGGTCAACCTGCAGGGTGGAGAAGATAACCAAACTAGAGCTTAACATCTTAAAAGAACATCGTAGCTTAACCACCATTAGCTATACATGGATTTACAAGTAAAGGACATAAAAATGCAAGAAAAGGCAATCTGCCCCGCTATCTCAATTGAATGTATGGCAACATACATCATATTCATATGGCGAGTACATACAATGACCCACCATCCCAACCACACACACACACCTCACCTTCCATTCCTTTTCTGTTGTGTTAAACCAATAACTCAGCCTCCACTTGCAACACAAAACCAGTCTCTTGCGATCGATAGCACAGACAACAGCACAAGCACAAGCACAACTAAAGGCCACGACGGGTCCACAAAATGTAGCCCACCTGAGCGTGTACAGAACCTTTCCATCATTCCATATACGCAACAACTGGTTAGGTGTCGTGATCCAATGTGCATCAGCCTCCTTAGAATTCCTGAAGAACGTGTCAGGAATCCAAATTTTTCCGACCATGTTGCTGTTCAGCCGCAGCATTGTCATCGAGCCATTGAACCTCAAGCGGCTGTCATACCACGTCTGTGAGAAGAAGATATCGATTGTGTACTCCTGAAAAAAAGAACGAAGAGAAAAGAAACATACACCCTTAATTATTTTCCGTATTTGGTGCAGCAACTTCATCTGGACCATCCATCAAAACTCCCACATTTTAATTGATGTAAATTTTTGAATGACCAGTCTGTCCTCAAAAGAAAATATCAGAATCATGAAGACCTAAAAAGTATTTAAAAAGTCATATTGCAGGATACACATGATTTTTATTTTTCTGAGAGACAATTGGTGGACAGGAAAAAGTAAAAATAAATTTCCCTTGCTATTTGTCGGACATGGAAGAAGTAGAACATGTGTTACCTACAATGTGTGATCAGCTTCAACATGACCTCCAAGTGCAAACTATGACGATTACACCATTTTGCAATTGTAAATATAGCTTTTCCGGTTCCGAGTCCAAACGTGGTGGACATTGGCTTTTACCTGCTTCGTGGAAGCTCAAAGCTAACATTCCCGCAATGGATCTGTCCTGCCTTTATGTCATTGTTTTTATCCCTGTGTTGCGAAATGTGTTTTTAATTCATCCTAGTTTCTTATCCATGCCATCTTGCATCAAATTCTGTGATTCTTGAATTTATCAAATTCTTCATTGTCAAGGCCCAACTCTCGAGGCCTCTGCTTGAAAGCATTCGTCAGGCTCAGGTTTGATAAGTACTCTTTATTTCTTTGCTATATTCAGTGTTTCCTCGTCTCTTCTCTCTCCTCTTTTCCTGTTCATTCATCCCCTTGATGTTTTGTACCACTGTCATAGCTATCTTGCTTTTACATGCACGAGTCCCATTCCTGTAGAGAAAAACCAAAACGAACTACAAAAAACCCCCCAAAAAAGCACGAGCTTTTGAAACAAGTTGCGGTGGACCATCCTGTACTCAAATCAAAGATCAATCATCGGCATCAACTACAAAGAAAGCATGATCACCATTATTGAACAATGAGATACTGGATTTCATTCCAAATGATGACACCAGATGATCATTCTTGATGATCATTCTTGATGATGGGGTTGAAAAAGCACGGAAAGAGCAGAGGGTGAAAGACCAGAAAGGAAGTGGTAGAAGCCAAATACCACCGACCTGTTGGCGATGGCAAAGTGAGAGGTCAATAGACTCAGCTTCGTCACAGAAGATTTCAATAATCTTAAAAGGCCTTGGTTTTCACGGCGTCAAGCTAAGCTAGATGTGAGGCAGGGGAGCCAGCCCAGAGGGGAGAGCAGTACTCCATCAAGATACAGATGAAGGCCTTGTGGGTGGAAAGGAGTTAAAGTGTACCAAGGAAGGATTTTGTATTTTTTTTTTTATTTTTTTTATTTTTTTTTTGTATACAAGGTCGAGGCTCGTGAAAGAGCGAACATTAATCACACAGAAAGACAAACCGACACATAAAACATATAACATAGGGAGCGGTAGACAAGATGGGGAGAGAGGGGGAAGGACACAAACACAACATTTGAGAGCAGGGACCGAGAGACATGGAGTCATCGAGAGATCTGAGAGAGGGCGAGGGCTTGGGGGGGGGGGGGGGGGCGTGGGAAGGGGGCGGTGGGAGAGGTATAAAACATATGGACACTGCCAGGACTTCCAGGAAAGAAGTTGGAATTTCAAACAAGGTGGATCTGGGGTGAATTAGCGGGGGTAGAAAAGATCAAGGTTTTGGATGGGGGAAGATAAGAGATGGTGGTGAACAGCTGTTTTAAAGACCTGGAGGGAGGAGTGGGATTGAAGGGAGTGAGGGAGTTTGTTCCAGAGGCGGGAGAAAAGAGGAATGAAAGAGTGAAGGTGAGCAGAGAGCCGAGATTTCGGCAGTTTAACCATCAGAGGGTTGCTGGCAGATCTTGTGCGACCTGTAGGAATATTTGGGGGACAGAGCACAGAGAGAGCTGGGGGTGCAAGGCCGGAGAGGAGTCGGTAGAAGACAGAAAGACCACCTACCTGCCTGCGGTGAGTGAGTGAAAGGCCCTCAGAGATAGCTTCATCGCGGGAGATTCCAATAATTCTGAAAGCTTTGGTTTCAACAGCGTGAAGCCGAGCTAGGTGTGAGGCAGGAGCACCGGCCCATAGGGGAGAACAGTATTCCATTGAGCTGCGGATGAAAGCCTTGTATGTGGTGAGGAGCTCAGGTGTGCCGAGGAAGGACTTCGCACGACGGAGGATGCCCAGTCGGCGACTGGCTTTGGAGGCCAGCTTGGAAATGTGGTTTTCCCAAGAAAGATCATGGCAGATAGTGAGACCCAAAATCTTGAGCGACAGAACTTCTTGGAGAGGATTGTTGAGAAAGTAGATGGGAGGGTTGTCCAGTCGATCTTTTCGGAGAGACATAGTAAGAGTGTGAGATTTGTCAGGATTGAAAGACATGTTCCACTTGTTTGACCAGTCTGTGATTTTGTCCAGGTCTTCAGAGAGTGAGGAGGCAGCAGACTGCCGATCTGAGGGAAGAGGAATGGAGCGGCAGAGAGTGGAGTCATCAGCAAAGAGATAGAGAGGATTTTCGAGAGAGTCAGAGAGATCATTGATGAAGACCAGAAAAAGCACGGGGCCCAGAACACTGCCTTGGGGAACTCCAGCCTGAACAGGAAGAGGAGATGAGAGAAACCCATTCAGGGCCACACGTTGACGACGACTAGAGAGGAAGTCCGCCAGCCATGCGTGGAGATTTCCATGGATACCAAAGGAGGAGAGTTTGGTGAGCAGAGCGGGGTGCCAGACCGTGTCGAAGGCACGTGATATGTCGAGGGAGACAGCTCTAATTTCCTGTTTGGCATTGAGGACCTCCATCCATTGTTGAGACAGCAGAAGCAGCATGTCCAGAGTAGAGTGACCTGGTCTGAAACCAAATTGATGATCAGAGATCAAGCCATTGGAGAAGAGGAAAGATTTCATATCCGAAGCAATGATGGATTCCATGACTTTGCTGATAATTGGGAGAAGGCTGATTGGTCTGTAGTTGCTAGGATCTGTTTTTGCACCTTTTTTGTGCAAAGCGGTGATGTTGGCTGATTTCCAAGCAGATGGCAGTTGACCTTGAGCAAAAGAGAGGGTGAAGAGAACAGAGAGAGGGTGAGATAGAGCAGCAGAGCAGGATTTTAGGACCCGTGGGCTGATGCCGTCGGGTCCAGTTGCAGAATCAGAGTCGAGGGTTGACAGAAACTTTTCCACCTTGTCAGGAGGAAAGGACACGGAGTCCAGGAGCAGCAGGGTACGACTGGGTATGGTGGGTACAGAGAGGGATGGGTTTGGGACACAAGATTTAGAGGCAAACACAGAGTTGAGGCATTCAGCTTTTTCACGTGCGGAGTCAGCTGTGTAGCCGTTTGAGGTAAGGGAGGGGATGGAGGGGGAACAAACACCAGAAACGGATTTGACCAGACGCCACCAGGATTTGGAAGAGGGAGACAGATAAGAGAGTTCGGTCTTGAGAACGGAGAGATATTGTTTCCTGGCTCTCCTGAGGGTGGACACACACTTGTTTCGGGCTTTGTGAAAGGAAATGAGATTTCCTTCCGTTGGATTTGCTTTCCAGGAGACGAAGGCAAGTTGTTTCTGGGCAACAGCCTCACCACAAGATTCCGTGTACCATGGACGGGAGGAAGGGTATGACAACTGAAGACGAGATGGGATAAATCTGTGCATGAGAGAGAGCAATTTACTTTGGAAGAATTCCCAGGATGAGTTGATGTCAGAGGTGGTAGAGATGGGAGACCAGTCCAGATGATTGATGGCTGCTTGAAGACCGTGCCAGTTGGTCTGAGTGAAATGCCAGACTCGTCGACGCTGAGCAGGCTCCCTGAGGATGGTCAGAGAGATGTCCACTTTAACAAGGACATGATCAGATGATCCGATCGGAGCAGAAGAAGAGCAGCAGACATTTTCAGGGAAGTTAGTCATAACCAAGTCCAGAAGAGAAGATGTTCCGTTGACTGAGATCCGGGTCGGGAAATTGACAGATTGTGTCAGTCCCAGTGAGTCGCAGAAGTCCTTTGCTGAGGAGCCATGGCTGGTGAGAGAGGTACCCACACCCAGCCAACTGGCATGATGACAGTTGAAATCACCACATATGAGGAAGAGAGAGTTGGGATGAGTAGATAGAAGTTGGTCCATATCATCAGACAGCGAGATGTAGATTGAGTCATCACTGTTTGGTGGACGGTACAACACACATATGAACAAGAGGTGGGAGCGAAGGGGAAGCCGTAGCCAGAGGTATTCCTGGGGGTGAGGTGGAGAGAGTGCAGTGCAGGGCGAGTGAGGAAGAGAGTTTTTGATAAAGATAGCAACCCCGCCTCCAGGACGAGGCTCAGGTCTATCATGACAGTAAACAGTATGACAGTAAGCAACTGGCTTTGGAGCCAAATCTGGTCACCCAAGAGAGATTGTGGCTGACAGTGAGACCCAGGAGTTTGAGTGACAACTTCACAAGAGGAAGTGCATTTTGAGACATACAGTATGATATATAGAACATTTGGTATATTGGTATGTCACTTCATAATTTATGTCACTTGTAATGCAAAATGTCCGATCGAGATCGACCCGATGATGTGATGCTAAATCCTCCTCCTCATCCTCCTACTGGAGTTATAGAGTTGTTGAAAAACACACACTCAAACCTAAGCTTTCAATACACAACAGTGGTAACACCAAAATGCAATCTCCCTTTCCGTCACGTTGAAAAGGTGTTCAACGAGCTTCATGTGACTAAGTATTCATGTTACGAGTTATCAACGGGACAGACAGACAAAGAGAGATAACTTTGCGGCATAGTATGACTTCATTCTGGAGAAATCTCCATGGTAATACACAATCATCAAACCTTTCCCTTTAACAATGTACTTAACAGGCAATTAATTAAATGCAGCACTGGCTTTTTGCTTCTGCTTTTTTAATGCTTTTTTCAACAACCAGTTTTTGTCTTGCTGTGGTCAGAAACAACTACGAAGCACAAGAAACAAGAAAGCCCACCACTGCATTGTGCGCGTGCAAAGGTAAAAATTCCTCGGAAGTCAGACATGCGATGTTTACAGGCGGATCAGCAAGGGGTACAGGTCCTTATTTCCCCCGCTTATTTTCTATGAGTAGCAACAATTGGCAATCTGACGCCATTTTGTATCCACAGTGTGGAGCACTGAACTTGTGCTGTGCACATTGTGCATGAAGCGTAATGTGCCGGTTTTCAAATCAAGGTGTCTTTCCCTGTAGCCAAAAGGAAGCTATCACTGAATGCTTTTTTTCTTCTTTTTTTTCATTGTTCAAATGCGTCGGAATAACCATGACAACAGATAGGATTGATTTAACCTTAAAACATAATCGCAGAAATTGTGGCAAAATTAAGTGTAATGCGCAAGTAAAGATTCAAATTAAGGAGTGTCTAATTTCAAATGTACAGAGTGTGTGAGTAGAAGAAACACAAAGAAGTGACAGAATGCAGAAATTTGAAAGGAGTGAAAGGAGGAAAGTGAAAGGCAGAAATGGAAAAGATAACAATTGTGAGTGAAAATAAATAAATAATAATAATAAAGAGAAAGAGCTTAAGATTGATTGATTGATTGTGTGCTCTGCCTGAAGGGCAGGTCCTTGGCTGCCCAAGCAGTTTATTAGCAAGGGTTATACTGGGTGGTTTGCCAATGCCTTCCCAGCAGTAGGTAAGGCAGGCATTTGTAATTTGTTCAGGGTGCCGGAATTGCTCGCCAAATCTTCATTAAGGACACCATGGGATCTTCAATGTCCACCAACTAATTACAGCAGATGGGACACCCAGCCTAACGTCCATTCGAGGGACGTTGATTAATTAACCCTGCCAGTGAACCACTGGGATGACAATTTGTAGCTGGGTCGAGATTCTAACCCAGGCTAAACCAATGTAAACGGCAACACTTATACCAATTGAAATAAATAAATAAACAAACTTGCGTGGCAGTCACACAAGTTTATTTATTCATAATCAATTTTGCCAGGATGTTCATGATAATTCACAAATTATACATGGATGTTTTGCCTCAATTTTTTTTTTTTTAATACAAGATCGAGGTTCGTGTAAGAGCTAACATTAATCACAAAAAAAACAAACGGACACATACAACATATAATAAAGGGAGCGGGAGACAAGATGGGGAGAGAGGGGGAAGCACACAAGTACATTTGAGAGCAGGGACATCAGGAGATCTGTGGGAGGGGGAGGGCTTGGGGGGGGAGGAGGCGTGGGAAGGGGGTTGGGAGAAGTATAAAACACAAAGACACTGCAAGGACTTTTAGGAAAGAAGTCGGTATTTTAAAAAATTGGATCTGGGGTGAATTCATGGGGGTAGAAAAGATCAAGGTTTTGGAAGGGGGAAGATAAGAGATGGTGGTGAACAGCTGTTTTAAAGACTTGGAGGGAGGAGTGGGATTGAAGAGAGTGAGGGAGTTTGTTCCAGAGGCAGGAGAAAAGAGGAATGAAAGAGTGAAGGTGAGCATAGAGTCTTGATTTTGGCAGTTTCACCAGAATAGGGTTGCTGGCAGATCGTGTGCGACCTGTAGGAATATTTGGGGGACAGAGCACAGACAGAGCTGGGGGGCTAGGCCGGAGAGGAGTCGGTAGAAGACAGAAAGACCACCAATCTGCCTGCGGTGAGCAAGTGAAAGGCCCTCACAATCAGCTTCGTTGCAGGAGATTCCAATTATTCTGAAAGCTTTTGTTTCAACAGCCTGAAACAGAGCGAGGTGTCAGGCAGGAGCACCAGCCCAGAGGGGAGAGCAGAATTCCATTGAGCTGCAGATGAAAGCCTTGTATGTGGTGAGTAGCTCAGGTGTGCCAAAGAAGGACTTCGCACGACGAAGGATGCCCAGTCGGCAACTGGCTTTGGAGGCCAGCTTGGAAATGTGGTTTTCCCAGGAGAGATCATGGCAGATAGATAGTGAGAATCAAGAGCTTGAGTGACAGAACTTCATGGAGAGGATTGTTGAGAAAGTAGATGGGAGGGTTGTCCAGTCAGTCTTTTCAGAGAGACATAGTGAGAGTGAGATTTGTCAGGATTGAAAGACATGTTTCACTTGTTTGACCATTCTGTGATTTTGTCCAGGTCTGCAGAGAGTGAGGAGGCTGCAGAATGCCAATCTGAGGGATGAGGAATGGAGCGGCAGAGAGTGGAGTCATCAGCAAAGAGATAGAGAGGATTTTCCAGAGAATCAGAGAGATCATTGATGAAAACCAGAAAAAGCACAGGGCCCAGAACACTGCCTTGGGGAACTCCAGCCTAAACAGGAAGGGGAGATGAGAGAAATCCATTCAAGGCCACACGTTGACTATGACCAGAGAGGAAGTCCGCAAGGCATGCGTGAAGATTTCCATGGATACCATAGGAGGAGAGTTTGGTGAGCAGAGTGGGGTGCCAGATCGAAGGCACGTAATATGTCAAGGAAGACAGCTCTAATTTCCTATTTGACATTGAGGACCTCCATCCATTGTTGAGACAGCAAAAGCAGCATGTCCAGAGTAGAGTGACCTGGTCTGAAACCAAATTGATGATCAGAGATCAAGCCATTGGAGAAAAGGAACGATTTGATATCTGAAGCAATGATAGATTTCATGACTTTGCTGATAATTGGGAGCAGGCCGATTGGTCTGTAGTTGCAAGGATCTGTTTTTGCACCTTTTTAACTCAACTGGACTATGTCCAGCTGAGTTTTTGTCGACACCCAGTGTCCGTCGTCCGTCTGTCTGTCGTCTGTAAACAATTCGACGTCTACGCTCTAAAAGTCACAAAGATCGATGAAATTTGATGAAACTTGTTATGCAGCATCTTTAAGACATAAACTAGTTTGGGATTGCATTTAGGCGTTGCACGCCCAAAAATGGGCGCGGCAGGGCGGCCATATTGAAAAATCTATTTTTGTCACGAGTCCAATTCAATGACTGTGTGTGTGTGTGTGTGTGTGTGTGTGTGTGTGTGTGTGTGTGTGTGTGTGTGTGTGTGTGTGTGTGTGTGTGTGTGTGTGTGTTTTTTTGATGAATGAAAACTTAAACCCTGTTGAACACATCTATTGAAATATTCAACATATCCTGATTCAATACCAGACATGTATATTGTTTGACCAAGTCTTTCTAAATAAATTCAAGACTGAAATCTGAGAAAAGTAATTGTAGTTTTACATTTCATGCCTCACTTAAAACTCAATTTTTTTTAGTTTCCTGTTTAAACATGATACCTTCAACGTTACTGTACCTCTTCAGCACATATAAACTATATAGTTTGTGGTTCTATTATGCATATTCTAACCATATTGATATAGACCAGTTGAGTTCAGGTTCCCTGGAACCTCTAGTTTGTGTAAAGCGGTAATGTTGGCTGATTTCCAAGCTGATGGCAGACGACCTTGAGCAAAATAGAGGGTGAATAGAACAGAGAGAGAGTGTGAAAGAGCGGCAGAGCAGGATTTTAGGACCCGTAGGCTGATGCCGTCTGGTCCAGTTGCAGAATCCGAGTTGAGGATTGACGGAAACTTCTCCACCTTGTCAGTAGAGGACACAGAGTCCAGGAGCAGCTGGGTACGACTGCGTACGGTGGGTACAGAGAGACGGGTTTGGGACAAAGATTTTGAGGCAAACACAGAGTTGAAGCATTCAGCTTTTTCATGTGCGGAGTCAGCAGTGTAGCCGTTTGAGGTAAAGGAGGGGAGGGGATGGAGGGGGAACAAACACCAGAAACAGATTTGACCAGATGCCACCAGGATTTGGAAGAGGGAGACAGGTTTGAAAGTTCATTCTTGAGAGTCGAGAGATATTGTTTCCTGGCTCTCCTGAGGATGGACACACACTTGTTCTGGGCTTTGTGAAAGGAAATGAGATTGCCTTCCATTGGATTTGCCTTCCAGGAGGCGAAGGCAAGTTTTTTCAGGGCAACTGCCTCACCACAAGATTCCGTGTACCATGGACGGGAAGAAGGGTGCGACAACTGAAGACAAGATGGGATAAATTCTCTGCATGAGCGAGAGCAATTTACTTTGGAAGAATTCCCAGGATGAGTTGATGTCAGAGGCAGTAGAGACGTGAGACCTGTCCAGATCATTGATGGCTGCTTGAAGACCGTGCCAGTTTGCCTGAGTGAAATGCCAGACTCGTCGACGCTGAGGCTGCTCTCTGAGAATGGCCATGTGTTTTTACGAGTTACATCCAACTACCAACTACAATATGATTACAGCACAACACATAAATGTACACACATGGAACTACAGCTGACCTGGGCCAGAAATGACCACAAAGTCTCAGACACCTGACTTTATTTTCCCAATTTTTTTTTCCTTCCGGCATCTGCAGAGAATCTTTATGTAAACGGTAATATTTTACCATGGTTTATCACTGACAGCAAGGCAGTTAAAAATAAATTGTTTCTTTTTCCATCATAACCGGCACATCAGGTCACATCATGGTAAACGGGACTGATATGACGATACGGTCACAGGGTCCGACTCAGACGGCTCATGGGGGATTACTTACGGCACTGCCCGGGAGGTCAGTTGGCTTAATCAGATGTGGTTCGTGGGTAATTGCTTACTGTATTTTGTAACTGATGTGTATTATATAAACAAGTGCCATGAACGATCATGGAAGCGAACTGGAAGGCCTGGTCTGTAGGGTTGATGTAGCGCGAGTGTGGAGTTGAGGCTTGATCTGGACGTGCATGTGTGCCATTCGATTGGATATCGATCACCCTGTGGGTAGGTGTTGTAACCCTTGTATTTCTATATACTGCAAATACCTGCTTATAATAATTGAGGAATTAATGGTTCGGTGGTTAAGTTGGTTAATATGGCTCATGGTGGCCACAAGGTGGTTAATGGTTCGTCTTGGAAATTGTACAAGAATACTCGATAGACGTTTTGTGAGCGAATTGTGATGACTGTTCCACGCAGGAATACTGTTGCAGAGAAAAGAAGCGCTTATTGTATTTTCTGTGTGGATTTTGTATCGCAGTGCATGTGTCACTGCCCTTTTTTCCCATTTTATATACAACTAGAACGGCACTCAGTAGAGAGCATACCCCAGCCTGGTTGGCCACATCACTCAATGGTGAAGAATCACTTAAAAAATTCTACCACCTGGATCCGAATCCAGATCTTCACCAAAATCTAATCATTTCGTCCTTGTGACATACACTACATCTCTGCCAAACTTCGTCCGAATCCGTCCACAACTTTGAGATATTTTGTTCACAAATAAACAGACAAACAGACAGGGGTGAAAACATAACCTCCCTCCACCTTTGGTGGCGGAGGTAATAAATTGCCTGGGTACATTTCCCAGAAAAGAACATGAGAGGAAGGAATTTATTTTTCATTACAAGTGGCATCATGGACAGGATTTGAAGCAATAAAAGGGCAGTGACCATGAAGAAAACTGTCATCGAGGCCAGTAACACCCAGAGCCTGGAAGCCAAGCTGCAGGAGTTAACCTGGATGGTGACAGCAAGCAGACCAGTTGAGACAGCATGTCGCCCGTATAAGTACACCACAAGCTGTTTCTGTGCCTAGGGAACGTGAAGTTCCCATCTTCACAGGAATTTCAGAGAAACCTGAGCAACCCATTGTGGAGGAATGGGTGGATGCAGTGAAGAGTGCCTTCAGACCGTGGCATGTTCCTATCAGGGATCAAGCAGATGTCATCGTGCTGGACTACCTTAGGGGCCAGGCCAGGCAAACGGTAAAGTTAATGCCGGAACGTGACCAAGCTGGCATTTCGGAAGTATTGAGACTCTGCAAAGGGTTTATGGAGATACATTAATCGTGGGAGGCCTGCTGAAAAACTTGTATGAGAGGACCCAGCAATTCAACAAAAAGATCCACACCTATGGTTACAACTTGCTGGAGAGAATGCAACGTGTTGTGCGGCGAGATGACGACGAGTTCCAGACACAGAATTGGCTCGAAAATAACAATTTGTTGCAGGACTGAGGGATTCATCTGTCCGAAGTGAGGCGAAAATTAGGTTGCACGAAAGTTCCAGAATAACATTTATGGACCTCATGCAGGTGGCAATAATGTGGTCTGACAAAGAAAGTGGTGCTAAATCATGTACACTACACGCTGGGCACCATTTTCCACCACAATTGATAGCATGGTGCAGGAAACTGCGAAAGAGGCTAACAATACCGTGGACATACGAAAGCTACTTGTACAGCAACAGAGTGAAATAATTAATCTGCTCAAACAAGGGAATGGGGGTAGGCCAGCCTGCCAGAGATGAGCAAGGGAGGATACTTTGTTGGAGATGTTCAAATCCAGGGCACATTCGGAGGGACTGTCCACCTGGGACGAAGCCATAGGATTTCGTGAAGAACACAACAGTGAAGAGCCAAACAGTACGGGATGCACCAGGCTCCATGCAGACCGATAAGGCAGATGACTTACTGGACAGAGCAAGTGGAATGTGTCCCTTCATGATGGTGGAGATCGGCAGGGTGCTGACTGAGTGCTTGGTAAACACAGGGTCCCAAATAACAGCCATCAGTGAGACATTATTTAATTTGAACTTTAAGCCTTGAGGGTTTGTGTTCAGGAAGGTAAGATTTTTGCATCTGGCAGCTGCTAATGGTTTAGAGATTCTCTTAGGCCATTCTTGTTTCCTCTTGTATTGCAGTGCATGTGTCACTGCCCTTTTTTCTGTTTTATATCGTACTAAAATACGCAATTTGGTGTCTGTCTGTCCTTCTGTCTGATAATCTCTGACCGCGATGCATTCGGTTGTTACTTATCCAATCTCAACCAAACTCGACAGGAGGACTAAGGATCACACAATGAAGGTTGTAGTGAATTCACTTGCCCCCCCCTCCCTAAGGGGGTTTTCTCTGCCAAGGGTGTTTTCCCCGCCAATGGGGTTGCATATCGAGGTGTATATCCGTATCAAGATAGCATTATTTCGGCGTTTTCCCAAGGCCGCTTCGAATAACAAATGTAACAACAATAAATATATAGCATAATCATTATTACAAAACAATATTAATACGAATAATATCCCATCTCACAAAGGGGTATTTCCCCCTTGAACAAACGCCGTGTAAACGTGTATAAATAGCTTATTGTGCCGTTTTCGTGGGAGCAACAGCCCCTACCAGAAGTAAAAAATATTATAAACCACAAACACTTTTGATTACCTTTTGAAACAGTCGCTACTGCTGTTTAACAATAAACGGAAAGGGAGAAAACCCAGGGTGTGTTTCGTTACCAAGCAGCTAGCTTGCCACGGCAGCTGTTCCTTATCAACAGTTTTGAATGGAGTGCTTATTTGAATGCTTAAACCACTTGGTGAGCGCTCTACAAGAAACTTGGTAAATGAACACACCCAGATGTTATTGAGGCCCGACACTAGATCTACAGTAATCTATATACCCCAGAGCGGAATGACCCTTCCTGCCGCTCCCATAGGGAACGAGTGAACAATAAATTGCCTGGGTATATGTCACAGAAAAGAACACGGAGGAAGGAATATATTTTCAATCGCATATACACTTTGAAACCCTTTTCTGATCGATTGGTGCATGCAATGGCACAGACACTGAACCACCTTTAGAGGCCATTTTTCCCCGCAGAGCAGTGGTTGGCCTTTTTCGGTAACGGTGGTCCCCTTTTTGAAGCAACGTTTTATGGCCGGATGCCCTTCCTGCCGCCAACCCTGTTAGTCGCCTCTTGCGACACACAGGGAATTACCAGTGAACTGGTACTCAATTTGCCGACCTCAGAAGGATGACAGGCTGAGTACAATGGCACAGACACTGTCATTTTAAAAAGAATGAGGAGCTATCTACTATTGTGTGCCCATTCAATGAACGATCGATGGAAACAAAATGGTGCCCATGACCTACTTGACCAGCAATTTTAAGACCATGTCATGTCGCTACTCCGAGTATATAGGGATTCTAGTACAGGCTGTTTGGGAGCTTGTTCTTAGAGAAGTCCACAATATCATTCACGGAACTTCTCGTATAGAGGGGTCAATATATGGTTGAACCCCCAAAAAATTGATACAAAAGGTTTTTCAATGGATTCTGGTACCATTGGGCATGCTAAATAACATACTAAAAATCTAGTAACATCTGACTTCCGGAAAGGGGTCATTTTCAAGATGGCGTCCAAGATGGCCACCAGGAGCTTAAAATGGCCATACCTCAATTATTATTCAACCTAGAAAGGTGGTTTTGGTGTCTAACCCTAGGTTTTAGGGCCCAAGGAATCCAATTGAATCAATAAAATTACCATCAGTTAATTATTTATTGACAAGTCCAAGATGGCATCCCAAGGTGACATCCTGATCCACTAAAATGGCTCTGTCGAATAGTAGTCAACCTAGAGAGATATTTTCAGTGTGTATACCTAGGTTTAAGGCACCCAGGAAATCATCAAAATTACTTAAATAAGCACAAAGTAATCAGGTAATCCAGTAAGCCAGGTTTACCAGCCCATTAGGCATTTGTTGTCTTATACAGTTCGTCGCTATTCATCGTCATCCTCCGACTCCTCTGGAAGAAACTTGTTATGTGGATTGTCACATTCTTCAAGTTGGCACGGTCCACAGGCAGTAGTACATGGTAGTCCATATCGTCTACAAGAGCAGCAGAGTGTCTTGCAGGCAGTGGAGCAGTTACAATGAATGACCTTCAAGAGACTGTCTGGAGCAGCGTTCATTCTTGACATAAGTGGGACAAACTGATTATCCTGCAGGCTCCACCCCCATTTCATGGCATCCATACCCTCTTCTTTTCCCATCCACACCATGATCTGGTAGTACGCTCTACGACAGTGAAGTTTGGTTGCAGATTCAGTTGGGGGCAGACGTTCGGGTGTTACAAAAGACGAAGCAGAGACAACCTTCTTGCTGAAGGTGTTATATCGCATTGTTGCAAGGGAATCTTTGCACTTGCCACCAAAGAGGATAGCCATTACTCAGCATCCAAGGTCATCGATCACCTCTGTGGTATGGTTTGGGATGGTGAATGTGTTGGCACAAGACCGAAGGACAGGGTCTCCTTTTACAAGCTTCTGGAAAGCAGTCTTTTTGCCAACACCAAAAATCCGAGAAGTCGTGTCACAACCAGTCATGGCATGGATGAATATCAACTGAGAACACATGTCATGTCCGAGGATTTCTTTTAGACGGTTGATGTCATACACTTTAAAACTGCCATCAGCTTTGGACTTGTCTGATCTGAAATAAAGGCTCTTACTGTCTCCCTGCGCATAGTAAAGGAGTAAGACAAGATCAGTATCTTCTCCAATCAGTGTAGTGGTGTGTAGAAGAGATGCCTCCACTGCAGCCTTTACTATATCTACGTCAGCATCTCCAGGTGCATTGACCACAGTGCAATACCTTTCTCTCAGTTCATCACTTATCATCCCGATCAGTCTCTGTTTATTGATATCTCTTGACAGGACCTCCTCCTTCTTGCCTGAGAACTTTGTCCTTTTGGACAAACCTTTTGTTTGTATTTGTGTATGTATAAATCTTGTTTGTGTTTGTATAAAAACCTTTTGTATCAATTTTTTTGGGGTTCAACCATATATTGACCCCTCTATGCCATCTTGGACTTGTGAATAAATAATTAACTGATGGTAATTTTATTGATTCAATTGGATTACTTGGGCCCTAAAACCTAGGGTTAGACACCAAAACCACCTTTCTAGGTTGAATAATAATTGAGATATGGCCATTTTAAGCTCCCGGCGGCCATCTTGGACGCCATCTTGAAAATGACCCTTTTCCGGAAGTCAGATGTTATTAGATTTTTAGTATGTTATTTAGCATGCCCAATGGTACCAGAATCCATTGAAAAACCTTTTGTATCAATTTTTTGGGGGTTAGGTGAATTTTCTTCGTATATTGACCCTACTAGTACACAATATGGTTCACCTACCTGTGGGTTTTGATTGATCGGGTAAACCACCTTGGTGTCTTGGTCTTGTATCATTTAGAGATGGATATTTTACAATTTGTATGGTTGTTTGAGCATATGATTTAAGTACTACTTCCATTTGTGATTTATTTTCATTTTAATATATATTTAAATTTTTTATTTAATTTAATTTTTTTCCCTTTTAATTTTTACCTCTGCCACCAAAGGAGGTTATGTTTTCACAACTGTCTGTTTCTCTCTCTGTCTGCTTGTGAAAAGGATATTTCAAAGTTGTGGCTGGATTCAGATGAATTTTAGTTGAGAGGTTGGATATGGGACACGGACGAATTCGATTTTGGTGACGATCCGGATCTGGATCTGCAGATTTGTTAAGTGACTCTTCACCATTGAGAGATAGGGCAAAAAACGATATATAGCACGATATCTCAAAGTTATGGATGGATTCGGCCGAAAGTTGGTGGGCAGGTTGGATGTGTGACATGGACGAATTTATTCGATTTTGGTGAAGCTCCAGATATGGATACGATAATTTTTAATCTTTCTAAGTGATTCTTTACCATTGACTGGTAGAGCCAAAAACGATATATAGCATGATATTTCAATAGGTTGTGGATGAGTTATGACTAAACTTGGTGGACGAGTTGGTTCGGTGACAAAAACAAGCCGATTAGATTTAGGTTCAGGTCCGAATCCAGAACCGGCCTATCAGTGGATACAAAACAAACTGTTCAGCCTGGCGGAGGTTATGCGCTCTACTGAGTGTCGTTCTAGTTTTCTTCTGTTTTACTCATTTATGTTCTATTTGGCTAAACATTTTCAAATCAAATTCGGCAAATTCCTAGTGGGTTTTTTCACCCAGCCGAAACCCTGGTGGTACAGCTGTGTCAACGGAAAAAAAACAATGTGCAAAACTGCTTTATAAAAGGTGCAAATGTTAACAAAACGTTTATCTGACCGACTTGACTCATCCTACAATGAGTTTTGGTTCCAAGGCCAACTGTGTTCACTATAAAACTCACCATGTTGATTGAGGATACAGGTCCAATGCTGTTCACATAAATGTCAGTTTCAACAACTGTAGCACACCCTGAAAAAAACAAAAGTGAAACGATAATCAAAACCAGAGTTTATAGAACACCTTACCCCACAGTCTTGAGAAAAGGGACATAGGAAGAGTCTTTGAAACTGCTTTGCATTTCTGAGCACGATCTATGTTCATTTTGTTCCTGAAACTTGCATACCAGACGTGACGGTAACCATACAGCACCTCGCGCCGCCATGTTTGTCAGAATCTCAAACAGTTATTCTGCTCTCATGGCATGATGTCATGAATGCTGCTTCTCAGTTGCTCTGCCCATACAGCGTTAATATTTTTGCCCATACAGCTTTAATCACAATTCAAATGAAATAAAGTTCGGATTAAATTCAGAGATTTTAAAAGGTCGTAATTTTTTTTTCCTTTTAATACAAAAAAAAAATAACAAAATCGGAAGCTTTACCACCGTTGATGCAGCGTCTTTTACACCACCTTATTTAACACGTTACATTAGTTCTTCCTGCCATTTGTGTCCTTTATGACGTGCTTAAAAACAGTAAGTTTCCCATTTCAAATGATTTGTTTGACTGCCAGACAGGCACAAAGTATTTAAATAAATAAAAAAAAAAAAAAATATCTCACTCCTGTCTGCTCATGCACAATTGGTTCGAATTTGGAGCCTTAGTACTGCAAAATTACAGGTATGTTTTCCAATTCAGGTTCTGATTCGTGTAAAAAATGCAACATTAAATTGAAATCAAGTTGTTCCTCGATTATAGCCTGATGTTTGTAGAGACAGATGGACAGAAGTGAACCAATTCTTTAACCCTGCTTTTCATCTCACGTGCATGAGGTATTAAGATACACCAAAGGTATTTCTAATGATGCTTACAAGTAAACATGGTTGCAAAATTGTTTTTGATAGTCATTCGCGAAAGAGAAGACCTCAAAAAGGAAATATTCACCTGTTTCCACAAGAAAAGCCAATGTGATAATTGAAAAAATCCCAATGGAATATTTGATTATCTTTGTCTACAATTGATTCCCTGGTGTTGAGCTAGCGGCTAGGGTTCCGGCTTAGGATGCTAGGATCCTGGGTTCGAATCTCGGTCGATCGCCGAATTAATGCCAGGGGGGTTGACTCAGCCTGTCATCCTTCCGAGGTCGGCTAATTGAGTACCAGTTCACTGGTAATTCCCTGTTTGTCGTTGAAGGCGGCAAAAAGGGTTGGCGTCAGGAAGGGCATCCGGCCGTAAAACATTGCTTCAAAAAGGGGACCAAAAAAACAACAACTACCACGGTCCCCGAAAAGGCCAACCCCCGCTTTGCGGGGAAAAATGGCCTCTAAACGGTGGTTTTTTTGTCTACAATTGCATGAACCACACTTGCCATGTACGAGTCACCTGGTTGGATACTCACTGCCAATTCCTGGTCGAAGCTTGTTGTCATATTTTGCGAGGAGACTGTCCAGGATCTGTGTGACATCACTCTCAAAAACTTTTGGTGTGTGTGACCAGGCCTGGGCATTACCGCCATCATCACTCGAGCTTCCCTTCACATTTCCTTGCCTGGAAAAAGAGACAAGATAGAGGTTAAGGTATTGTCAAAACAACACCAAGAAGACGTCATGCGGAGCACGATACTTGCAAAATCCTCCCCCCCCCCCCCCCCCCCAAGAAAAAAAATCCCATTGATACAGTAAATTGCCCATTTCATCAAGATTAAGATTGACAATCTTGATCAAAGCTCGGGTCAATAGGAATAAAAGTGACGAGTTTTCAGATGAAAAATTATGATTTTGGAAGGTTGACTTCGAGTTGATCTTTGACCTCAAAAATAGTTAGTTTCCCTATTTAGTGACTCAATGTGCAAATGCTGTTCAATTTTCAAGTCAATCGGATGAAAATTGAGGATTTTTGAACTTCGGCCTATGTTGACCTCAAATATACTTGGTGGTTAAATTCATTGACCAGTTATGCCAGTCCTCTTCAAATTTCAAGTCAATTGGATGAAAATTGAGGATTTTAGAAATTTGGCCTATGTTGACCTTTTGGCCTATGTTGACCTCAAAAATACTTGGTGGTTGAATTCAGTGACCAGATATGCAAGTCCTCTTCAAATTTCAAGTCAATCAGATGAAAATTGAGGATTTTAGAAATTTAGCAAAGTTGATGACCTTTGGCCTATGTTGACCTTTTGACCCCAAAAACAATCGGCTTCTTGCTTTTGAACAACTCTACCATTTGGTGAAGTTTCGTGAAGATCGGTTGAAAATTGTGACCTGTAGGCTGGTGACAGACAAATAGACAAACAGACAAACAGACAGAACCACAAACGCAGCCGACCATTATACTTGAAAAATCTTCGATTTTGCAAGTAATAATAAATGTTGAAACATTGTCAAATCTCCTCTTCCCTTCCTTTTCTCAATCATTTTTCTATCCCACCTGACCCACCTCACCTGTATATTTTCATACCCACATAGTTTCTTATGCAGAGGACTTCTGTGTGTCTGTGAAATGAGGGCCTTTTCCCAGGATGAAAATATGTATGAGCTCTGCTCGTTTCTCTAAAAAAAAGAAGCTGCTAATTAAAGTTTTCAACTTTTGCTTCTCTTCCTTCACATTTAAACAACACGTTCCTAATGCTAATACAATCAGATCCGTCAGGGATGCATTCCTGAAAAGTGACACGTATCAAAATGACAAACTCAAAGCAATTTTTATCATAGGAATCAAAGGAATAAAGGGGGCGGGAGGGGGAGCGGTGGGGAGAAATAGAAGGGGAGGCGTCCCAAGGAGAGTTTCAGACATGGAATTAATTGACTTTTACACCCATTTTGTAGTTTTAATAGGTAGCTTTGCTCTTCCAGCTGCCTGCATATGTGACCATGTCTATGACCTTTTCTTATAGTGTTTTACTTGAACAGATGTTTGGTACTACAGAACTGTAAAATACAAGAAAACAAACACGACAAATACAATCAGATCCGTCAGGGATGCATTCCTGAAAAGTGACACGTATCAAAATGACAAACTCAAAGCAATTTTTATCATAGGAATCAAAGGAATAAAGGGGGCGGGAGGGGGAGCGGTGGGGAGAAATAGAAGGGGAGGCGTCCCAAGGAGAGTTTCAGACATGGAATTAATTGACTTTTACACCCATTTTGTAGTTTTAATACGTAGCTTTGCTCTTCCAGCTGCCTGCATATGTGACCATGTCTATGACCTTTTCTTATAGTGTTTTACTTGAACAGATGTTTGGTACTACAGAACTGTAAAATACAAGAAAACAAACACGACATAATAGGAACAACCGAAGCTTTTCGTGCTGTACTTCTCAAGGTAATTCACAGCAAGAGAAAGTCAAAGATCATGCATATATAAGCATATCTTTGTAAGATCGACACCGATTGGTTCATCAGTCATGACGTAATTGGTAATCTGAACACCCATTGGTTGACTCGGTCACCACTATCGCTGGCTCCGATTGGCTGGAGTGGAGTTAAGAGCGACGACTCACCATTTGCACCAATACCTTGGAGGGAGGTGGATGGGGTTCCCCAAACGCCGAGGACTCACCATTTGCATACATATCATGGACAGCAGTCGGGGAAACACCTTTAATCTTTCCATGTTGAAAGAGAATGAGAGAATGTACAAATTCCTTTTGATGACACAATGTAGGGTCTGTGGAATGGATGAAGGTTGCTTCCAACATACGTAGATGTAACGTACTGTGACCTCGGCTCAATATCTTGAACATATCTGCGTTGTACTGGTCTGCACAGCCAGGGTTGGCAACCAAGTGCCGTGCAATGGCAGAAGAACAAGAAGAAATGGCGACGGTACTTGAACACATAAACTACATTGGCTCAGACCGCGTGGGAAGTATCAGAATCTCGTGAAAGATTACTATTCATCGATCCAACGCTCGACGTTCGTGTGCGTGAAACTAAAGATTCCATTGAAAGGGAAATAGATGGAGATGTGCAAACACATGAAGCACCTCAAAACATTGAGCAAATAAATATTGTGGTAGGGGATTGGGTACTGGTGAGATGCAAGGAGGAGGAGTTTCCTGGTGAAGTAACAAATATTGTGGAAAATGAAGTATACATATATATATATATACCACCTTTAGAGGACATTTTCCCCGCAGAGCGGGGGTTGGCCTTTTTCGGGCACCGTGGTCCCCTTTTTGAAGCAATCGATGTTTTATGGCCGGATGCCCTTCCTGCCACCAACCCTGTTAGTCGCCTCTTGCAACACACAGGGAATTACCAGTGAACTGGTACTCAATTTGCCGACCTCGGAAGGATGACAGGCTGTCAACCTGGTGTTAATTCAACAATCGACCGGGATTCGAGCTCAGGATCCTAGTATCCCAAGCCAGCACACTAACCATCAAGCCGACACCAGGCTATCCGACAACATGGAATTACCCTTTACGTTTTGTATCCCACCGATAGACCAGATCTGGTTTCAGACCTGAAACAAAATCGAATCACTTGCTCTTGTCGCCTAACCAACTCATTCACAAAGTTTCATCCGAATCCGTCCATAATTTTGAGATATTGTGCTACGTATGAGTTTTAGCCCTATCACTCAATGGTGAAGAATCACTTAAAGATTTCTCTGATCTGGATCTGGATTTGAATAATCACCAAAATTGAACCAATTCTTCCTTGTCACACTTATGACCTATCCACCAGGTTTCGTCTGAATTCACCTACAACTTTTTGAGATATTGTGCTATATATCATTTTTGGCCCTATCTCTCAATGGTAAAGAATCACTCAAAAAATTATCGGATCCAGATCTGGATCTTCACCAAAATCTAATTATTTCTTCCGTGTCACATACCCCACCTCTCCACCAAATTTCGTCCAAGTCCGTCCACAATGTTTTTAAAACATCTTGTTCACGGACAGAAAAACAGACAGAAAAACAGACAAACAGACAGACAGACAGACAGACAGGGGTGAAAACATAACCTCCATCCACCTTTGGTGGTGGAAGTAATAATAATAAGAAGAAGAAGAAAAGAATAAGAATAATAATAATAATAAGAATAAGAAACCAGGGATGAAAGAAATGAAACAAAAATGAAGAAAAAAAAACCAAAAACAGGGTGAGGGAGATAATGACCTGGAAAAGGAGGAGTGGGCTTGAGGAGGGTTAAACATGTGTAGGAATGGGGGTGAATGGTGATGGTAGTGATAGTGGTGAACAGCTGTCTTGAATCCGTAGAGGGAAGAGGATGAGGAGATCAGAGAATAAAGAGTGGAGATGCAAATAAATGAATGGAGGTGAGCAGCGAACATGGATTTTGGGAGTTTCACAACAAGTTAATTCCTGGTAAGATTGCAATTACATAATTAGAATGCACAAAGTTATTCAAATTTAATGCAGATGACATCAAGAGGGAGAAAGAGGAAGGAGATGAAAAAGCAAAAGAGTTTGAATGCGTTGGTGTGTTAACACAGGTCTATCCAGAGCAAATCTGAATTTTCAAAAGCAGTCATATATGTAAACACGTTAGTAGGTCGAAACTTCCAGTGTCAAGATAGATATGCAATCCGTCTGGATGTAATCCATCTATTAGGATGGAGTAAGTCTGTGTGGACACAGCGCAAGCATTTGTTACAGAAAAATTTGCTATCCAAGAGCGTTGCTTGCAGTAATCATGAAGAGATTGTCGACATGCTTCCTCAGTACCCATCATGTCTGAAACGGATTGCCTCTCACCACTGTAGAAGATCGGTACTTCAAATTATCCACAGGCAACAGTACAGTTGGCTGACAGGATGGCCTAGAGGTACTCACACTCCCCTCTAAGCTGTCTAGCCTGGGTTTGAATCCTGACCCAGCCATAAAAACTGTCAGTTCGGTGTTTTACAGGCAGGGTGATTCAACATGTGCCATCCCTCGGATGGACTTTAATCTGGGAGTCCCATCTGCCAACATTTGTTGGTGGACGTTAAAGATCCCAGGGTGTCTTTCGCAAAGAGTAGGCGAGCTATCGCCACAACCATGGCCAAATTCCAAGTTCCGGCCCGAACTAGTCGAATGTCAGGTCTGGCCAGCCGGTTCGTGAAATCTCGGCCCAAGAGCTTCACCCAGCCGACCCCACAAGGTGGGATAATAGTGGCTGCTAAAAAAGAAGATGAATAGTACAGCGCATATGAAGGATGCACGTTAAGAGAAGAAATGCCATACCAATGTGCATCTCCATGTCTGCAGATTACACTCACGGAAATCACGTGACATGTGGCCATGCCTTCTCATGACCCAACCAGTTCACTTCTTGCGAGCATAAATATTTCTTGAGACCAATGGCAAAATTTTACTGCAGCGAGAGCACAATATTTGCATTTTAGACTGGACTGGTACATCCAGATGAGTAGTATGTGCATAGCATTCAATAGAATGGGCCAGGATTGACAGAAGTAATTTAACAAGGAGTCTGAAAGGCAGTTGGTGTCAAGTAAGAAAGGCACGAAACTAACGAGAATGATTGAAAGTGATATGGGTTACTTAATCAGTAGTTTCCTGGGTAGTAATTTCTAGGAGTGCCAAGAACGAGTTCCGAAGGGTTTCATCAGAAAGATTGAATATTCCAGTTGCAGAACTAGGATCACGCTCTAACCCAAGCTCATGTTTGGGTTTCTGGGTAGAAAATTACATGATTACCTAGAATCAGCTCAAAGGAGTTTAGTTGGTAAATTTGAATACTGCAGTTGCAAGCTAGGCATTTTTTGAGGTGGCAACTAAACAGGCTTGGGAGTCTGTCCAGCATAAAATTTGGCCAGTCAGAGGCAAGGGAGAATTGAAATATTGGCAGGAGCAAGATTCCGGCAACTGCTGTTAATTGCTGTGAGCAGAATTTGAATCTATTTATCGATGACAATAACAGGCGAGGATAGCAGATCTAGCAGGTCACCCTGAGCAGTGCTGCCGACTATAACGGCCCAAACTATTCAAGATGGTACCAGAGCATCACGCTTCTAAAGTCATGTCATGACATTACTAAAGAGGATTCTGGATGGGAGGATAAGGAAAAGGGTCGATAAGGAAATGGGCGTAGAACAAAGAGGTTGAGAAAGGGTAGACGGGTGACAGATGGGATGTTTACACTAAGGTAGTTGGTGGAGAAGAGGTTGGAGATCGAAGGTGAAATGGTATTAGGGTTTGTGGGCCTTGAGCAGGCTTAGGACAGTCCCGAGAGAGATGGTGATGGCAATGCTGAGATGGATGCGAGTGCTGGAAGCAGAAGTTAGGTTAGTGGAAGGTACGTATGAGGGAATGAAGGGAAGAGTTTTGGTTGGTAATGCCTGATGGGTTGTCAGAAGGGTTCAGCGTGAACATCGGATTGAAGAGGCTGAGCATCGGTTCAGCGTGAACATCGGATCACTCAATCCATCACTGTTTATTATGGCGACGGAACTGGTGAGCAGGGAAGCATTCTACGAAAGAAATGTATGCAGACAATTTAGCTATTATGGCAGAGAGCAGGCAGGAAATTCAGGAGGCGCTCAAGAGACACATCAAGAAGGAGCCTAGAGAAGACCGAGGTAATGTGTGTCGAACAGCAGAGAAAAGAACTGAACATCAGTTTAGAAGGGAAGAAGATTGAGCAGGCAAGAATATTTTAGTATCGAGGTGGAACGGTCACCGAGGATGGTAGTTCAGAGGCAGAGAGGTGGAGGAAGATACGGGTGGGTGCATGCGCATGGACGAAAGTGGAGGACAGGAAAATATCAAGGAAATTGAAAGGGAAGGTTCTGGGGTCTTGTGCAATGCCAGCCTACCTTTACGGTCTGGAGAGGGTGGCACTGGCAAAGAAGCAACAACAGAGGCCATGATAGTGGGGGTGAAGAGGGTAGATTGAAGGATGGACAAACTGAGTGAGGAGATCGGTGAGAAGATGAGCTTGATATGGAGAATGGTAAAGACCCGGCTGAGGTGGGTTGGGCACCTGGTGCGGATGGAGGAGAGAATGGCAAAGAAAGCAGATGGATTCAGGGAGCAAGGTAGGAGAAAAAGAGGTAGACCTCACCTGAGATGGGAAGATTGTACGAGGAGGAATGTCATCAAGGTGGGGGTGGCGCAAGAGTGGAGAGAGTTAGCTGAGAATAAAGGGAATATCATACATAAAGGAGTATCATACAAAAGGCAGAGCAGCAGCAGCTTGGTATCATTAGGCCTTACCCCATATAAAGGCCTCAACCCCATATAAAGGAAAATGAGGAAGAAGAAAATCGAGCCATGGCCTTTCACTCCTGATTTCTCCACATTTCATGCATGTGCATCGAGCTACTACAAAAATCAATTCCTTTGTAACTCAACTGTGTGTGAAGTTTCCCAAAGTGTCACCAAATGAATTTGATTCTAGACCAAATATATCAGTTATTATATCAAAAACAACTTTCCTGGTAAAGGGATAAGCATTTCTTGCAACACGATATTACAATTTAGTCGATTCACAAAAATGGATATTGACATATTCACAACAACATACCATTGGTTGATTAAATAATTCAGACTTGTTGTAAAGTTTAACAATACGTTAAAAGGCTGTGCTTTAAAGTTCGTATCTGATGACAGGGCCTAGACTCTTAGTGGTATCTTGCCTGGGTTCAAATCTCGACCCAACTTCACGGTGGCCAACAAATAACTGATATACAGCATTTTAAATTCTGTGTTTGAAATATTTTCTCTCCTGTCTGTCTGAGCAGGATATTCAGGAGTTATGGACAGATTCGGACAAAACATGGTGGATAGGTTGAATGTGTAACAAGGACGAATTGATTCGATTTTGCTGAAGATCCAGATAAGAGTTTTTTTAATCTCCAAAGTGATTTTTGACAACTGATAAATCAGGACAAAAACGATATATAGCATGATATTTCCAAAAGTTGTGGACGAGTTATGACAAAACATGGTGGAAGAGTTGGGTACATGGCAAGAACAAGCCGAATAGATTTTGGTTCCGGTCCGGATCCAGATGAACTTAGTGATGTTGATAAACGAAGGATAGAATTTCATGCAACATTTCCTCGAATGAGCGACGGAGATGACAGGTTTGTGGAGACTCATTATGTCGGATGAGGCTCATTTCCATCGAGCTCTCGTGGTACGTCAGCAAGCAGAACAAAATCCTGAGCAGTTCCACCAACGACCTTTACACAAAAAGCGTGCGGCACTTCATGCATGTAAATGTACACATGAAAATGGTGGACACCTAAAAAGAATGAGACCTCGCTTGCTGATGTAATCTCCTGAGATGGTAGTTTCGTAAGATATTGTTATGTCGGTAGGGTAAAGCAATATCTAGAGTCAGGCAGATCTGAATAGGTAACATGCTTCGACTGTTGCGATAGGGAATCTACCTGTAATAAGTTCTGTGTGTTTAGTCCGGTTTGTCGGGTTAAGATGTCTGCTTTTGAACATACCAGGATGTTCGAGTGTTAGATAGTGTAGGGATTAAGATAAACCCCTGTGTGTCACACCTGGTAATCAAACCCTTGTCCCTTATGGCAACGCGCCCTCATATAAACACTAGCTAGGCCCTTTAGTGCACACATTAATTAGTTCCCCTCCCTTACCATGACTTTGATAGAAAACGGACAGGAAACCAGGCCAGGACACCACCGATGATAGCTACCATCAGACGCATCGCGAACTTGCACAGCAACACCACAAGGAAGCCTGTGATTGGTTGGCGCGGAAGGCGCGAACCTCAGCCAATCAGCGCCGGAGGCACGAGGATGCAACTGAGGAGGGGATTCATCGGAGGAAAGATGCTGGAACGTTCGGGGAACGACGAGAAGCTTCGGTGTGACGTCACCAGGCGAAGTGATATAAGGGGCGCTGAACCGATTCGAGAGCTATTTCTCAGAGACGACATTGAAGCTAGCTCTCTTCGCCCGGTTCGTGCTCGACTTGGATCCTTCTCTTCGCTTGTGGCTTGGATCGTGCTTCGCACTGCGCTTGGCTTGGATTCCTGTTGGCTCTGTTCCTCTCCTGGACGCTGTTCTCTCCTCCTGCAATCTCTCCGTGCCTGTCCCTTTGTGCCTCGTGTTGGAGACCGACCTTGTGTGGAGCTCGCTTGCCTGCGTTGGACACGTGGTGCTTTTGGATTGGTGCTCGGAGGCGGACGGAGGGAGCCGCGTTGGACGACGGACAAGACTACAGACGAGAAGGCCGCACCCACAGAACATTTTGCATTACACGACGAGACAATTCTTTTCGTAACTCATTCCTGTGTCTCGTTTCTGAAGTGAGGTGTGTGGGATCCCAATTTAGGACTTTTATTTAATATCACGTTTCCCTGTCCCGACCTTTGCAAATAAACCCTTGTATTATTTTCCATTCCCTGCAAATCTTGTGCCGTTTGAGTTTGTTTGCCTTCCACAGGTACGTGCTTTTACGGCAGCTTCCACTTCCCTTCTTCCTCCTGCGTTTTATAGCCGAATCCGTGTTTGGTTGTCGCCTCAAGTAAATCCGTTCTGATCCATCCGCGTTCCCTGGTCTTAACCGAAGGGTCCGCGCGACAATATGCTAATATTCTAAAAAAAATTGTTAAAAGGCTCTTTTTACATCCAATATAAATGTCAGGTATTTATTGGCCAACACAACAGATCAATGTGTGTGCCGTCCATCGGATGGACATTAAGGTGGCAGACCCGTCTATCAGCACTGGTCATTGCTAGTCGTTAAATATGTTACGGCATCTTTCACGAAGAGGAAGCGAGTTATCTCCGGCACCCTGAACAAATATTATAAATTCCTGCCACCTCGAGTTGAGTATCCTGTGATCGTTATCATGTGGCGTTATTAGTGGCGATCTGTCCTGATTGGTTCTAGTAACTAATTAAAACTAGATGGTATTCATAGAATTCTTACCCTGCGCAGTCAACTTGTTGCGAGCCAACTCTTCTGTTTTTGAACATTTTTTTTTTTCTTTGATCCAATATGGCTGCCAGACCACGTGAGTGATGACATCATAAATTTATATTCTCCATTATATTGTTGTATAGATCACGCTCAATACATTTCAAACTGATAAGACTAAGCGTTGTCCCTGTCCAATTATGACGTCATAACGAAGGCATTGATGACATCATCATTAACATATCTTATTCCCCATGGGGAGTTGTTGACAATGACCGAGGTATCAATTTTTTCCATGGAGTGGTTTCAGAGATAGAGGTGCAAATTTTTTCCAAGATGGCGCCTGTACCATGTGACCTATGACGTCATAATGATAATGAAATATTTTACAGAAGGAGGCCCTCCTATGGTGAAAATTTCATGTCGATTGGACCAACGGTTGCCGAGAAAATGATTTTATTTAAATGCAGACACGGCACACGGCACACGTATGCACCTGAATGCTTAACCCCGCTTTTCGCTTTGCGAGCGCAGGGTAATAACACTTCCCCATTTACAAGCAAGATGTTTGAGTCATTGGAGGCACGTCATGGCCAATTACACTCTACTGTGATGCCATTGGATAACCCAACATATGGAAACAAACATCGGTCAGAGGATTGCTTTTTAACAGAGCAATACAAGTAAAACTGGAACGGCACTCGGTAGAGCGCATACCTCCACCAGGTTGAACAGTTTATGTTTATGTTTAAGTTTGAACACTGATGGGCCGGATCTGGATCCGGGCCTGAACCAAAATCGAATGGGCTGGTTCTTGTCACCTAACCAGCTCATCCACTAATTTTTGTCACAATGCATCCACACGTTTTGAAATATCATGCTATATATAGTTGTTGGCCCTGTCACTCAATTGTGAAGAATTACTTCAGCAATTAAAAAAAAATATTGGATCCGGATCTGGATCTACCCCAAAATCGAATCAATTTGTCGTCGTCACACACCCAACCTGTCCACCAAGTTTCGTCCAACTCCGTCCACAACTTTTTGAGATATCATGCTCAAAGAGACAAGATGTGAAAACATGACCTCTGTCCACCTTTGGTGATAGAGGTAATTAAATAAAAAGTGTGAAAACTGGGAAGAAAATTGTGGAACCTGCATTTTCATACACAATTACTTTTATCCTGAATTCCCTTCTTTTGTGTCTGATGTTCAGAGTTACACGTATTTTTAACAAATGTCAGCCTGGTAAACAAGATCATATACATTTATTAGCTCATCTGTACTTTAATCCGGTGAGCTTGTGCGATCGAGCAGTGTCCGTAGGGAAGTCAGTGAGTGCGTGAGCGAGTCCATAAACATCAGTCATTATTGCTTGAACCAAACACACGATTTTGATGAAACTTTGCCACAAGTTGCATATCCGATGCCTAACGAACGTGTATTAACCGCATCAAAATCTGCGCTCATTAAGGGGGTGTGCTGGGAGGGGAAGGGAAGGGAAGCGTTTCACCCCCCAAAATAGGTATGTGCTCTCTTCTCTGAAATTACACACAATTTTGATGAAACTTCACCCCAAACTTCATATCTGATGTCTACTGACGGGCATTGACCGCCTCAAAATCTGCGCCCATTAAACGGGAACTACGGGGGTGTTTTGACCCCCACCCCCTAAAAAAATAGGTATTTTTTTCTCTTCTCCAAAACCACGCACACAATTTCAATGAAACCTGATCACAACTTTCATTGCCCATGATGTACCAAAGTTTGTTCACGGCATTAAAATATCAGGGTATGAAGGGGTTTGAGTGACTGTTGCTCCTGATCCAGGTGAGCTTCCTATTTTTTATTACCTTCGCCAGAGGAGAGGGTATTGCATTTGAGTCCATTTGTTTGTCTGGCCGCACAGAATAAATACGATTTTCTCTGCAACCGGACTTCCGCTTCCGGTCTTGCCGGCGAGGTTTTCATTTATTCGCAGCTGTCAACACTCTCCATCGAAATCGAAGTTAAGTAATTGTTCCCATTTGTATTTTCGTTATAACTGTATTTATTTTATGGTGTTGTACGTATCGTGTGTCCCGAGGAAGATTTTCGGTGCAAATCTTTCATACCTGTATAGAAAATCGTGTTAAATCGTGTCGTGTCTTTTGAGGCCTTGTACAGTGTCCAACCTCGAGGCTTTGTTTTCCTCTCAGCGGTCCGTCGTTTGTGCTCCAATAACTTTCGTTCTCTGCTTTTCCCAATCTCTTCACCCCACAGCCTACTTCCTTGTTTAAAATCAACTAAAAAAAACAACATTTCCTTCTCTGTTCTCATTCGTTTATTCGTTCTTAGAACGACGTTCACTGTTATTACTGTTATTACTGTTCACTGTTAACGTTCACTGTTATTAACCTTAAAATGTTTACACTTTCCCCTCAAGTTCTGTATTCCGTCGTATATTATAACACCTTTTTCTTCTTCTTCTTCAAAAGGTTGCTTTCGACTTGCTCACCAAATCGATTCATCCCCAAAAAAAATTCCATCTCTTTCAGTGCCTCTTTTCTACATTCCCTAAACTCTCCTGCACTCCATCCTCCCTCCAGCGTCCTTAAACGTATTTTTGACTCGAAGGTCACAAGAAACTCATTTTGCAATAAATGTTCGTTTCCCATTAATCGTACACTTTCTAAAATCCAACCTCACCCCTCCCATCCAAATCTTCCCCATCACCCCTCCCCTCCAAATCTTCCCCCTTGCCACTCCCCTCCTAATCCTCCCCATCACCCATCCCTTTCAAATCTCCCCCCTTGCCCCTTCTCTCCTAAACTCCCCCCACACCCCTCCAAGGCTCCCCCTCACCCCTCCCCTCCTAGACTCCCCCCTCCCCTCCAAATCCCATCTCTTTCAAATCCCTCCCCTTGTCCCTTCCCTCCTAAACTCCCCCCTCACCCCTCCCCTTCAAATCTCCCCACCCTCATTTCTTCTCAATTTCCCCCCTCTCACTCCCCCTCCTCAAAGCGTCCTCCCCGCTTCTTCCCCCTTCCAACTCTCACCTCCATCTCCCCCAACCTTCTGCCTCGCTCTTCCCCCTCCTCAAATAACACCTCATTGTGCCTCACCCAATCACCATCAAATATTTTGTCCGCCACATCCTTCCCTTTCTCCGAGCTATTCTGAAATCTCTGACACACCAACAGCTCTCCCTACCTCTTCCACCTCTTCCACATCTTACCCTACCCCTCCTCCCCCCTGTTCTGTATCCGATGCTCCCCCTTCCTCTTCATTAACGGTATGGACCTCAAACATCCGGGGCCTTCGTTCAAACTCAACTGATCTCTCCATACAGGTTGCTTCTGTCACACCAGACGTGATCTGCTTAACAGAAACTTTCCTCCTTCATGATGTCTGATTCCTTAGTATCTCTCCCGGGTTACTCCCTCCTCCGGTAGGATAGACCTGAGCCTCGTCCTGGAGGTGGGGTTGCTATCTTTATCAAAAACTATCTTCCTCACTCGCCCTGCACTGCACTCTCTCCACCTCACCACCAGGAATACCTCTGGCTACGGCTTCCCCTTAGCTCCCACCTCTTGTTCATATGTGTGTTGTACCGTCCGCCAAACAGTGATGACTCCATCTACATCTCGCTGTCTGATAATATGGACCAACTTCTGTCTACTCATCCTAACTCTCTCTTCCTCATATGTGGTGATTTCAATTGTCACCATGCCAGTTGGCTGGGTGTGGGTACCTCTCTCACCAGCCATGGCTCCTCAGCAAAGGACTTCTGCAACTCACTGGGACTGACACAATCTGTCAGTTTCCCGACCCGGATCTCAGTCAACGGAGCATCTCTTCTGGACTTGATTATGACTAACTTCCCTGAAAATGTCTGCTGCTCTTCTTCTGCTCCAATATTTCACTCAGGCCAACTGGCACGGTCTTCAAGCAGCAATCAATCATCTGGACTGGTCTCCCATCTCTACCACCTCTGACATCAACTCATCCTGGGAATTCCTCCAAAGTAAATTGCTCTCTATCATGCACAGATTTATCCCATCTCGTCTTCAGGTGTCATACCCTTCCTCCCGTCCATGGTACACGGAATCTTGTGGTGAGGCTGTTGCCCAGAAACAACTTGCCTTCGTCTCCTGGAAAGCAAATCCAACGGAAGGAAATCTCATTTCCTTTCACAAAGCCCGAAACAAGCGTGTGCCCACCCTCAGGAGAGCCAGGAAACAATATCTCTCCGTTCTCAAGACCGAACTCTCTTATCTGTCTCCCTCTTCCAAATCCTGGTGGCGTCTGGTCAAATCTGTTTCTGGTGTTTGTTCCCCCTCCAACCCCTCCCTTACCTCAAACCTATAAAGCTTACACAGCTGACTCAGCACGTGAAAAAGATGAATGCCTCAACTCTGTGTTTGCCTCTAAATCTTGTGTCCCAACCCCATCCCTCTCTGTACCCACCGTACCCAGTCGTACCCAGCTGCTCCTGGACTCTGTGTCGTTTCCTCCTGACAAGGTGGAAAAGTTTCTGTCAACACTCGACTCTGATTCTGCAACTGGACCTGACAGCATCAGCCCACGGGTCCTAAAATCCTGTTCTTCCGCTCTCACTCCCTCTCTCTGTTCTCTTCACCCTCTCTTTTGCTCAAGGTCAACTGCCATCTGCTTGGAAATCAGCCAACATCACCGCTTTGCACAAAAAAGGTGCAAAAACAGATCCTAGCAACTACAGACCAATCAGCCTTCTCCCAATTATCAGCAAAGTCATGGAATCCATCATTGCTTCGGATATGAAATCTTTCCTCTTCTCCAATGGCTTGATCTCTGATCATCAATTTGGTTTCAGACCAGGTCACTCTACTCTGGACATGCTGCTTCTGCTGTCTCAACAATGGATGGAGGTCCTCAATGCCAAATAGGAAATTAGAGCTGTCTCCCTCGACATATCACGTGCCTTCGATACAGTCTGGCACCCCGCTCTGCTCACCAAACTCTCCTCCTTTGGTATCCATGGAAATCTCCACGCATGGCTGGCGGACTTCCTCTCTCGTCGTAGTCAACGTGGCCCTGAATGGGTTTCTCTCATCTCCTCTTCCTGTTCAGGCTGGAGTTCCCCAAGGCAGTGTTCTGGGCCCTGTGCTTTTTCTGGTCTTCATCAATGATCTCTCTGACTCTCTTGAAAATCCTCTATCTCTTTGCTGATGACTCCACTCTCTGCCGCTCCATTCCTCATCCCTCAGATCGGCAGTCTGCAGCCTCCTCACTCTCTGCAGACCTGGACAAAATCACAGACTGGGCAAACAAGTGGAACATGTCTTTCAATCCTGACAAATCTCACACTCTTACGATGTCTCTCTGAAAAGACCGACTGGACAACCCTCCCATCTACTTTCTGAATAATCCTCTCCAAGAAGTTCTGTCACTCAAGCTTTTGGGTCTTACTATCTGCCTTGATCTTTCCTGGGAAAACCACATTTCCAAGCTGGCCTCCAAAGCCAGTCGCCGACTGGGCATCCTCCGTCGTGCGAAGTCCTTCCTTGGCACACCTGAGCTCCTCACCACATACAAGGCTTTCATCCGCAGCTCAATGGAATACTGCTCTCCCCTCTGGGCTGGTGCTCCTGCCTCACACCTAGCTCGGCTTCACGCTGTTGAAACCAAAGCGTTCAGAATCATTGGAATCTCCCGCGATGACGCTATCTCCGAGGGCCTTTCACTTACTCACCGCAGGCAGGTTGGTGGTCTTTCCGTCTTCTACCGACTCCTCTCCGGCCTTGCTCTCCCAGCTCTCTCTGGGCTCTGTCCCCCAAATATTCCTGCAGGTCGCACAAGATCTGCCTGCAACCCTCTTATGGTTAAACTACCAAAATCAAGACTCTCTGCTCACCTTCACTCCTTCATTCCTCTTTTCTCCCACCTCTGGAACAAACTCCCTCACTCTCTTCAATCCCACTCCTCCCTCCAGGTCTTTAAAACGGCTGTTCACCACCATCTCTTATCTTCCCCAATCCAAAACCTTTATCTTTTCTACCCCCGCTAATTTCACCCCAAATCCACTTTTTTGAGGTGACTTTTGTCTTCTTTCCTGGAAGTCCTTGGTGTCCTTTCGTTTTATACCTATCCTGCCTCCCCCCAGGCCCTCTGCCTCCCACACATCTCCCGATGTCCCTGCCCTCAAATGTTGTGTTTGTGTGCTTCCCCATCTCTCCCCATCTTGTCTTCCGCTCCCTCTTTTTGTATGTTTTGTTTGTCTGGTTGATTTGTTTGTGGAATAAATGTTAGCTCTTTCACGAGCCTCGATTCAGTATACAAAAAAAAAAAAAAAAAAAAAAAAAAAAAAAAAATGTTAGCTCTTTCACGAGCCTCGACTCTGTATACAAAAACAAACAAAAAAAAACGTTGGTCCGATCGACAGGAAATTTTCACCATAGGTGAAACTCCACCTGTAGAATGTTTTAATGAGAATTATGACGTCATAGGTCACGTGGTTCGGCCGCCATCTTGGAAAAACCAAAAAACTTTGCACCTCGATATCTCCGAAAGCGCTGAATAGAAAAAATTGAGACATGGCTCATTGTAAAGAACTCTCCATTGGGAATAAAATATGTTAATATCATAGGTGCCTCCATTATGACTTCATAATTCGACAAGTACAAAACTTCATCCGATCAAGATGAAATTTCTTGAGCATAATCTAGGAATAAATTAGTTTAGGGAAAAAAATAATGTTGACGTCATCGGTCACGTGGTTCGGCCGCCATATTTGTTTTAACACAAAAGCCTTAAAAACCACTGAAAATACATCCTGGCGAGGGTTTGCAATCTCTGATTGCTCTTTTTCTTGTTACACTTGTGAAAACGATGTTACAAGAGGGGAATTGGTCCTGCATTGTTCTGAATAGAGGACAGGTCACATCTTCCCGATAAGAATCTTTAAACTTTACTTTACTTTGGATGAGAGGAACGTATCGGTGTTATGGCATTATGGTTAAACAGGCGTTATGGCAATAAAGATACAACACCATTGACCATCATATGCCAACTGACAGTTTAAACTAAGCTTAGAGTAGGGAATAGCCAGGATAATGTACAGAGGTTCATCCCAAAATGCAAATTCTGGGAAGTGCAAGTCAAAACTACTATCATGTTACTAATCCTTTTCCATAGCTCAGATGTTCCTTCCTCCTGAAATTGAAAGCCCAACTATACATACACCCACACCAGCCACCACATCCTAAATGTCCACATATTCATTCTTCCACATGCAAACAGTCCATCCAATCCTCCACCATCACTAACGCATTTACACTGTGGATTCCACTCATAAGGCCAACTAGCTTCAGCTCCTCACAAATACGGTAAAATAAAACAAGAAGGGCACTCGGTAGAGCGCATACCTACGCCACGCAATGCCTGACCCAGTACAACATATCGGGCATAATAACTTTTTGGAATATTATGCTATACCTGTACTGTATATAGTTTTTGGGAAATCTCTCAATGGTGAAAAATCACTTTAAAAATTAAATTCTCGAGGCCGGATCAGGATCTTCACCAAAATCGAATCGATTCGTTCTCGTCACACACCCGACCTGCCCACCAAATCTCATCCAAATCCATCCTCAATTTTTTGAGATATCCTGCTCGCAAAAGAAGAAACAGACAAACAACAAACATACAGGGGTGAAAACAATCTATGTCCATCGCAGATGGTGGAGGTAATGAAGTGCTGGACTCTTTTTGTATACTGTATAGTGAAACCCCATGGCCCAGTTAGTACTGGACAAGAACTTGCCTGTGGAGGTAACACGAGAGTATGTTAACAGGTATATGGACAAGGGAAACCTGTAACTGCAAATAACCCTGGAAGTCCACCACCAGGTGCGTACGCATGGCGGAGAGAGCGAGAGAGAATATATAAAAGCAATTTATACATCGTTGCACTTATAGGACAGAGAGCACCCCAAAGTAAGGGTGCATGTTGAAAGCGTGGAATGAAAGGAGATGCACACGCATGGGTACGCGAGATACACAATGGGATCACCAAAGGCTCGTAGCACACGGCATATGCGAGGGGTGACGGGATGCGAACGGACACGTGTAGAAAGAGTGCCATATATTGCGGATACCTGCCAAAGAGAATTAGAGCAAGGACTAACACAATCGGCGTTCAAAGGATTGTGGGCAATTGTGCACAATAAAGACATTCATCCACAGTTGTGCAGTTTTCCAAGGCCTTAGTCTATCTGCATGTGCACCAAGATTTACCACGAGTGCTTTCAGACATATGGCTCCAGTGATCCACAAGGGGAATGGGAGCAGTGCCCAAGGCAAGTGTGCGAGGAGCATAGCAATACACCTTATAGCTCGTTAAATGTGCAGCCAGGTGGCTAAGGGACACAAAGGTATGGCACCAGATGCAGTAGGAATACTGTTTATATTTCGTTAAAAGTGCAGGGGTCCATACCAAGCTCAGGAAAACGCACAACCCCACACGGGAAGTGAAGGGTGTCTGACAACTTGTGATGCCTGGCGCAGAAAGACATGGTGCCACCCTACACCGAGTGGCGGAAGGTGCAACGGACAGGCAGCACCCACAACCAAGAGCGGGTGGCACATGAACGCGGTGCCCTCCCACACAAGTGTGGGTGGCAAAAACACACGTGACCACACTCACCCAGGGGTGGTCCGTGCAGGGATGGACGGCACCTTGCACTCAAGGGCAGGCGGCACAGAACAGCACAGCACCAGATATAGCAGCAAGCTTTGCCGCACACCCAGCAACAGGTGGCAAAGGGATAAAAGGCCCACATGCATCTAGCGAAGGTGCAGAGTACAGATGGAGCCCCTCAACTAAGGGTAAGCAGCACAACATATGGTACCCTGCCACCAAGAGTGGGCAGCACACGAACTTTCATTCCAATACTCAGGGGTGTGCGGCAAAAATCCGCTTGACCGTGCTCACCCAGGGACGCACGCGGCTGGCAGTCAAGGGTAGGCACATACAGCAGCATGTCGGACCCCACACTCAGAGGCATGGCGTTCAGCACCAATGGTGCGTGGTGGATCACACAGGAGTGCGCCGTCTCAAGCAATCAGTGGTGGCGGGGTAACCACACACTACTGGGAACGGTGCAAGTGCACCTTTCCCGACATGGTTGGTAAGCGGACACACAAGCGTCTGGGTATTGATCAATCACAAACACGAGGAGGTCGAGGGAGGTGCAAGGGGACGGGGCAAAGAGGATGCGAGGGGGCGGGGCAAGGGTACGAGGGGGCGTGGCAAGGGGCTCATTGTTCCACGCACCACGCTCCAACCTCCAACCTTTTGTCCCAGGCCCTGAGCCAGTGAACAATTGTGAACGCAGACGAACCAACTGGGCAGGTGAGACATGGTGGGACACGCGGTCGCTGTGATTACAATCACGATCAATGGGGTTTACCTTTACGGTCCTTCGAACGTCACTCGAACGCAAAGTTATCGGTGAAGTCATAATGAGAGACATAGACATGACATGCGTGCGTCTGTGGGGTGCGATGTAATTGGTGTTCCGTGAAATGGAGTGCGTCCGTGCGGAAAAAGGCCGACCCTTACCCGCGTGCCGGAGAAATCATCATCCGCAGTATGAGCGCGATCACGAAGCGCGCCGCGCCATGAGGAACCATCTTTTCTCCGCTCCCGCCGAGCACCATCGCCGCCGCCGCCAACCTCTCCCGCTCTCGGCTCCCCTGGCTGTCCGCGCTGACTAAGGCTTCCAGTCAGAACGAGATTCATACGCGTCGTCCCGATCCACCAGAGATCCTGCGGGCTCGGGCGACACCAACCCAGCAGGCCGCGACGGCAGCTCGGCTTGCGGTCGCTCCGTGATCGGTCGTCCTGCTCCGAACGGCACGCTTCGCCTCAGGGCCCGCCGGCCTGGTCGAGGTTCCTATTGTTTTACTCCTTCACATCACCCACTATCACCCTAGTCGCATCTTCTTCCTCTTATCCCTTTTCCTCTTCTTCTTCCTCGCCGATGGAGCCGGTCTTCACATAGCTTCTTCTTCCTCCTCTTCTTCCTCCTCCTTCTTCTTTGCGTGTTCCGGTGTGCGGCGTGATGCAAATCTCGGGACTCGCTCCGCAGAAAGGGCGGCGCTTCCGTCGCCCATAAGATTTCACCCCCCCCTTACATTGCCAACATGGAGTGAACCGTCCGGAGTGTAACATTATATCGATAGCGTTATCGCTTTGCGGACATTTGGGGTTCGCTTGGGTGTCACGTGGAGCGACCGCGTTTTATCGCCGATAATAATAAATAAATATTTGCAATTATAACGACAACGCTTGTTAATTGATGACTACACATGTTCAACGTTTTACTAACTAAACGATGTATTCAAAATATGCCATTGTTTAAAGGATTGTCGATTTATTACATACGCAATTATAACACAATTTATCACCTGCCAAGTCATTGTACACACGGTCCTGGGTCCGAATTTTCCCTTCATCAGACCTGACAAAGTACACTTGGGGAACGTAAATGTTTCCATGATTTAATTCATACCGCGCTGCCATAGCAACCGATGGCATTATTAAAAGGATAAGATGGAGATGAGGTTGGTCTTGATGTCTTGACGGTGGATAACAGCAATTCCACCACCTCGGCCCTCCGAGCGTGGTTTATTGACGTAGGAATATCCATTGGGTGTGGTGAGGTTGAGTGTGTAGTAGTCCAGAGGTTGTTGCCAGGTTTCGGTGAGACAGAGAAAGTCCAGTTTGTTATCCAGGATGTATTCGTTCAGGATGAGGCATTTGTTGTTGAGGGACCGGGTGTTGAACAGGGTGAGCTTGATGTTGTTTTGAACAGCAGAGATGAATTCAGGTGATTTAGCCAGTGTTCGTAGGCAGGAGGTGCGATTGTGTGCGTTGCTGTGACCATGTGCGCTGGGACGAAGAGTGAGAGTGCGCTGAGCCGACCAGAGGACGGGGATGGAGTGACCTGATTGCAAATAAACAAACTTACGACCGGAGCCACGGTGAATGTACCTGGGTCGTCGGAGGAGTCCATTTGATTTGATGGCAGAGATGCATGATGGGGTGGAGCGGGTATTGAGCAGAAGGAGGCTTGCGGCGGAGTACCGCAGAGCCATGCCAGGCAGGAGCGGAGAGACGAGACGAGGCCAAGGTTGAGGAGGTGAAACAATGGTCCCAACCCACGGGAGCAGGCCCAAGGAAACGAAGGAGCCAGGTAGGTGAAGCCAGGAGCAGAGCCGGGACCAAGCAGAGGGCAGGCAGGAGCAAAGAGACGATCACGAGGCCAAGGTTGATCACGGCGGGAAACCGCCACCAAACCGCTGCGATGGTCACAACCCACGAGAGCGCGCCCGAGGAAACAGCGAGCAGGCGAAGGAGCCGGGCAGGCGAAGCAGGGAGCAGAGCCGGGGCTATGCAGAGGGCAGACTCAATGGCCAAAAAATCCGCACGACCACCAAAAAAGAAAGCAACTGACAGTGGCCCGGTCGAAGAAGCGGCGAGCATGTGACGCCTGCGTCCTCTTCATACCGGACCGGAAGCGGAGATGGAAGAAGAAGAAGAAGACATTACTCACTCCACACTAGAGTCCCTGTATATAGAGAGTTGTGTCAACTCAAATTTGGACGCCATTTTGTGTCTAAGTGTGTCGGATTAGATATACATGTACATTCGCGATATGGGGTGATATATTCTAAACCTGCTAAAAAAAAATTTACTACACATATTTAGTCTTATTATTACATACAGGTGATATTTGTTTTGTCAAAAACTCAGCTATTGCCGTGAAAAAGAGCTGTGTGGTGATATTTAAAGTGGTATGGCAATGCATATTACAAGCCAACACTGCATATAAGAGCTAACATTATAAGTAAGACAAACCAATGCTGTCGTTCTCTGAATTTTAATAACTTTTAGAAAGGAGTGTGGGCATATCCAATATTTTTTAAAGGGTGCCGAGAGCAATTCCGGTGTAGGACTTCCAGCCGACATATAGTCTAACACACTTAAAACAAATTCTGTACGTGGTATTGCCATATTTCTATAGTGTACAACTTTAGTTTTATCGACATTTATATTCAATTTCCATTGTAATGATTTAACAAGCTGCAAGTCAGCTTCTGTCTCTGACATAAGGAAAACGTCATCGGCATCTAGTAAGATTGAAACGTTCATTTATTACTACACCCTTGCCCAGAACTCTGATGGATATTGCCTGATCGATTAATATGTTTCATAGCTGGCGACTTAATTAACACTTAATTTTCGACTGCGCCAAGCCGTAATTAAACAGAGAAAAAACTTTTAAAAATACCTGCAGTGTGCACGGTTCGTCTAGTCGAACAGATATGGAAAAGCACAGATAAGACGTCGTATTCACCATAACTTGTTTAATTTCACCAGGAACACGATGAGGCCAACACAGTAAACATTCAGTACAAAACTTGGTTCATACATTCAGTACAGAACATGATTCATACATTCAGACCGTAAGAAAACTCTGCCCGTAATACAACACTCTGACCAGACCAACACTTCATCCCACTACGTTCACTCCTCACAAGTGAAACTCATCACGACTCCGTTCACTCCTCACAAGTGAGACTCATCACTACTCCGTTCACTCCTCACAAGTGAGACTCATCACTACTCTGTTCACTCCTCACAAGTGAGACACCATCACTACTCCGTTCACTCCTCACAAGTGACTCAACACTGCTCCGTTCATTCCTCACAAGTGAGACTCATCACTACTCCGTTCACTCCTCACAAGTGAGACTCATCACAACTCCGTTCACTCCTCACAAGTGAAACTCAGAACTGGCAGAGTCTCGAGGAGTCGATCGCTTTCCAGCTCTTTCGTCTGACTTTCGCTTCCCAAATTTGTCTTCTGACTTTATCTCTTGGAAATCTATACATCTTATATTTCCCAGATTGGTTTGAACAACCAAAAGCAGAACAACCAGTCATTTTGTTTGGCAATAAACAACATTCCCGTACCAAGCTGACGTTCACGCACGGTGAAGTTAGACACAAAATGGCGCCATGAAATCACGTGAGCAGAAATCTCGGGTCAGCGCATGGCGCAACTCTCTTTATACAGGGACTCTACTCCACACCATCCATTCCATCTATTCCATGCTCCATTCACTCCATGCTCCATGTATTCCATACCATTCATTCCATACACCTGTGCTTCACCTGCACACCTGTGCCCACACACCTGGTGTCACCTGTACACCTGTTGGCACATGCACCCGTCTTTCCTCCCAGGCTCATTCATGCAATGCAACACACAATCACAATTACTCACTCATACACTGCATCATCTAAGCTGACTACTCCCTTCTGAAACTCGCGCTTCCCAGTCGCCCCTTATACTATTGCGCTCCCTCGTCGTTATAATCCACTAATCTGCTACGTCCCCTCTACAGGTACATGTCGCTACTTAACTCTACAGTTACCTATGGTCATCTTGCTAAGTCACTAACAATTATCCAAACCCTCCCTGGCTTGGTTTGCACCGCCATAACCCCATACACGAATGCTCATGTGCCCTGTGGGTTGTGAGGGATGGTGGATTTGCCATGACACCTTGTCCGGGTGCCGTTTCCTCTGTGATACAGGAGCGCAGGTAAGCGTCATCCCAGCCTACACGTCCGACAAGCGAACCGCGGGCCGGGGCCCCGCGTTGCTTGCCGCCAACGGTACACCCATCCGCACGTTCGGGAAGCGCTGCCTCTCCCTGCGGTTCGGAGGGCAGCGCTTTCAATGGTCGTTCGTGACCGCTAGCATGCCCATGGCATTGCTCGGTGCGGACTTCCTATGTGCGAATGGGTTGCTGGTCGACGTGAAGCGCAGACGGCTCGTCCAGGCTGAGACCTTTAGCTCGCTCGCTTGTTCGCTGAGCAGCTCACCGAGCGGCTTGCCAAGCGGCTTGCTGGACGGTTCCGTCCCGGCGAGTTTAGTTTGCACGCTTCCGGCAGCAGACGACTTTACCCGCCTCCTCGCCAGTTTCCCGGCCCTCACGCGGCCCACTTTCTCAGCGGTGGCTGTTAAACACGGGGTGGAGCACCACATCCCCACGGTCGGGCCGCCGGTCTATGCCCGGGCACGCCGGCTCGAGCCCACGAAGCTCGCAGTGGCGAAAGCGGAGTTCGCCATGCTGGAGCGGCTGGGGGTCGTGCGGCGCTCCAACAGCGCGTGGGCTTCCCCGCTGCACATTGTGCCGAAGCCCGGCGGGGGATGGCAGCCATGCGGGGACTACTGCCGGCTCAACGATGCCACCACCCCCGACCGCTACCCGGTCCCACACATTCAGGACCTTTCCGCCCGGTTGGCCAACACGACCGTGTTTTCGAAGGTGGACCTCATCCGGGGCTACCATCAGGTCCCCGTCCAACCGGACGACGTCCCGAACACGGCCGTCATCACCCCTTTCGGCCTCTTCGAATTTCTAAGGATGCCCTTTGGGTTGAAGAATGCGGCTCAGGCGTTCCAGCGGCTTATGGATAGCGTCTTGCGCGACTTACCTTTCCTGTTCGTCTACCTGGACGACATCCTAGTCACGAGCGCGTCCCGGGAGGACCACCTGCTCCACCTCCGCACGCTGTTCGAACGCCTGGGCCAGCATGGCCTAATCATCAACCCTGCCAAGTGCCGTTTCGGTGTCACCACCATTGACTTCTTGGGGCACCGCATCACCGAGCACGGGGCCGTCCCTTTACTGGCCAAGGTGGAGGCGGTCAGGGATTTCCCGTGGCCCCGCATGATCAAGGGGCTCCAGGAGTTCCTGGGCATGGTAAACTTTTACCACCGCTTAGTGCCCCACGTCGCCCAGCTCCTCCGCCCCTTGCATGAGGCCCTCTGGGGCAAGCCGGGCAAAGGTGACATCGCATGGTCGGAGACGATGGCCGCGGCGTTCGCGGGCGCAAAGCTGGCTCTGGCCGACGCCACCATGCTGGCGCACCCGGCGCCCGACGCACCGATCGCCCTCACCACCGACGCGTCGGATTACGCGGTGGGCGCGGTGCACGAGCAATGGGTGCGTGGTGCTTGGCAACCGCTGGCGTTTTTCAGCCGGCAGCTTCGCCCGCACGAACGCCGGTACAGCACCTTCGACCGCGAGTTGCTCGGACTCCTCCTGGCGGTCCGACACTTCCGCCATCTGCTGGAGGGCCGCCCGTTCACGGCCTTCGTTGACCACAAGCCCCTTGTGTTCGCGATGGCCAAGGTCGCCGAGCCATGGTCGGCACGGCAGCAGCACCACCTCTCTGCCGTGTCCGAGTACACGACGGAGATCCGTCACGTGGCGGGTAAGGACAACCCGGTGGCGGATTGCCTTTCCCGGTCTGTCGTGCACGCGGTCCACCTCGGGGTCGACTATGCCCGGATGGCGGAGGCCCAGACCGCCGACCCCGGCGTCCAGGCCTTGCGGTCCGCCGTCACGGGCCTCCGCGTCACCGAGGTGCCGTTCGACGCCGCGGGCACGGCCCTCCTATGCGACGTCTCCCTCGGCCGGCCTCGCCCCATCGTGCCCGCTGGCTGGCAGCGCCCGGTGTTCGATGCCATCCACGGCCTGTCCCACCCTGGCGCGAGGGCATCCCAGAAACTCGTCGGGGCAAAGTTCGTCTGGCATGGCCTCCGGAAGGACGTCCGCGACTGGGCCAGGATGTGCATCGCATGCCAGCGCGCAAAGGTCCACCGCCACACCCAGGCACCGTTGGCCCCGTTTACGGTGACTGAGCGGCGGTTCGACCACGTGCACGTCGACTTGGTGGGACCTCTGCCCCCCTCGCGAGGGTTCACCCATCTCCTCACCATGGTCGACCGCACCACACGGTGGCCGGAGGCCGTCCCATTGGAGGCGACGTCTGCGGCTGAGGTGGCGCAAGCCTTTATCGCCACTTGGGTTGCCCGGTTCGGTGCCCCCTCGGACATCTCGTCCGACCGCGGCCCCCAGTTCACCTCGGAGCTCTGGGCCGCGGTGGCGCAAGGACTCGGGGTGAAGCTACACCACACCACGGCCTACCACCCCCAGGCGAATGGCCTGTGCGAGCGCTTTCATCGCTCCATGAAGGCCGCGCTCCGGGCCAGCCTCTGTGACGGCGGCTGGGTCGACAGACTCCCCTGGGTCCTGCTGGGCCTCAGGACGGCGCCCAAGGACGACCTGCGTGCATCCTCGGCGAAGCTGGTCTTCGGGCAACCACTGCGGGTACGGGGTGAATTTATCCCCGACTCCACGGCTCCTTGGTCACAACAGCGCTCCGCCCTTCAGGAGACCGCCTGGAGGTTCGCCCCGGTGCCAATGGCACATCACGGTTGCCCACCTTCCCACGTCGCCCCGGAGCTTCGCACGGCAAAGTACGTGTTCATCCGGCACGACGACCACCGGGCACCGCTGCGGCCCCCGTACGACGGGCCCTTCCGCGTGTTGGAGGCCGGGGACAAGTTTTTCACGGTCGACATCGGCGGTGCCCTGGATCGCATTTCCGTGGACCGCCTCAAGCCGGCCCACCTCGATCCGGACCACCCCACGCCAGCGGCTCTGCCTCTGCGTCAAGGCCGCCCCCCGGCGGTCGGACCCCCGGCACCCCCCAGCCCTGCCGTCCCGCCACCCCCCCAGACCGGCACCCATCGCCAGGGGGCGTTTCGGCCGGGTCATCCGGCTTCCCCGCAAACTCACCCTTCAGGTGCGCGGAATTCTGGGGGGGCGCGTGTGGCGGACACAAGCAAGGTACACGAATTCAGCACACCAGCAGGTGGCGCGAACGTCCAGGCGGGGAACTGGAATGCATGCCCCGCCTATCGACCGATCGGCCACGCCCGGGGACGAGGCTTGGCCTCGGCACATATAGTCCGTGGGCTGAGTAGGGTTTACGTGCACCCCCCCCCCCCCACAACTTAACTTCCCGGGTATGTCCATGTACCCCCCACCCTAGGGGTTAGGAAAAACCATGTTAACAGAAAAAAAACTCATTCCCTCATAGTTTGACCTCTGATGACCTCATTAGTGATCTCATTTGCATATAACACATATCATTGTAAAGAGTGTCCCGGGACAAACATTTTGAGGGGTCATATGCAACCATAGGATGACTAGGTAAAAGGTTATGGCCATTTGAATTTCGCCTACCCCTAATTTTTGGAAATCACTGACACAGGGGGGGTAACATCAAAATATGCGTGGGAGGTACCTTGGGAATTAGTTTTTTTTCTGTTAACATGGTTTTTCCTAACCCCTAGGGTGGGGGGTACATGGACATACCCGGGAAGTTAAGTTGTGGGGGGGGGGGGGGGGGAGTGCATGTAAACCCTACTCAGCCCACGGACTAATATATGCGGGCTCTAAGCTCGGGCCCGCTCAGTGCTGCAGTTCGAGCTTTCATAATAAAGACTCTTGGTTTTATTAAACGCGTTGTGGCCTACCTCTTTGGCAAGCAAGTTGTGTGCGCAGCACCACAATTCAACATACCTTTTACCTTGATTAATAAAAGATACGCTTGAAGCGTGGTGCTACACGCGCTTACTTGTACAACAAGAAGGAAGCGGACAACGCGGTAAGTTTAAGAGTCTTTATTATAAGAGCTCAACTGTAGCACTGGAGCGCTCCGGGCTGCGCGCCCGGTGTATATCCCGCGGCCACGCCTACCCCTCGGGCGTGGCCGCCGCCCACTTGGTGCGTGGAATGATGCCCTCACGCCAGTGAGCTTTCATGTCCGCCACACGCGCCCCCCCAGAATTCCCGCGCACCTGGAGGGCCAGTTTGCAGGGCAAACGGATGACCCGGCCGAATCGCCCTCTGGCGACCGGTGGCGTCCGGGGTGCAGGGATGCCAGCTGGGATGCCTCCGGCTGCACCCGGGATGGGTGCAGGACCGGGGGGCGGTGTGCCGGCGGGCCTGGGCGGTGCCGGGGGTCCGCCCGCAGGGGGGCGGCCCCGACACGGGGGCCGAGCCACGGGCTGTGGGTGGTCCACGTCGAGGTGGGCCGGTTTGAGGCGATCCACCGAGACACGGTCGGGAGTACCGCCGATCGATGTCCAAGGTGAAATGTTTCACCCCAGTCTCCAGCACGCGGAAAGGCCCATCGTACGGGGGCCGCAGTGGTGTCCGGTGGGCGTCGTGCCGGACGAAGACGTACTCCGCAGTGCGAAGCTCCGGGGCGACGTGCGTAGGCGGGTGCCCGTGGTGCGCCGTCGGCACCGGGGCGAACCTCCGGGCTGTCTCCTGCAGCGCGGAGCGCTCCTGCGCCGCGGACCATGGTGCCGTGGGGTCGGGGAGGTGCCGTGGGGTCGGGGAGGAACTCGTCCGAAGACCAACTCCGCCGCGGATGTGTGCAGGTCGTCCTTGGGCGCCGTCCGGAGGCCCAGCAGGACCCAGGGGAGCCTGTCGACCCAGCCGCCGTCGCGGAGGGTGGCCCGGAGCGCGGCCTTCAACGAGCGGTGGAACCGCTCGCACAGGCCGTTGGCCTGGGGGTGGTAGGCCATGGTTCGGTGCAGCTGGACCCCGAGCCCCCGCGCGACCGCCCCCCAGAGCTCCGAGGTGAACTGGGGGCCACGGTCGGACGAGATGTCCGAGGGGGCGCCGAACCGGGCGACCCAGGTGGCGATGAACGCCTGTGCGACGTCCGCCGCCGTCGTCGCCGCCAAAGGCACGGCCTCCGGCCACCGGGTGGTGCGGTCCACCATTGTCAGGACGTGGGTGAAACCCCGCGAGGGGGGCAGAGGTCCCACCAGGTCCACGTGTACGTGGTCGAACCTTCGTTCCGGCACCGTGAATGGGGCCAATGGGGCCTGGGTGTGCCGGTGCACCTTCGCGCGCTGGCACGAGAGGCACGTCCTGGTCCAGCCGCGGACGGCCTTCCAGAGGTCATGCCAGACAAACTTGTCAGTGACCAACCTCTGGGAGGCCTTTGTGCCCGGGTGGGACAGGCCGTGGATGGCGTCAAAAACCTGGCGCTGCCAGCCCGCGGGCACGATGGGGCGAGGCCACCCGAGGGAGACGTCGCACAAGAGGGCCGCGCCGTCGAACGGCACCTCGGTGACGCGGTGGCCCGTGACGGCGGTCCGCAAGGCCTGGACGCCGGGGTCGGCGGCCTGGTCCGCCGCCATCCGGGCATAGTCGATGCCAAGATGGACTGCGTGGGCGACGGACCGGGAAAGGCAATCCGCCACCGGATTGTCCTTCCCCGCGACGTGCCGGATGTCCGTTGTATATTCGGACACGGCCGAGAGGTGACGCTGCTGCCGGGCCGACCACGGCTCGGTGACCTTGCCCATCGCGAAGACCAGTGGCTTGTGGTCGACGAAGGCCGTGAACGCACGGCCCTCGAGCAGATGGCGGAAGTGCCTGACCGCCAGGTGAAGCCCGAGCAACTCGCGGTCGAAGGTACTATAGCGGCGTTCGGGCGGGCGAAGCTGCCGGCTGAAGAATGCCAGCGGTTGCCAAGCACCACGCCCCCATTGCTCGTGCACAGCGCCCACCGCGTAGTCCGAGGCGTCGGTGGTGAGGGCGATCGGTGCATCGGGCGCCGGGTGCTCGAGCATGGTGGCGTTAGCCAAGGCGAGCTTCGCGCCTGCGAAGGCCGCGTCCATCTGCTCGGTCCAGGTAACGTCACCTTTGCCCGGCTTCCCTCGGAGGGCCTCGTGCAAGGGGCGCAGGAGCTGGGCGATGCGGGGCAGGAACCGATGGTAAAAGTTTACCATGTTCAGGAACTCCTGGAGCCCCTTGATCGTGCGGGGGCGCGGAAACCCCTTCACCGCCTCCACCTTGGCCGGTAGGGTGATGGCCCCGTGCCTGGTGACGCGGTGCCCCAAAAAGTCGATGTCGGCGACGCCGAACCGGCACTTGGCGGGGTTCACGATGAGACCATGCTGGCCCAGACGTTCGAAGAGCGTGCGGAGATGGTGAAGGTGCTCTTCACGGGACGCGCTGGCGACGAGGATGTCGTCCAGGTAGACGTAGACGAAATCCAAGTCGCGCAAGACGCTGTCCATTAGTCGCTGGAACGCCTGAGCCGCATTCTTCAAACCGAAGGGCATCCGAAGAAATTCGAAAAGTCCGAACGGCGTGATTACCGCCGTCTTCGGGATGTCCTCCGGCCTGACGGGGACCTGATGGTAGCCGTGTATGAGGTCCACCTTCGAAAAGAAGGACATGCCCGCCAACCGGGCGGAGAAGTCCTGGATGTGGGGGACGGGGTAGCGGTCGGGGGTGGTGGCGTCGTTGAGGCGCCGGTAGTCCCCGCACGGTTGCCATCCCCCGCCGGGCTTTGGCACGATGTGAAGCGGCGACGCCCAAGCACTCTCGGAGCGCCCGACGGTGCCGAGCCGCTCCAGCGTAGCGAACTCCGCTTTAGCGACCGCGAGCTTCGTCGGCTCGAGGCGGCGTGCCCGGGCGTAGACCGGTGGCTCGGCGGTGGGGATGTGGTGTTCCACCCCGTGCTTGACGGCCCCCGCCGAGAAGGTGGGCCGCGTAAGGGCCGGGAAGCTGGCGAGGAGGCGGGTGAAGTCGTCCGCTGCTGGAAGCGTACAAACTAACCTCGCCGGGACCGATCCGCTCAGCAAGCCGCTTGGCGAGCCGCTCAGTGAGCCGCTCAACGAGCTGCTCAGCGCGCAAGCAAGCGAGCTGAACGTTTCAGCCCGGACGAGACGTCTGTTCTTCACTTCGACCAACAACCCGTGTGCACAGAGGAAGTCCGCACCGAGCAGTGCCATGGGGACACTAGTGGTTACGAACGTCCACGCGAAGCGTTGCCTTCCGAACCGCAGGGAGAGGCAGCGCTTCCCGAATGTGCGTATGGGTGTTCCGTTCGCGGCAAGCAACGCGGGGCCCCGGCCCGTGGTGTGCTTGTCGGACGTAGAGGCAGGGATAACGCTCACCTGTGCCCCCGTATCGCATAGGAAACGGCGCCCGGACAAGGTGTCCGTTATAAAAAGAAGGCTGCCGGAATGGCCGACGCTCAGGGCCGCTACCGAGCGCTGGCTTTGTAGTTTCCCGACTTGCCGAAGGAGCACGGCGGGCAACAATTTCTCGCCTTGTGGCCAAACCTGGCGTGGAAATAGCAACAGGTTTGCGGCGAAGGCGGAGGCCGCGGTTTTCGCGGTGGTGGTGGGCGTGGCGTGGCGGCGGCCACGCGGTGTGCATCAGCCTCGGGATTCCCGAGGTGTGGTGCATCAGCATCAGGGTCAGCCTCGGGATGCGCAACGGCCGCGCCAAAACTCACCTGCGCTTCCAAAGCCGCGAAGAACCTGTCGGCCTCGGCAGCGAGAGCTCGGGGTTCCGTCGTCACAGAACCGGCCAACGCGAGGCGGACTCGTGCCGGCAGCTGGCGTCGAAATAACGCCCGGAAAAGAGCGTTCGGGGTTTCGTCGCCCATCAACGACAGCATATGGTCCATGTGGACCGACGGTCGCGTGTCACCGAGCTCGGGGAGGTCCAGGAGGCGGTCGGCCCGTGCGTCCACCGTGAGGCCGAACGTGGCGAGGAGGAGACGCTTGATCGCCTCGTACCTGCCGTTGGCCGGTGGGTTCCTCAGGACCGACACGACGCGGGCGGCCGTGCCAGGCCCGAGGGAGGCGACCACGTGGCAGTACCTGGTCTCGTCCACCGTGATGCCTCAAAGTCGGAACTGGGCTTCTGCCTGCAGGAACCAGACTTCGGCTTGCGTCTCCCAGAACTCGGGGAGTTTCATTTGGACTGCGTTGGTTGCCATTGCTGTGGCGGGTTCGGGTGGTCAGCGACGGCTGACCAGAACGTCGGAGGGTCACCAATGAAGCGCGGAGCTACGCGCGCTTACTTGTACAACAAGAAGGAAGCGGACAACGCGGTAAGTTTAAGAGTCTTTATTATAAGAGCTCAACTGTACCACTGGAGAGCTCCGGGCTGCGCGCCCGGTGTATATCCCACGGCCACGCCTACCCCTCGGGCGTGGCCGCCGCCCAATTGGTGCGTGGAATGATGCCCTCACGCCAGTGAGCTTTCGTGTCCGCCACACGCTCATTTTACCACACATAAACACAAACGCACACATAAACACACATAAACTAGAACGGCACTCAGTGGAGGGCATACGTCCGCCTGGTTGGCCATATCGCTCAATGGTGAAGAATCACTGAAGAAATTCAATAATTCTCATATCCGAATCCACATTCAGATCTTCACCAAAGTTGAATCGATTCTTCCTTGTCACACACCCAACTGATCCACCAAGTTTCGTCGAAATCCATCCATAACTTTTTGAGATATCCCCTAATGTATAGTTTTTGACCGATCTCCCAATGGTGAAGAATCACTTAAGAAATTAAATAATTCTCATATCCGAATCCACATTCAGATCTTCACCAAAATCGAATCGAATCGTCCTTGTCAGACCCCCAACCCGTCCACCAAGTTTCGTCCAAATTCATCAATAACTTTTTTCAAAACCCTCCCCATTTGAGTTCCCGTAAAACACATACACACACACACACACACACACACACACACACACACACACACACACACACACACACACACACACACACACACACACACACACACACACGCACACGCACACGCACACATAAACATACACACATACACACACATATAAACATACACACACATAAACACACATATAAGCACACTTACGGATTTGTCACTTCCGTGTTTGTTGTTGATTATTTACTTGTAGGAGTTTTAGTTTCAGGTAATATTGTTGTTAAGATTTTTGTGTGAAATGGAGATGACGTTAGTAAAGGTAAAAACAAATATTTGTGGAGGAAAAAGAAAAACACGGCAAAGAACTGGAAGGAGGAGGAGGAGGGGGGTTAGGGGGAGGAGGAGGCTGAGGAGACGGCCAGGAGAGAGATACAACCGTGAATCGCGTCGAGGTTGTGAGACTTTTTTGATATTGGTCGCGAATGAGTTTAGGCTTCCCGGATTGTCCGTGACATCGTCATATATTGCGAGTGCAAATAAACCTGCTCTCAGGTTTTATCACCAAGTGCGAGTTATTTTTGGAGAGAAATCAAGGGCCCCCATTACAGGTGTTACGTGCTCCTCCCCGACCCCCTTGTCATGGTGTACCTCCGAGCACCGAGAGGAGTCACGGCAGAAAAATGTGTTATTCTGAATGTCAAAGATCAATGGTGAAGCCACACCAATTGTTACTTACAAACAAATATTGTATTAAGATCACACAAGAACAACTGTACAACAATAATAGTAATCAAAAGTACAATCAATATATCCAATGATGGTACCATCAGTTTCGTAATATATAACTCACTGTGCTCCAAGTGAGTGAAACAAGAACATTCCCAATGTCTCTTTCCCAAAGTCGATCCCGGCTTCAAGCCAAAGTCGATCCGCTCCAGCGATCGCCAGAACGATGTCCGATCGAGACCAGCATCCCGTTCGGATGGCAAGTAGTCACACAGCCAAAGCTGCACAAAGGCACCCTCAAGGCGACTGGGAAATCCAAAGGCGCCCTCCAGGCGACTGGGAAATCACAGCCTCGGGTATGGATGTTCCACGACTCAGTTGGCGAACCGCAAATTAATCTTCAAAAGCCACGTTGCACACACACACACACCAGATACGTCTGAAAGCGGTGAAAACGGCTGACGAAGCAAAGAAACCTTGCTCGACGCGTAAAGCGCGTGAGTCAAAATGGCCGACGGCCCGTACTCGAGACGTAACGGCCCGACGATAATTCTCCTCGGAATCCACCGCCAAAAACCTGACACGCAGGTTGATCGGTCACAGCGATGACAATTCTGTCGCAGGAATCCCTTTCCCGCTCCCGGGAAACCCGAAAGTTCGCTAGTGACTCCCGTTCGACAACGTTCGCTTCAGAACTCGGAGCAGCTCGGCTTTCTTGTCCGACTCCACTCGCTCCGCCTTCCTTTTTTCCTCTTCTTCGTCGTCCGGTTCCGGTTTCATTTAAAACTAACTTTTTCACCTTTTGAAAACAGTTCATAAACAATATACTTATGTTAATCTCAGAAAAGTTATACATGTTATTTTCTTTACTCAGTTTGGAATGTTTTGTGAGTTATTAACGTATCCAATTTGATCACGTATCCAGCTAAACAGTAAACATATCCAGCTTGATCACCACATCTAGACTGACAGTATACATAAGAGAAAGACTGACCTGACTAGACTCTCTGCTCACCTTTACTCTTTCATTCCTCTTTTTTCCCACCTCTGGAACAAACTCCCTCACTCTCTTCAATCCCACTCCTCCCTCCAGGTCTTTAAAACAGCTGTTCACCACCATCTCTTATCTTCCCCCATCCAAAACCTTGATCTTTTCTACCCCCGCTAATTCACCCCAGATCCACTTTTTTGAAATCCCGACTTTTCCTGGACGTTCTAGCAGTGTCCATGTGTTTTCGACCTATCCCACCCACCAAGCCCTCTCCCTCCCACAGATCTCCCGATATCCCCCTCCTCTCAAATGTTGTACTTGTGTGCTCCCCTCTCTCCCCATCTTGTCTCCCGCTGCCTTTATCTTATGTTTTGTGTGTCAGTTTGTTTTTATGTGATTAATGTTAGCTCTTACTCGAGCCTCGATCTTGTACACAAAAAAAAAATCCACACTCTCCTTTGAGCTGTGAAGCATGGTAACAAATCAATGATTTACCAGTACCTCATCCTGATGACCCCAAAATAAGGGAGTAAGCTGCATTGGCTACTGTGCAGCACATGGATGCTATCCTAGGTTGTAGGTGATGTGTTGGTATAATTTACGCCTATGTCCTCTTGTTTAATACACACGTACAAATAAAACCTGTTTTTATTTTCCCCTCACACACCTGACCCAAGGAGTCTCCACTTTGCTGGAAGTTCAACACGCATAATTCTGTCATCTCAGAAACTAGGTTTGTGCTTCGATAGGAGACGTATGTGTGGAAGGCTGGGTGTTGTTCGATAGCACGCGGCAGAGACAGACAAACACAGACCAACATGGCAGAGACAGGCACAGACACATACACAGACCGGAGCGGCAGACACAGACACAGACCGGAGCACAGAGACAGACACAGACAGACCGGAGCGGCAGAGACAGACACAGACAGACCGGAGCGGCAGAGACAGACACAGACAGACCGGAGCGGCAGAGACAGACACAGACAGACCGGCGCGGCAGAGACAGACAGACAGACCGGAGCGGCAGAGACAGACACAGACCGGAGCGGCAGAGACAGACACAGACCGGAGCGGCAGAGACAGACACAGACCGGAGCGGCAGAGACAGACACAGACCGGAGCGGCAGAGACAGACACAGACCGGAGCGGCAGAGACAGACACAGACCGGAGCGGCAGAGACAGACACAGACCGGAGCGGCAGAGACAGACACAGACCGGAGCGGCAGAGACAGACACAGACCGGAGCGGCAGAGACAGACACTGACCGGAGCGGCAGAGACAGACACAGACCGGAGCGGCAGAGACGGACACAGACCGGAGCGGCAGAGACGGACACAGACCGGAGCGGCAGAGACGGACACAGACCGGAGCGGCAGAGACGGACACAGACCGGAGCGGCAGAGACGGACACAGACCGGAGCGGCAGAGACGGACACAGACCGACCGGCGCGGCAGAGACGGACACAGACCGACCGGCGCGGCAGAGACGGACACAGACCGACCGGCGCGGCAGAGACGGACACAGACCGACCGGCGCGGCAGAGACAGACACAGACAGACCGGCGCGGCAGAGACAGACACAGACAGACCGGCGCGGCAGAGACAGACACAGACAGACCGGCGCGGCAGAGACAGACACAGACAGACCGGCGCGGCAGAGACAGACACAGACAGACCGGCGTGGCAGAGACAGACACAGACAGACAGACCGGCGCGGCAGAGACAGACACAGACAGACAGACCGGCGCGGCAGAGACAGACACAGACAGACAGTTCGGCGCGGCAGAGACAGAGACAGACAGACACAGACAGACCGGCGCGGCAGAGACAGACACAGACAGACCGGCGCGGCAGAGACAGACAGACACAAACAGGTGCGGCAGAGACAGTGTATGTGTGTTTATGTGTGTGCTTAGGGGTGTGCTTTTATGTGTGCATTCGTTTGCATGTGCGTTTGCTTATGTGTGTGTGTGTGTGTGTGTGTGTGTGTGCGTGCGTGTGTGTGTGTGTGTGTGTGTGTGTGTGTGTGTGTGTGTGTGTGTGTGTGTGTGTGTGTGTGTGTGTGTGTGTATTGTCACGCAACTCCGATTAACACTGGAGTTGCGGATGCCGGTCACGGAGGCTTTACTCCCGAGGCGAAAACTCAATGGCGGATTCCAAACCCAAAAGCTACACGAAGCGCGCGGGATGAAGGGGAGCGACGAGAGCCACTGCAGCCTTAACTGTTAAAATCATCCACCCGGAAAACTGCGTTCAGGAATATGTACAGAAAATAATATAAGGGTTTATTGGGAAAAGCAAGGACAGGAAAAGCACGTGCCGATAATAAAATAAGGTAGCTAAATTGGGATCCCATACACAACAGATATCAAATACAAGACGAGGGGATCTGAATGAAAGAAAAGAACATGTCATGTAAAATGTATACGCGGAGCTCGGGCTTATCTGTCTTTGTCGTTGGCTTTGGCCGCCGTCCAACACCGCTCTGTTCGCCCCGACCGCACACCCGAGGTCCCTCGCTCCAAGTTCCAAAGCACCGAGCACCACGCACCGATCACCACGAGGTCGACCCTCGTACATGGTCGACAAGCCAACTCGGATCTCACCGGGACGGCCAACTCAGGCAGTGAATCTTCCAGGAATCTGCTAGATTCTGCGAGCCAACGCAACCAGGGATCTCACGAAACTGCCAGGGCCAGGAATCTCACTGGTCGCAACTGCGCTGAACTACGAACTCAACTCGGGCTCTGAACTCGTCTCGGGATCCAACTCACAACTCCGAACTCAACTCTGGTTATGGCGCTCGTCACTCGTCAATCAACTCTCAACTGACCACTCTCTGAACTCCGATCTGAACTCGTGCACACGAACTCTCGATCCAACTAACTGAAAATGGCGCTCGGCGCTCTGTAATATCCCCCAGCCGGTGACGTCAGCATTGGCGCACTGCCAACCAATCAGAGCCTCCCCTGACTCGCCGGCTCGCCTGGGGTACGCCCACTGCGTCTCAGTTCCGCGCGCTCTTGTTTATGGTCCTACAGCACGTGCTATGCGAGGTGGATAGGCCTCTCGGAGGTGTAAATGGTGGCGGCCGATATCAGCGGCGGTGGGGGGGGGGGGGGGGGGGGTTATTAGTGTTGTACTAAGGGATCCTAACTAAGTGTTTAAGTGGTGTGAGTTCCAAAATGGACAGAGGTTTGGCTAACCAGGTGAGACACAGAGGCTAATTCTTAATACCTACACTACCTATCACTCGAATCTCCTGGTAGATTCGCAATCATACATCTTAACCGACAAAACGCCTACACATGACTTATTACAGGTAGTGTTCCTTACCGCGACATCCCAAAGCATGTTACCTACTCAGATCTATTCTGCTCTATATATATCACTACGCAAATTCGTAACAATATGTTTATGTGTGTTTTTACGTATTACCTCCCCAAACCCTGGTTATGGTGCACCTCAGTGTCTTGAGCGGGAACACGGCAGAAAGAATTGTTATTTTGAGTGTTATAATAAACCATGGTAAAACCACACCTATGCACTTGTAGAACAAAACAAGTAATTGTATTAAGAACTCTCACATCCACAATAATAACACTCTTAAAGAAGTTACAATGAAAATGTCACTTGCATCAAATGAACAATACATATGATGGTACCATCATTCCCCCAATGCTCTCAAAGCAATAAACTCACAATACGCCAAACGTGAGTGCAATGTAACATTCCCCAAAGTCCGTGCACGGATCCCCACACTGGTCGAAACCGTGCAGAACGACGAGAACAGGCAGGTATCGACACGAAGGCGAACGAGGAGTTACGAGGTGAGAGGTCGATATGGGAATTGAGCCGACATATAAACCAATGACAATCAACACGATGAGGTCGACATGGAAATCCCAACGACAAAACAAGATGCACCAAGCGGACAGCCTCTTCTTCTCTGAGGACAAAATGGCGTTTAGGCCTGTGTTACGGATTTGTCACTTCCGTTGTGGTGGTTTTCATCCACTGTAAACATTTTCGATTCCATGTACTATTATTGTTGTCAAAAGGTTTATTGTTTATGAACCGTTTTCAAAAGGTGAAAAAGTTAGTTTAAATGAAACCGGGACCAGACGCCGAAGAAGAGGAGGAAAAAAAGAAGGCGGAGCGAGTGGAGTCGGACAAGAAAGCCGAGCTGCTCCGAGTTCTGAAGCGAACGTTGTCGAACGGGAGTCACGAGCGAACTTTCGGGTTTCCCGGGAAAGGGATTCCTGCGACAGAGTTGTCATCGCTGTGACCAATCAACCTGCGTGTCAGGTTTTTGGCGGTGGATTCCGAGGAGAATTATCGTCGGGCCGTTACGTCTCGAGTACGGGCCGTCGGCCATTTTGACTCGCGCGCTTTGCGCGTTGAGCAAGGTTTCTTTGCTTCGTCACCCGTTTTCACCGCTTTCAGACGTATCTGGTATGTGTGTGTGCAACGTGGCTTTTGAAGATTAATTTGCGGTTAGCCGACTGTGAGTCGTGGAACATCCATACCCGAGGCTGTGATTTCCCAGTCGCCTGGAGGGCGCCTTTGGATTTCCCAGTCGCCTTGAGGGCGCCTTTGTGCAGCTTTGGCTGTGTGACTGTACTTGCCATCCGAACGGGATTCTGGTATCGATCGGACATCGTTCTGGCGATCGCTGGAGCGGATCGACTTTGGCTTGAAGCCGGGATCGACTTTGGGAAAGACATTGGGAATGTTCTTGTTTCACTCACTTGGAGCACAGTGAGTTATATATTACGAAACTGATGGTACCATCATAGGATATATTGATTGTACTTTTGATTACTATTATTGTTGTACTTGTGTGATCTTAATACAATATTTGTTTGTAAGTAACAATTGGTGTGGCTTCACCATTGATCTTTGACATACAGAATAACACATTTTTCTGCCGTGACGCCTCTCGGGGCTCGGAGGTACACCGTGACCAGGGGGTCGGGGAGGAGCACGTAACAGAAATTGGGGGCTCGTCCGAGAAATTGGGATCCTCGTCTGGGGTTGAGATATTGGGGGCTCGTCCAAAATTGGCCCAAATTGAAATTGGGGGCTCGTCTTTGGTGATTAAATTCCCCAACACTCGTCCGGGATAGAATTCCCTACCACTCGTCCGGGATAGAATACGGATTACGGAATACGGAATTGTTACGGATTCGTCACTTCCGTTGTGGTGGTTTGCATCCACTGTAAATATTTCTAAATCCATGTACTATTATTGTGTTCATAAGGTTTATTGTCCAGGAACTGATTTCAAAAGATAAAAGGTTAAGGTTTTAAATGAAACAGGAACCGGATGATGACAAAGCGGAAGGGAGAGAAAAGGGCGGAGCGAGTGAAGTCGGACAAGAAGCGAGTCGCTTCAAGGTCCGGGGCGAACGTTGTCGAACGAAAGTCGCTAGTGAACTTTTGGGGTTCCTGGGAAAGGAATTCCTACGACAGAGTTGTCATCGCTGTGACCGGTCAACCTGCGTGTCAGATTTTGCGATCGATTCAGGAGAGAATCGTCGCCGTGCCGTGCACCACGAGACCGGGTCGTCGGCCATTTTGGCTCACGCAGGACTTGTGCTTCGCTCTTGGTTTCGTCTCTTTTCGACCATCTCCACCGCATTCAGACGTCGATCTGGGGCGTGTGTGTGACGTGGCCTTTTAAAGGTTAATTCATCCATACCCGAGGGTGTGATCTCTCAGTCGCCTGTAGGGCGCCTTTGGATTTCCCAGGCGCCTTGGGGGCGCCCTTGTGCAGCTTCGGCTGTGTGACTGTATTTGCCATCCGCACGGGATTCTGATCTCGATTGGACCTCGTTCTGGCGATCGCTGGAGTGAATCAAATTTGTCTCGAAGCCGGGAATAAGAGACATTGGGGAATGTTCGTGTTTCACTCACTTGGAGCACAGTGAGTTAAATATTACAAAACTGATGGTACCATCATCTATATATATAAAACACAGTTTGTGTGTGTGTAATGTTACCGATAGACTCCTAAACGGAGAGGCTCACGTGTTTGATATTTGGCATAGACATGGCCATTGAGCCTGGGAAGAACATAGCCAACCTAAAAAAAAATATTTCATAATATTTTTTTACCATATTTTTACTTCAGCGCATTTCAGCGAGGAATATTATGCACGGAATCTGACCGGTGGCAGAGCAGCACGCTGATTCGCTCAGAGCGATCACGTGATCTTCCTTGCCGCCATTAACTCAGTTACGCGTTCGCACGTAATTCACACGTTCAAAACAAACGAGATCCGCAAAGCGAGTTGGTTGAGTCGTGCTAACCAAGATGGTGACACGGCGGCTTCACTTTTCACGGAGTATGTGTGTTCTATATATTTTCAATTCAGTGCGCCCGACTCGCTCACGTACTTGATTTGTGGCAGAGACATGGCCATTGGGCCTTCATGGTGTAATTTGTGCGAGGCTTTTGTCCGAGTGAGCTTGAGTCGAGAGGGCGAATATACGGGATGGGAATGTACGGGTCTCCCTTCCCCCGCCCGGCAACGCCGGTACTGGAGGGCGTCACAGGATCGGTGAGTCTCCAAAAATCCGCTTCGTGCTGTTGCGAAGATGCAGGACGATGTCGCGATTGTTGTGCTGCTCTCCGACCATGAAAACTGCAACATCATTGTTGACTGGCCCTCCCCTTCCCTCCCCCTTCCCCCTCCCCCCTCCATCCTCCCCTCCCCCCTCCACCCTACCCCTCCCTTTTTCCCCCTCCCCCTCCCTTTCCCCCCCTCCCTTTTTCCCCCTCCCCCTCCATTTTCCCCCTCCCCCTCCCTTTTCCCCCTCCCCCTCCCTTTTCCCCCTCCCTTTTCCCCCTCCCCCTTCCCCTCCCCCTTCCCCTCTCTGCCCCCCTCCCCATCCCCTTCCCCCTCCCCTTCCCCCCTCCCACCCCTCTCCCCCTCCCATCCCTCCCCCTCCCCCCCTCTCCCCCTACCCCCTCTTCTCCCCTCACCCCCCTCTTCTCCCCTCCCCCCCCCTCTCCTCCCCTCCCCCCCCTCTCCTCCCCTCCCCCCCGTTCCCCTCCCCTCCCCTCCCCCGCCCGGCAATGCCGGGTACTTCTGCTAGTAGGACATATTGATTGTACTTTTGAATACTATTATTGTTGTACTGTTATTCTTGTGTGATCTTAATACAATATTTGTTTGTGAGTAACAATTGGGGTGGCTTCTCCCTTGATCTTTGACATACAGAATAACACATTTTTCTGCCGTCATTCCTCTCGGGGCTCGGAGGTACACCGTGACCAGGGGGTCGGGGAGGAGCACGTAACACTTCACCATTGATCTTTGACATACAGAATAACACATTTTTCTGCCGTGACCCCTCTCGGGGCTCGGAGGTACACCGTGACCAGGGGGTCGGGGAGGAGCACGTAATAGAAATTGGGGGCTCCTCCGAGAAATTGGGATCCTCGTCCGGGATTGAGATATTGGGGGCTCGTCCAAAATTGGCCCAAATTGAAATTGGGGGCTCGTCTTTGGTGATTAAATTCCCTAACACTCGTCCAGGATAGAATTCCCTACCACTCGTCCAGGATAGAATTCCCTAACATTCCCAAAACTCCCAAATTTGGAATTTTTCTAACATTTCCAAATTTTTCAAAAAATTTAAAAAAAAATTGTGTGAAGGTTAACAGGTCTTAACTGATAGTCACCATGGTATTTGACGCAGAAAAGTTTGCGGCGTCCCCTAATGAGGCACAGTTCCTAGCGTTAAAAAGATCGGAACTCTTGATATTGGCCAACCATTGTAACTTGGAGGTCCGAGCTCATATGAAGAAAGCAGAGATGCAGACATTGGTGGTAGAATCTCTGGTGGGACAGGGAACATAGACAGAGGTAGCCTTGGATTGGTTTGGTTACCCGAGGAAAAAGAAAATGTGGAGCTCCGGAAAATGGAGAAGCAACTGCAGAGCCAGGAAAGGTTAAAAGAGTTGGAATGGAAAGCCGAGGAGAGAAGAGCAGAGGAAAGGAGAGCTGAAAGAGAACTCAAGGAAAGAAGAGTAGAACAGGAACGAGAACTCGAGGAAAAAAGAGTAGAACAGGAACGAGAACTCGAGGAGAGAAGAACAGAGGAAAGGAGAACTGAAAGGGAACTCGAAGAAAGAAGAGCAAAGGAAAGAGCAGAGGAAAGGAGAGCCGAAAGGGAGTTAAAGGAACGTGACATGGAGTATCAGAAGGAAGTTAAACTCAAGGAGCTGGAATTAATGGGAGAACGGAGAGAAGTCGTATCCATGCCGGCTGGTTCGACAACTAGTCAGAACACTTGGGATGTTGGTAGGCATGTGAGGCTGGTTCCACCCTTCAATGAAAAGGAGGTACCCAAGTTTTTTTTACACTTTGAGAAAGTGGCTCAAATGCTAAAATGGCCTATGGGGTCCTGGACTATGTTAGTGCAAAGTGTTTTGGTGGGTAAAGCTCAAGATATCTTTTCGGCTTTACCGATTGACCAATGTGCAGATTATGAGATGGTGAAGAAAACCATTCTCAAAGCCTATGAATTGGTCCCTGAAGCTTACCGGCAAAAATGCCGGAATGCCAGGAATAGGGAGAGTGAGACCCATGTGGAGTTTGCCAGAATGAAGGAAACCATGTTTGATCGGTGGTGTGATTCGAAGGGGATTGGGAAAGACTTCAAACTGTTGCGACAATTGATCTTGGTGGAGGAATTCAAACAGTGTGTCCACGCGGACATTAAAGTACATCTGGAGGAAAAGAAGGTACCAGAGTTGTATGAGGCAGCAACCATGGCAGATGACTATGCCTTGAAACACAGGATGGGGTTACACAAACCTAACTTCCCGCCGAGAGTTCGCCAGGGGAGTTATGGTACATCCGGTGCGGAGAACGAATATTCGTGGAGGCGGCCTAGAGATGACTATGGGGACAAATCTGATACTGCGACTTTAGGGGATCAGAAGACGACAGTTCCAAGACAGACTTATCTTCCGGGGGGCTCGAGGCAGACCACGAGTTTTTCCTCCGGGCCTACTTGCACTCTTTGCAAGAAACCTGGGCATTTGATGTCCCAATGTTATGCCCTGAAAAGGAAAAATCAGGAGCGGAGTCAGACTAGTACAACTCCGAATGCATTGGCCAATGCGAGAAATCGTCCTTGGAGGACAGTGCCTTGTGAAGGTTCCCATGCCAAAGTTACGGCATCACAGAATGACCTTGTTCAAGAGGGTTACAAACCTTTTATTTCAGAGGGGGTTGTGTCACTGGATGGAGACTTGACTAACCAGAGACCTGTTAGGGTATTGAGGGACACAGGAGCGCATCAATCTTTGATGCTTGAAGGCATTTTGCCATTGTCAGAGAAGACGGCAACTGGTGTTAGTGTTCTTTTACAGGGGGTTGGTGGCTATGTTAAAGCTCCACTTCATGTCATCCATTTAGAGTCTGATTTGGTGTCAGGGCCGGTCACCGTAGGTTTACAAGCCACTCTTCCTGTAGAGGGAATCTCTTTTGTTATCGGGAATGATTTGGCCGGTGGTCAAGTTTCTGGTAATCCGATGTTTGTTGAAAAGCCTAGTATGGTAAGTAACGCTGCACAGTTAGAGCAGGAGATTCCGGGTATCTTTCCATCCTGTACCGCGGCTCGTGCTGTGGGTAGGAAGCGCTCTGAAGAGAAGAGGAAGGTACTGACATCACACTTTGCACAGACACTTCTTGTCAAGTACCCTGAAACTAAGTGTCAGCGCACACAAGTCATGAATGGAGGCAATGTTGGCAAGCTCTTTGTAGGTGGACTGAACTTCAACACAAAGGAAGATGTTCTGGACTCTGTCTTCGGCAAATATGGACCTCTCTTGGAAGTGTTGCTGATAAAAGACAGGGAGATGCAAAAGTCGAGAGGGTTTGGCTCTGTCACATTTGAAAACACAAAGGACGCCAAAGATGCAGAAAAGGATTTGAATGGCAAGGATTTGCATGGTCGGACCATAACAGTAGAGAAGGCAGGCCATGGGCATCGAGGGGGCTACAGAGGAGGAAAACGTGGAGGTAGTTTCAGGGGTGGCTATGGCTCCCAGGGTAGGAATAGTAGTTTTGGTGGTGGCCGCAGTCGAGATTACTATGGAGGCTCCCAGAGTTACGGCAGCTCGCGAAGGGATGATTACCAGGGTAGTGGCCGAGAAGGAGACCGCTATTCACGTGACTACAGCGACAAGCACTCCAACCGTGATTATTATGAAAGTTAGGAAGAGTTTGAAGCACTGAATGCTGCGGAGCAGCCGAGCCAATATTTCTACATGGATTAACCATGAACTCCATGTTCCTAAAGGCGTCCATGTAGTGAATACTTCCAGGCCTCACCACCCACCCACCAGGAAACCTGGCTCTCAGCTCAGCTTCCTTCAAAAAGTGCTATAGATTTGCTTTGCTTTGGATATTTGATCACAACCCCTTAACCTTCATTCAAAAAAATAAAAAATAAAAATCAGAGGTTGATGAGATGGAGTTTGGCTTTGCAGGAGTTCAACTTGGAAATTGAGCATGTAAAGGGCAGGGACAATGTCGTTGCTGATGCTTTGTCCAGAGTGAAATAACTTTGGAAATTTCTGTAGGTTGTTTGGAAGTTTTGTTGCTTTATTTTTGGGAAATATTAATTATTGTTGCTCTGGTGAATTGATGATTTGGGTGTGAGTTTTACTTTTGTTTGTTAAAAGAATTTTGCCTGCAAAGAAAGTTTTCACGATGTTCAAACTTTCTTTCTTGAGGGGGGGAGGTGTTACGGATTCGTCACTTCCGTTGTGGTGGTTTTCATCCACTGTAAACATTTTCGATTCCATGTACTATTATTGTTGTCAAAAGGTTTATTAAAGCATTGTATCACTGGCAGGTCATCGGTGAAATGGAGAACTTCTTGGAATGGCTCAAGTCCCAAGGCCTGAGAGCAGAAACAGCCCAAGCAGTGATCGATAAGCTTGGAATTGAGAATCGGAATGTTATTCGAGCTTGTACTGAGTCGGATCCATTACGGACCGAGCTCCTCTCTCTCGCCAAAGAGAAATTACAATTTGCAATGTATGCTGACTTCTGTACATTTATGAATTCTTTTTCGAAGCCACAAGATGTCCAGATTGCAGGTTCTTCTCTTTTGGGAAGTATTTTCGTCACCTTGGAGAATGTTATTCGGGAACTTTCCAGTTTCTGTGAGAAGATTTTCAGATCCCAAAATGTGCACCGGGACAACTTTTCTGGTTTCTGTGGAATCGGGCTCGGTGATTTCTGCAGTCTCCAATTTCAGGATGATGGATTAACACCCAAGTCTGGTACGTGAAGTATTTTTTAAATACAACATAGAATGTCAAGAAGTAACCTTTATTTTCTGATGAATTTTTTTTTTTTTACCTCGAATACCAAAGGTGGTTGGAGGTTATGTTTTCACCCTTTGTCTGTTTGTCTGTGAGCAGGATATCTCAAAACGTTGTGGATGGATTCTGATGAAATTTGGTAGACAGGTTGCGTGTGTGACGAGGACGTATTGGTTAGATTTTGGTGACGATGTGGATGCAGATCCTATAATTATCCCATCAGCAGCAACAGCAGCAGCAGGAGGAGGTGTGTGTGTGTGTATATGTGTGTGTGTGTGTGTGTGTGTGTGTGTGTGTATATGTGTGTGTGTGTGTGTGTGTGTGTGTGTGTGTGTGTGTGTGTGTATATATGTATGTATGTATGTATGTATTATCCTAGAGGATTTCAGCAATGGGAGAAAATCTCCCTGTGTACAAAACAATGAGATTTTTCCCAAACACGATGGGATTATACAAAATTGTTTTGAGATAAAATTTTACTCGCGCTCGTCAAATCTCATTATTCTCGGGGTATTAATTAAAAATAAATATGGTCAAGAAAACAATTGTGTGTTTCTTTCTGTATTCAAATAGACTATCTCACTCCCTGTGGCTTTTATTGTGAAGATGATTAACCATGCCACAGATACAATCATGTGAAAAAGTAAGTACACCCCATGTCCAGTTTTGACTTTTTCGACATATTTCAACATACAGCTATTTGATCTTCATTTCAACAATATTGATAGGTAAAGGTGATATAATATAACAAATATCATGAAACATTTACATTTTGTAGGCCATTGTATAATTTAAATAAACACAAATGCAAATTTTGCATGTGGAAAAAGTAAGTACACCCTTGGCTCTAATAGGTGGTATTGCCCCCTTTGGCAGAAACAACCTCACGTAGGCATTTCTTATAACTGTCTACCAGTCTCTGACATCGACTGGGAGAAATTTTTGCCCACTCCTCCATGCAGAATTCTTTCAGCTGTGCGATGTTTGAGGGGTTTCTTGCATGCACAGCTCGTTTCAAATCCCCCCACAACATCTCGATGGAATTTAGATCCGGGCTTTGACTTGGCCATTCCAGAACCCTCCATTTCTTTCTTTTCAGCCATTCCTTGGTGGATTTCCTGGTATGTTTAGGGTCATTGTCATGTTGCAAGGTCCACCTTCGGTTGAGCTTCAACTTTCCGACAGATGGCCTCACATTATCCTCAAGCCCCCTCTGGTACAATGAAGAATTCATAGTGGATTATTTGATGGTGAGCTGCCCAAGCCCTGATTCAGCAAAGCTGCCCCAAACCATAATATTTCCACCACCATGCTTTACAGTTGGTATCAGGTTCTTGTGGTCAAATGCTGTCTTTGGTTTTCGCCAAACATGTCTTCTGGTACTGTGGCCAAATAGCTCTACCTTTGACTCATCTGTCCAGAGCACATTGTTCCAGAAGTGCTGGTCTTTGCCTAGGTGTTCATTGGCAAACTTTAGTCTTGCCCTGATGTTCTTTCTGGACAGCAAAGGTTTCCTCCTGGCACACCTCCCATGTAGATCAAATTTGTGCAGCCTCTTTCTAATGGTAGACTCGTGCACTTTGACATCAACAGTGGCAAGAGCTACCTGTAGGTCCCGTGATGACATTCTGGGGTTCTTAGAGACTTCTTTCAGCATCTTGCGGTCTGCTCTCGGGCTGAACTTGCTGGGGCAGCCTGGCCTGAACAAGTTGGCAGTTGTTTGGAATCTTCTCCACTTGTAGATGATCTTCCGGACAGTCGAATGATTGATTTCAAATTGTTTGGAGATCTTTTTAAATCCCTTCCCAGACTAGTAGGCATCTATAACCTTCTTTATGAAGGCATGAGAGAGCTCTTTTGATCTTGGCATGGTGACGCCACACACTTCAACAACAAAGAGCAAACCAAACTAAATGTTTGAGGTTTAAATAAGACAGGTTCCTCCAAGATCCTCTCCAACGATGTTCTAATCATTTGCACCTGAAGTGGTGCACCTGATTCTAATTTTAGGTATTTGAAGTAGTGATAAATGTCGGTGTGTACTTACTTTTTCCACATGTGAAATTTGCATTTATGTTCATTTAAATTATACAATGGACTACAAAATGTAAATGTTTCATGATATTTGTTGTATTATATCACCTTTATCTATCAATATTGTTGAAATGAAGATCAAATAGCTGTGTGTTGAAATATGTTGAAAAAGTCAAAACTTTACATGGGGTGTACTTACTTTTTCACGTGACTGTAAGTTTAACACATATGTTGCTATGAATTAGCACATTTGATCACATTTAATAATACTGATTGAAAACTTGAAAAGTCATGTTGTTTGATCACTTGACAATGTCCGCCTCCCTGAAGATAGATTGTTGTCATTAGACAAGAAAACAAACAAACAAACAAACAGCAAGAAACAATGTTCTTAACCTTGGACAGTAAATCATCAGTTTTGCTGAAAAATCATGTCGATCAGAATGTCCCTGGTGATAGTGTTATCAAAACCAAGAATGTTCAGTTCTGAATAAATATTGCGGTATTGCGGTAAAGTTTTGCCAGAAGTAGCTGTCCGCACTGTGGCGGCCCTGGCCACTATCCCGCTTTCGCCCTGCACACGGTCACGAGCTGGATCATCCTGGTTGTCCTCGGTGTTAGAACTACTGCTGGTACCTATAAAGAATCGTTTTATACTTTGCCCATCAGGCTGTGGTTGCGGAAGTCTCTTTTTCGGCGGCATTTTCGGAAAAGTGTAATCCAGAAACTACTGCAGACAGCGAACACGTGGTTGCCGAAAAGCCGTCGTTTAATGACGCAAAACATGTCACGGCTACCGTAAAGCGTGAAAGCGAAATTAAAATGGCTACGGTCTGTTTACACTTTACAGTTTAGAATAGCTTCGTCTTTGACAACTTCCAGACCTGATAAAAGCAGTAGTAAGGACACGATTTGAAACTGTTTCGCCTGAAAACTGTACCGCGACTACTGACACGCTCTATGCGATTTTTTATCGCTCTGGCCAAAATTGTATGCGATATTTTCCAACTTTATGCGAGAATATCGCAGAATCGCGGCCAAAGTCAATCCCAGCCGTCGTGTGTGTGTGTGTGTGTGTGTGTGTGTGTGTGTGTGTGTGTGTGTGTGTGTGTGTGTGTGTGTGTGTGTGTGTGTGTGTGTGTGTGTTCAGGTTCATTGATGATTTGTTGGCAATTAATGATGGATTTATATTTGAGCAGCTTCATGATGATATATATCCAAAAGAACTTGAATTTAAAAAAGGAAAACCAAACTTCCACTTCAGTTTCCTTTTTAGAATTACAAATTGACATCCATAATAATAAATTTCACACTGTGGCGGACACAAAAGCCCACTGGCGTGGTGACATCATTCCACGCACCAAGTGGGCGGTGGCCACGCCCGAGGGGTAGGCGTGGCCTCATGATATACACCGGGCGACCAGCCCGGAGGAGTTCAGTGTTACAGTGTAGTCTTACAATAAAGACGTTTATATGTTACCGCTTGTCCGCTTCCTCCTTGCTCACAAGCAGCGCGCGTAACGCCGCGCTTTACTGGTGACCCTCGACGTTGGATCTGCCGTAGCGATCCTTCCGAACACGACGCCATTGCAATGGCCAACGACAAGGCAATGGCGATTAAACTTCCCGAATTTTGGGAGGCCCAGGCCGAAGTCTGGTTCGTTCAAGCCGAAGCCCAATTTCAGCTTCGGCGCCTCACCAACGACGACCTGCGCTACTGCCATGTCGTCGCCTCCCTCGGGCCCGGCACGGCCGCTCGAGTTGTGTCCGTCCTTCGCCACCCACCGGACGGCCACAAGTACGAGGCACTCAAGCGGCTACTCCTAGCCACGTTCGGCCTCACGGACGACGCACGGGCCGATCGCCTCCTGGATCTCCCCGAGCTCGGTGAGACGCGCCCGTCGGTCCGAATGGACCATATGCTGTCACTGTTGGGCGACGAAGCCCCCGGTTCGCTATTCCGGGCGCTTTTCCGTCGCCAACTTCCAGCGCAGGTTCGCCTCGCGTTGGCCGGGACCGGGCTAACGGAACCCCGAGCATTGGCGGCCGAGGCGGACAAGTACTTCGCCACTTCGGACACGCGGGCGAGCATTGGCGTGGCCGTCACGGCCTTCGACGCTGATGTTCCACAGCATCATCTTCTACAGCACGCTGATGTTCCACAGCATCATCTTCTACAGCACGCTGATGTTCCACAGCATCATCTTCTACAGCACGCTGATGTTCCACAGCATCATCTTCTACAGCACGCTGTGGTTCAGCAGCATGCTGATACGCACCTCGTGAACGCCGCCACGCCCCGCCCACCGCCGCGGCGAAAACCGCCACCGCGGGGAAACCCGTCGACTCCACCGGCCTGGCGGAGCCAGCCGCGCTCCTCCAGCTCCACCACCTGGTGCTGGTTCCACGCCAAGTTCGGCCACGAAGCTCGGCGGTGTCATCCGCCGTGCTCCTTCAACGGGTCGGGAAACGCCCGGGCCGGCGCTCAATTGTGGTGATGAGCGCCGGCCGTTCGAGCAGCCTGCTGTTCATAACGGACACCTTCTCCGGGCGCCGTTACCTGTGCGACACGGGAGCACAGGTGAGTGTCATTCCCGCCGGCACGTCAGACAAGCATGCCGCGGGTGGGGGCCCCGCGCTGCTTGCCGCGAACGGGACGCCCATCCGTACGTACGGAAAACGCTGCCTCTCTCTGCGGTTTGGAGGGCAGGTTTTCCGATGGACGTTCGTCACCGCCGACGTGCCCATGGCACTGCTTGGCGCGGACTTCCTGTGCGCTAATGGGCTCCTGGTCGACGTCAAGCGCAGACGGCTTGTCCAGGCCGAGACGTTCAGCTCGCTCGCATGTGCGTTGCCCAGCTCAACGAGCGGCTTGCCAAGCGGCTTGCCGAACGATTCGGTTCCGGCCACGTTGGTCTGTACGCTTCCGGCAGCGGACGCATTCACCCGCCTCCTCGCCGGCTTCCCGGCCCTCACGCGGCCCACCTTCTCGGCGGGGGCCGTCAAGCACGGGGTGGCCCATCACATCCCCACCGTCGGGCCACCGGTCTACGCCCGGGCACGCCGCCTCGAGCCGACGAAGCTGGCGGTGGCAAAAGCGGAGTTCGCTACCCTGGAGCGACTCGGCATCGTTCGGCGCTCAGAGAGCGCTTGGGCGTCGCCGCTGCACATCGTGCCGAAGCCCGGCGGGGGATGGCGACCGTGCGGGGACTATCGCCGTCTCAATGACGCCACGACTCCCGACCGCTACCCCGTCCCCCACATTCAGGACTTTTCCGCCCGTTTGGCGGGCAGGTCCTTCTTCTCGAAGGTGGACCTCATACGCGGCTACCATCAGGTCCCCGTCAGGCCGGAGGACGTCCCGAAGACGGCGGTCATCACGCCATTCGGACTCTTCGAGTTCCTGCGCATGCCCTTCGGTCTGAAGAATGCGGCTCAGGCGTTCCAGCGACTGATGGACAGCGTCCTGCGCGACTTGGATTTTGTCTACGTCTACCTGGACGATATCCTCGTCGCCAGCGCGTCCCGCGAAGAGCACCTACGCCACCTCCGCACGCTCTTCGAACGCCTGGGCCAGCATGGCCTGATTGTGAACCCCGCAAACTTGCCGGTTCGGCGCCGCCACAATCGATTTTCTGGGGCACCGTGTCACCAGGCACGGAGCCGTCCCCCTGCCGGCCAAGGTGGAGGCGGTGAAGGGGTTTCCGCGCCCCCGCACGATCAGAGGGCTGTAGGAGTTCCTGGGCATGGTGAACTTTTACCATCGGTTCCTGCCCCGTATCGCCCAGCTCCTGCGCCCCCTGCACGAAGCTCTCCGAGGTAAGCCGGGCAAAGGCGACGTTACCTGGACCGAGCAGATGGACACGGCGTTCACGGGCGCGAAGCTCGCCTTGGCTAACGCCACCATGCTCGCGCACCCGGCGCCCGATGCACCGATCGCCCTCACCACCGATGCCTCGGACTACGCGGTGGGCGCGGTGCACGAGCAATGGGTGCGTGGAGCTTGGCAACCGCTGGCGTTCTTTAGCCGGCAGCTTCGCCCGCCCGAACGCCGTTACAGTACCTTCGACCGCGAGTTGCTCGGACTTCACTTGGCGGTCAGGCACTTCCGCCATCTGCTCGAGGGCCGGGCGTTCACTGCCTTCGTCGACCACAAGCCGCTGATCTTCGCGATGGGCAAGGTCACCGAGCCGTGGTCGGCCCGGCAGCAGCGTCACCTCTCGGCCGTGTCCGAGTACACGACGGACATCCAGCACGTCGCGGGGAAGGACAACCCGGTTGCGGATTGCCTTTCCCGGGCCGTCGCCCACGCAGTCCACCTCGGCATCGACTATGCCCGGATGGCAGCGGACCAGGCCGCTGACCCCGACGTCCAGGCCTTGCGGACCGCCGTCACGGGCCTCCGCGTCACCGAGGTGCCGTTCGACGGCGCGGGTGCGGCCCTCTTTTGCGACGTCTCCCTCGGGCGTCCTCGCCCCATTGTGCCCGCGGGCTGGCAGCGCCAGGTGTTTGACGCCATCCACGGCCTGTCCCACCCGGGCGCGAGGGCCTCCCAAAGGCTGATCGCCGACAAGTTCATCTGGCATGGCCTCCGGAAGGCCGTCCGCGGCTGGGCCAGGACATGCCTCGCGTGCCAGCGCGCCAAGGTGCGCCGGCACACCCAGGCCCCGTTGGCCCCGTTCACGGTGCCGGAACGCCGGTTTGACCACGTCCACGTGGACCTGGTGGGACCTCTGCCCCCCTCGCGGGGTTTCACCCACGTCCTCACCATGGTGGACCGCACCACCCGGTGGCCGGAGGCCGTGCCCTTGGCGTCGACAACGGCGGCCGATGTCGCGCAGGCTTTCATCGCCACCTGGGTCGCCCGGTTCGGCGCCCCCTCAGACATCTCATCCGACCGCGGCCCCCAGTTCACCTCGGAGCTCTGGGGGGCGGTTGCGCAGGGGCTCGGGGTCCGGCTGCACTGAACCACGGCCTACCACCCCCAGGCTAACGGCCTGTGTGAGCGATTTCACCGCTCATTGAAGGCCGCGCTCCGGGCCACCCTCCGCGACGGCGGCTGGGTCGACAGGCTCCCCTGGGTCCTGCTGGGCCTCCGGACGGCGCCCAAGGAGGACCTGCGCGCATACGCGGCGGAGTTGGTCTTCGGGCAACCGCTGCGGGTGCCGGGCGAGTTCCTCCCCGACTCCACGGCACCATGGTCCGCGGCACAGCAGCGCTCCGCTCTGCAAGAGACCGCCCAGAGGTTCGCCCCGGTGCCAATGGCATGCCACGGGCACCCACCGACGCACGTCGCCCCGGAGCTTCGCACGGCGGAGTACGTCTTCGTCCGCCACGATGCCCATCGGACACCACTGCGGCCCTCGTACGACGGGCCTTTCCGCGTGCTGGAGACCGGGGCGAAGCACTTCACCCTGGACATCGGCGGTACTCCTGACCGCATTTCGGTAGACCGCCTCAAGCCGGCCCACCTCGATGTGGACCATCCACCGCCAGTGGCCCGACCCCCACGTCGGGGCCGCCCTCCTGCGGGCAGACCCCCGGCACCGCCCAGCCCCGCCGCCACGGCGCCCCCCGGTCCTGCACCCATCCCAGGGGCAGCCAGGGGCATCCCACCTGGTATCCCTGCACCCCGGACGCCGCCGATCGCCAGGGGGCGCTTCGGCCGGGTCATTCGACTGCCCCACAAACTGGCCCTCCAGGTGCGCGGGAATTCTGGGGGGGGCGCGTGTGGCGGACACAAAAGCCCACTGGCGTGGTGACATCATTCCACGCACCAAGTGGGCGGTGGCCACGCCCGAGGGGTAGGCGTGGCCTCATGATATACACCGGGCGACCAGCCCGGAGGAGTTCAGCGTTACAGTGTAGTCTTACAATAAAGACGTTTATATGTTACCGCTTGTCCGCTTCCTCCTTGCTCACAAGCAGCGCGCGTAACGCCGCGCTTTAACACCAAATTATTTGATAAACGAGATGCATTTCCATTCCACATTGTCCGAATGCCTTTCTTAGACAGCAACATTCCCCAAAAAGCTATTTGATGGTACGGTTGCAGGTGAAATAATTAGGACTGTGAGAGCAACCACACACAGCTCTGAACTGGTCATTAAATTACAACAACTAGTCACACGTATGTTAGCGCAGGGAGCTACAGTTGGTAGATTAAAACAAGTTTTCTTTAATATCACAAAAAGGCACCAAATCGAATTAGTAAAATATAATACGAATAGTAAAAATATTATTCATGAGATCTTTATGTAAATACAGTACAATATAATAATTAAATATACTACAAATCAATGTTGCTAGGAATCAGTGGTTGCTAGGATACGGCAGCATGCAAAAAACCGTTATAAATAACAGTTTGAACATTCGAAGTGTACAATATAATATTATATTACAGTACAATATAATACAAGTACAGTACAATATAATATTATTCATGAGATCTTCATGTAAATACAGTACTAAAGCGCGGCGTTACGCGCGCTGCTTGTGAGCAAGGAGGAAGCGGACAAGCGGTAACATATAAACGTCTTTATTGTAAGAGCACACTGTAACCCTGAACTGCTCCGGGCTGGTCGCCAGGTGTATCCATGAGGCCACGCCTACCCCTCAGGCGTGGCCACCGCCCACTTGGTGCGTGGAATGATGTCACCACGCCAGTGGGCTTTTGTGTCCGCCACACGCGCCCCCCCAGAATTCCCGCGCACCTGGAGGGCCAGTTTGCGGGGCAGACGAATGACCCGGCCGAAGCGCCCCCTGGCGATCGGCGGCGTCCGGGGTGCCAGGTGGGATGCCCCTGGCTGCCCCTGGGATGGGTGCAGGACCGGGGGGCGGCGTGGCGGCGGGGCTGGGCGGTGCCGGGGGTCCACCCGCAGGAGGGCGGCCCCGACGTGGGGGTCGGGCCACTGGCGGTGGATGGTCCACATCGAGGTGGGCCGGCTTGAGGCGGTCTACCGAAACGCGTTCAGGAGTACCGCCGATGTCCAGGGTGAAGTGCTTCGCCCCGGTCTCCAGCACGCGGAAAGGCCCGTCGTACGGGGGCCGCAGTGGTGTCCGATGGGCATCGTGGCGGACGAAGACGTACTCCGCCGTGCGAAGCTCCGGGGCGACGTGCGTCGGTGGGTGCCCGTGGCATGCCGTTGGCACCGGGGCGAACCTCTGGGCGGTCTCTTGCAGAGCGGAGCGCTGCTGTGCCGCGGACCATGGTGCCGTGGAGTCGGGGAGGAACTCGCCCGGCACCCGCAGCGGTTGCCCGAAGACCAACTCCGCCGCGGATGCGCACAGGTCCTCCTTGGGCGCCGTCCGGAGGCCCAGCAGGACCCAGGGGAGCCTGTCGACCCAGCCGCCGTCGCGGAGGGTGGCCCGGAGCGCGGCCTTCAATGAGCGGTGAAATCGCTCACACAGGCCGTTAGCCTGGGGGTGGTAGGCCGTGGTTCGGTGCAGCCGGACCCCGAGCCCCTGCGCAACCGCCCCCCAGAGCTCCGAGGTGAACTGGGGGCCGCGGTCGGATGAGATGTCTGAGGGGGCGCCGAACCGGGCGACCCAGGTGGCGATGAAAGCCTGCGCGACATCGGCCGCCGTTGTCGACGCCAAGGGCACGGCCTCCGGCCACCGGGTGGTGCGGTCCACCATGGTGAGGACGTAGGTGAAACCCCGCGAGGGGGGCAGAGGTCCCACCAGGTCCACGTGGACGTGGTCAAACCGGCGTTCCGGCACCGTGAATGGGGCCAACGGGGCCTGGGTGTGCCGGTGCACCTTGGCGCGCTGGCACGCGAGGCACGTCCTGGCCCAGCCGCGGACGGCCTTCCGGAGGCCATGCCAGACGAACTTGTCGGCGATCAGCCTTTGGGAGGCCCTCGCGCCCGGGTGGGACAGGCCGTGGATGGCGTCAAACACCTGGCGCTGCCAGCCCGCGGGCACGATGGGGCGAGGATGCCCGAGGGAGACGTCGCACAAGAGGGCCGCGCCCGCGCCGTCGAACGGCACCTCGGTGACGCGGAGGCCCGTGACGGCGGTCCGCAAGGCCTGGACGTCGGGGTCAGCGGCCTGGTCCGCTGCCATCCGGGCATAGTCGATGCCGAGGTGGACTGCGTGGGCGACGGCCCGGGAAAGGCAATCCGCCATCGGGTTGTCCTTCCCCGCGACGTGCTGGATGTCCGTTGTGTACTCGGACACGGCCGAGAGGTGACGCTGCTGCCGGGCCGACCACGGCTCGGTGACCTTGCCCATCGCGAAGATCTGCGGCTTGTGGTCGACGAAGGCAGTGAACGCCCGGCCCTCGAGCAGATGGCGGAAGTGCCTGACCGCCAAGTGAAGTCCGAGCAACTCGCGGTCGAAGGTACTGTAACGGCTTTCGGGCGGGCGAAGCTGCCGGCTAAAGAACGCCAGCGGTTGCCAAGCTCCACGCACCCATTGCTCGTGCACCGCGCCCACCGCGTAGTCCGAGGCATCGGTGGTGAGGGCGATCGGTGCATCGGGCGCCGGTGTGCGCGAGCATGGTGGCGTTAGCCAAGGCGAGCTTCGCGCCCGTGAACGCCGTGTCCATCTGCTCGGTCCAGGTAACGTCGCCTTTGCCCGGCTTACCTCGGAGAGCTTCGTGCAGGGGGCACAGGAGCTGGGCGATACGGGGCAGGAACCGATGGTAAAAGTTCACCATGCCCAGGAACTCCTGCAGCCCTCTGATCGTGCGGGGGCGCGGAAACCCCTTCACCGCCTCCACCTTGGCCGGCAGGGGGACGGCTCCGTGCCTGGTGACACGGTGCCCCAGAAAATCGATTGCGGCGGCGCCGAACCGGCACTTTGCGGGGTTCACAATCAGGCCATGCTGGCCCAGGCGTTCGAAGAGCGTGCGGAGGTGGCGTAGGTGCTCTTCGTGGGACGCGCTGGCGACGAGGATATCGTCCAGGTAGACGTAGACAAAATCCAAGTCGCGCAGGACGCTGTCCATCAGTCGCTGGAACGCCTGAGCCGCATTCTTCAGACCGAAGGGCATGCGCAGGAACTCGAAGAGTCCGAATGGCGTGATGACCGCCGTCTTCGGGACATCCTCCGGCCTGACGGGGACCTGATGGTAGCCGCGTATGAGGTCCACCTTCGAGAAGAAGGACCTGCCCGCCAAACGGGCGGAAAAGTCCTGAATGTGGGGGACGGGGTAGCGGTCGGGAGTCGTGGCGTCATTGAGACGGCGATAGTCCCCGCACGGTCGCCATCCCCCGCCGGGCTTCGGCACGATGTGCAGCGGCGACGCCCAAGCGCTCTCTGAGCGCCGAACGATGCCGAGTCGCTCCAGGGTAGCGAACGCCACTTTTGCCACCGCCAGCTTCGTCGGCTCGAGGCGGCGTGCCCGGGCGTAGACCGGTGGCCCGACGGTGGGGATGTGATGGGCCACCCCGTGCTTGACGGCCCCTGCCGAGAAGGTGGGCCGCGTGAGGGCCGGGAAGCCGGCGAGGAGGCAGGTGAATGCGTCCGCTGCCGGAAGCGTACAGACCAACGTGGCCGGAACCGAATCGTTCGGCAAGCCGCTTGGCAAGCCGCTCGTTGAGCTGGGCAACGCACAAGCGAGCGAGCTGAACGTCTCGGCCTGGACAAGCCGTCTGCGCTTGACGTCGACCAGGAGCCCATTAGCGCACAGGAAGTCCGCGCCAAGCAGTGCCATGGGCACGTCGGCGGTGACGAACGTCCATCGGAAAACCTGCCCTCCAAACCGCAGAGAGAGGCAGCGTTTTCCGTACGTACGGATGGGCGTCCCGTTCGCGGCAAGCAGCGCGGGGCCCCCACCCGCGGCGTGCTTGTCTGACGTGCCGGCGGGAATGACACTCACCTGCGCTCCCATGTCGCACAGGTAACGGCGCCCGGAGAAGGTGTCCGTTATGAACAGCAGGCTGCTCGAACGGCCGGCGCTCATCGCCACTATTGAGCGCCGGCCCGGGCGTTTCCCGACCCGTTGAAGGAGCACGGCGGATGACACCGCCGAGCTTCGTGGCCGAACTTGGCGTGGAACCAGCACCAGGTGGTGGAGCTGGAGGAGCGCGGCTGGCTCCGCCAGGCCGGTGGAGTTGGCGGGTTTCCCCGCGGTGGCGGTTTTCGCCGCGGCGGTGGGCGGGGCGTGGCGGCGTTCACGAGGTGCGTATCAGCATGCTGCTGAACATCAGCGTGCTGTAGAAGCTGATGCTGTGGAACATGCTGCTGAACATCAGCGTCGAGGGCCGTGACGGCCACGCCGACGCCCGCCCGCGTGTCCGAAGCGGCGAAGTACCTGTCCGCCTCGGCTGCCAATGCTCGGGGTTCCGTTAGCTCGGTCCCGGCCAACGCGAGGCGAACCTGCGCTGGAAGTTGGTGCCGGAAAAGCGCCCGGAATAGCGAACCGGGGGCTTCGTCGCCCAACAGTGACAGCATATGGTCCATTCGGACCGACGGGCGCGTCTCACCGAGCTCGGGGAGATCCAGGAGGCGGTCGGCCCGTGCGTCGTCCGTGAGGCCGAACGTGGCTAAGAGTAGCCGCTTGAGTGCCTCGTACTTGTGGCCGTCCGGTGGGTGGCGAAGGACGGACACAACTCGAGCGGCCGTGCTGGGCCCGAGGGAGGCGACGACATGGCAGTAGCGCAGGGGTCGTCGTTGGTGAGGCGCCGAAGCTGAAATTGGGCTTCGGCTTGAACGAACCAGACTTCGGCCTGGGCCTCCCAAAATTCGGGAAGTTTAATCGCCGTTGCCTTGTCGTTGGCCATTGCAATGGCGTCGTGTTCGGAAGGATCGCTACGGCAGATCCAACGTCGAGGGTCACCAGTAAAGCGCGGCGTTACGCGCGCTGCTTGTGAGCAAGGAGGAAGCGGACAAGCGGTAACATATAAACGTCTTTATTGTAAGAGCACACTGTAACCCTGAACTGCTCCGGGCTGGTCGCCCGGTGTATCCATGAGGCCACGCCTACCCCTCGGGCGTGGCCACCGCCCACTTGGTGCGTGGAATGATGTCACCACGCCAGTGGGCTTTTGTGTCCGCCACAGTACAATATAATAATTAAATATACTACAAATTAATGTTGCTAGGAATCGGTGGTTGCTAGGATACAGCAGCATGCCAAAAACCGTTATAAATGACAGTTTGAACATTCGAAGTACAGTTTGATAGAAATGTAGATGCTGGTTGGTCATGGTCATGCTGGTTGGTCGATTGATGTATTTAAGGGTAAGATGTGAATGATTTAATGATATTATCATATTATAGAGTGTGTAAGGAAAGTTATAAATATATGATAACACATTAAATCCTATTGCGAGTAAAGTTGGAATAAGTGATGTTGCATTGATGGGTTGACTGACTGCCTGGACGCAACTGAGGTTGTGGATCTACTGATGTACCATCTATTGATGTGGATCCATGATCGAGGTTGTGGATCCGCCGTTTGGAGAGGTCCTGGGCTGAAAGGATTGAAACCTCGAGGAAGAACGGTGCCCAGATGATGATCCATGCAGTCGGGAAACTAGTCAGTTGCTTACGGGTTAACGTTCTTGCTTTAGGTGGAGAAACTATGTTTGAGGTTTACAATTTAAATAAAGTTGACTATGGGATGTTGTGAAATTAACATCATTTACAACAATCCTTTAAATTATTTAAGTTTAGGAACAACCGATACTGTTCAATTAATTGTGTGTGTGTGTGTGTGTGTGTGTGTGTGTGTGTGTGTGTGTGTGTGTGTGTGTGTGTGTGTGTGTGTGTGTGTGTGTGTGTGTGTGTGTGTGTGCCGTTTTGTCTCCTTATCTTACATCGGCCCTTCCCCCAAGGGGAGCACTAGGGACTAGAAATGCCCAGTTGTCATTATCTGAAGGTTTACACAAACGAGTTGTGATCATATTCATATGGCTCGTCATGTACACGATTCGTGATATTTCTTAATTTGTTCAATTTTACATACAGGCACTAATATTTACTCAACATATTGTTATGTTTGTGGGGTAGGGGTGAAATACCGTACTGGAGATAGGAATGTATAGTTTAGCATGGACTATGTGATGCGAAGAAGAAGAACCCTAGATGCACATAAGCAGGGTAAACGTTGAGCTTAAGGGTGTTTCCATGTTTCCATGGTTTTTGTGTTGAGTTAGATCGGGCGTGAGGATAATTCCCAGTATGTACTCCCCCCCTGTGATTTTTTTTTTTCCCCCTTCCGTTTTATTTCTTCTAAAACGGACCACCATTACAACAACCATAATCGCCGACAGTACCCAGGACATTGCGATCGGCAAGTAAACCCCTCCCAGCCGAACATTCCTGAAGGATGGCTGGACTCTGCCTTGAAGGATCGTAACTGGCAGGCCACGCCCTGAGCTTTGTCATTGGGCGTCAAACAGGCCGTGGAGCCGCGCCCCGAAGGGGATAATTGGGCGTGGAGATGGGATGATGTAATGGGATGTCAAGATTGGTTGAGTGTGATGACAGTGAGGGAAAAAGGTGGGTGCGTCCGTCCCTCTCGCTTGCTCTCTCTGGTGCTGGCTTTGTGGCAGGCAGTCGCGTTTTCCTGTGTGCGTTTGAGGAGAATTGTTCGGAGCTCAGAAACCTTGCAGCGTTGGAGCCAGTGGTGTCGTTTTGACTTGGTGCTCTTCAAGGGAGCTGAGGACCGGGTTGTGCTGGCTGCGCCGGGATCGAGCGGGGGGACGTTTGGCTGTCTGCTGCACGGCTCGGTGTGCTGGCGTGATTAACCGGGGCCATTGTTTGGGCGGTCCTCTCGGTGATCGAACCCACCAAAATGCTCGCCGAGACCAGAGCTGAGTGTCCAAAAAAAAGGGGGATTTTAGTTTTATTTTTCCTTTATCGTTCTGCCTGTTTTCGTGTCTGAGTGGAGAGCCCTCAAATTAGTATTTAGTTTTTTACTTCAACATTCATTTTTACATCATTGCTTTATTTAATTAAATTCTTCATTGTCTGGCATTTTATTTGTTGTGTGTGTTTATTTGTTCTGTGGATTTCAGATTCAACCCCGTGTAGTTCCGTCTGGGGTAAGCACCTTGGTTTTCCTTCACCCACGCACGACGGACTGACCGCCAAATTTTCGGATTATTCGCCTCGGAGTTGAAGCATCGTTCGGCTATCTGCCGCCCGTGATCTTAATCACCGGCGACACGACAATATACACAGATGGTACCAAATTGTAGATAATCATGCCCCCTGTGCATATTAATCCCATATATCATGATAATCCAGTTTTCCACCCTTCAGGAAACCAAACCCAAGTTTCACTTTCTAAGTTGTGAAGTTTTCTTGTTCTAAAAGTAAAGTTTTGTTTCGAGGGCTCTTTTGAGGATCGTCACTGAGCCCCGAACAGCTTCCAACTGCAGTTTGTTTGTAATATTCCCAGGGATGTTTCCATGAGTTTTCTGGAACTGGAATGTTGACACTTTAGTAAATGGGTTAGTGGATTACTCCACATTTCTTGTTGGTTATTTGGGTGTTGCCAAAACAGCATTTTTTTCCGTTGGTTGTTTGCTCATATAGTTGTGGTCTTTCCCCAAATGGTGCAATCTCATCTCTACTTATTTTGTTTGCCATCTCTTTTTCCATTCTTCACTGTTCCTCATCATCCTTGTACTCCTTCTCTCCTTCACCTCCCTGTTCCCTTCTGTCCTTCTTTGTGTTATCATCTGCTGGTGTCATTGTCATCCCATTCAATTTTGTTGTTTTCACTCGGTCCACGATTGTAAGTTCGGTCTGTTTCCCTTCCCCATTAGGGTGGTTCTTTGTGTCCTCCACCTCTGTCTCACCATGTTTTTGCCGCTGGGTCCCCAGTGACGCTCCGCATTGCAATTCATTGCGCAGTCCCTCCCCATGCCATTGTGACCACTTTTCCACCTCTCCTCTGTCCATCCCTGGTGAGCGCATGGCTCGCACCCTCCTCATTTCTTCTGCTTATCTTCTGGCCTTCACCGTTATCTCTGATTTTATTTTAGGATTTATGTGCCGTTGACAGAACTTTTTCGAATTTTTTGGATGGCAGTCTATGCTCTGGTGGTCAATCTGGTCTTCAGCTGGTCCAGTAATGTGGCTCCTCTACTGGCCATCCCCCACTGTTGATGTCTTGAATAGACGTTACAGTTGTAAATGGACTCCTTTTCCTTCATGCTCCAAGGTTACTTTTCTTGAGTTTTGTTTTTGAGATGGGTAGCACCTCCACAGCCTCTTGACTTGGTGCAAATCTCTATCCAATTGTGAGTTGGTCTTTCTTACCACTAGAGGAGGTGCAGACTTCATTCTTTGGAGTGGGCTCGGTGCCGCCGCACAGACTAACACAAATGGTCTGTGTCCCATAATTAATTTATTTTATTTTCCTTTATTTCCAACACACATTTAGTTTGTCAAAGGCTCTTACCTACCCCCAGCCCTTCCCCCACCCTCCTTCGCCCCATCGGAAGTAGCTTCTCACCTCGGGGATCCCCGAGCTGGTGACTCGACATGACGTTTGTCGATCGCTTCTCTGCATGACATTCCTCCGAGGCTGCATGCAGCACGCAATCAACTGGAAGGCCTTCTTTGGCTTCGCAGACCTCCAAGCCTGTTTTGTCTGTCAGCGAAGTGTTTTTCCTTGCCGTTCTCAGCATTTCCTTCCCAGCGAGGTCTTCCTCATATCCTCTGGAGACGGAAACACTCTCGGAGCATCGACTTGGTGGGGCTGGGAGGATGGGGGTATGTGGGCCTGCAATCCACATGTGCCTCATATCGGGATTCATCTTTGCTCCTTGATTATTCTCGCTCCCCTCTCAATTTTTTTTTTTTGTATACAAGATCGAGGCTTGTGTAAGAGCTAACATTAATCGCACAAAAAACAAACGGACACATAAAACATATAATAAAGGGAGCGGGAGACAAGATGGGGGAGAGGGGGAAGCACACAAGTACAACATTTGAGAGCAGGGACATGGGGAGATCTGTGGGAGGGAGAGGGCTTGGGGGGGGGGGGAGGAGGCGTGGGAAGGGGGGTGGAGGTGGGGTGGGAGAGGTATAAAACACATGGACACTGCTAGGACTTCCAGGAAAGAAGTCTGTATTTCAAAAAAGTGGATCTGGGGTGAATTAACGGGGGTAGAAAAGATCAAGATTTTGGATGGGGGAAGATAAGAGATGGTGGTGAACAGCTGTTTTGAAGACCTGGAGGGAGGAGTGGGATTGAATAGAGTGTGGGAGTTTGTTCCAGAGGTGGGAGAAAAGAGGAATGAAAGAGTGAAGGTGAGGTGAGCAGAGAGTCTTGATTTAGGCAGTTTCACCAGAAGAGTGTTGCTGGCAAATCTTGTGTCCTGAAATAATATTTGGGGGACAGAGCACAGACAGAGCAGGGGGAGCTAGGCTGGAGAGGAGTCGGGAAAAGAAAGAAAGACACCAACCTGCCTGCGATGAAGAGAGTGAAAGGCACTCAGAATCAGCTTCATCGCGGGAGACACCAATGATTCGAAAAGCTTTGGTTTCTACAACGTGAAGCTGAGCTGGTTGTGAGGCAGGAGCACCAGCCCAGTCAGAAAGAGCAATACTCCATCAAGTTGTGGATGAAACCTTTTAATGTGGTGAGAATCTCAGTAATGCCGAGAAAGGACATCGCATGATGGAGGATGTCCAGTCGGCGATTGGCTTTGGAGGCCAGCTTGGAAATATGGTTTCCCCAGGAAGGATCATGGCAGATAGTGAGATCCAAAAGCTTGAGTGGCAGAGGGTTTTCCAGACGGTCTTAATGAAGAGAAAGTGAAGGTGTGAGATTTGTCAGGATTGAATGACATGTTCAACTTGTTTGACCAGTTTGTGATTTTATCTGGTCTGCAGAGAGTGAAGAGGCTGCTGCCTGCTGATCTCAGGGTTGAGATATGGAGTGGCAGAGAGTGGAGTCATCAGCAAAAAGATAGAGAGGATTTTCCAGAGAGTTGGTTAGATCATTCATGAAGACCAGGAAAAGCACACTGCCTTGAGGAACTGCAGCCTGGACCAGAAGGGAGATGAGAGAATTCCATTCTGAGGAAGTCCGCAAGCCATGCGTGGAGATTTCCATAGATAGCATAAGAGGATAGTTTGCTGAGCAGGGCGAGGTGCCCGAATGTACTGAAGGCACGAACTATGTCAAGAGAGACGGCTCTGATTTCCTGTTTAGTATTGAGGACTTCCATCCATTGTTGAGACAGCAGAAGTAGTATGTCCAGATTAGAGTGGCCCAGTCTGAATCCAAAATGATGATCAGAGATTATGCCATTGGAGAAGAGGAAGGATATCACAAGCGATGATGGATTCCATGACCTTGCTGATTATTGGGAGCAGGCTGATTGGTCTGTAGTTGTAAGGATATGTTTTTGCACCTTTTTGTGTAAAGTGGTCATGTTGGATGATTTCCAAGCAGATTGCAGATGACCTTGAGCAAAAGAAAGGGCGAAGACAACAGAGAGAGAGAGTGTGTGATAGAGCGGCAGAGCAGGGTTTTAGGTTGCAGAATCAGAGTCGAGGTTTGACAGAAACTTCTCCACCTTGAAGGGAGAGAAGGACACAATCCAGGAGCAGCTTGGTATGACTGGGTAAGGTGGGTACAGAGAGAGATGGGTTTGGGACAATATTTTGAGGCAAAACAGAGTTGAGGCATTTAGCTTTTTCACGTGGTGTTTCACGTCATGCAGTGTCAGGTGTTTCACGTCCATTTGAAGTAAGGGAGGGGGTGGAAGGGGAACAAACACCAGAAACAGATTTGACCAGACGCCACCAGGATTTGGAGGAGGGAGAGAGGTTGGAGAGTTCAGTTTTGAGAGTAGAGAGATATTGTTTCCTGGCTCTCCTCTGAGGGTAGACACACACTTGTGACAAAATTGTACACTGGAAATTTTGAGAATTTTTTAACGCCAGTAAATTCCAGATTTTTTTTGGATGAATTTTACAATCTTTCTTTTATTTAAATTGAATTAAATACTTTGTTACGGATTCGGCCCTTCCGTGGTGGTGGTTTTCATCCACGTGAAACATTTCTGGTTAGGTATTATTATTCTTATCGGGGTTGGAAGGAAACGGCGATTATTGTCGTTTAAAGGAAATGGTTATTGTGATTAAAAGGTTAAAAGCGCTCATGGTAAAAATGAAACAGGAAATCGGATCGTGCACCGGAAGACGTCGAGCGAAGAAGAAGAGGTCGTGAGGCAAAGGTCGGGGAAGACGTGTGGCGAAGCTCCGTACCTAGCGTGGTCGAGCGTACATCGCGAGTGAACTTTGAGTCCTTGAAAGGAATATCGTGCGATATGTGTTATCGCCGGGATATTGAGGAACCTGCATAGTCAGGTATCGGCATTGAGGTTCCGGAGAATCCTTGCCTAGAGGCTCCGGCTCGAGTGAGAGCCGTCCGCCATTCTGCCCCGCACGCTGCGTCCACCGAAGAAGGTTTTGGTACGCGGCAACTTTTCTCATCCTCCGGCCGTCTGCCGGGGATGCGTGTGTGCGAAAGCGGCGTTTGAAGGTTACACGGCGGTTCGCTGATTGAACGGCGAACGTGTACGTCGGCGCGCGTCTTTCGGGATTTTCCATTCTACCGCGTGTTTGCTGGGTGTTGGACCACGTGACTTCTGTGCCGCTTCGACCGCCTACGCCTCGATTGATCTTGATTGGACATTGTTCCCACGATCGCTGGAGCGAATCAACTTCGCCTTTGAGAGTTATATAGACATTGGGGAGTGCCGTGAGTTTGAGATAAGTACTAGATAAGATGGTACCATCTTAAGATTTTGATTGTCTGGATTTGCTATCGTTATTGGTGATGTTATTCCTGTGTGATTTTTAATATATTATTGGTTTGTTTATAACCATTGGTGTGGTTTCCTTATTGATTTCGACACGGAATAATATATATTTTTCTGCCGTGGCTCTTCCCGGGGTTTGGAGGTATACCGAGACCAGAAGGTCAGGGAGGAGCACGTAACAACTTGAACACTGTTTACCTTCTTGGTGAGAGAACTGTGAGGTGCGAGAACAAATCGCCACCTTGATACTTCCAATAACCGATGGTTTTGCAGTACTTGGACATGTTAAATCGGGTGGTGAATCACGGTGATTTAAAAGACTGCTTCAATAGCGCTTAACATCCGGAATTTTTCTTTTTAACAATCTTTTACTTCATCATTATATTATGTCTGTGGGGTAGTGATATGTAGAGTCAGGTAGATTTGTGTTGGTATCGTGCTCTGGATGTCGGGTAAGAACCATCACCATGTAATAAGTCCTGTTTAGCCGAATGTCGGAGTAAGGTGTATCTTCGTCCCCATCATGAGGGGGCGGGCCATGTTAACCAGCTTGGGGGACAAGGATAAATGATCCCTTGTATGTCTTACCCTATGACCTATGTGATCTATCCTTTGGCTCTTTTTGCACTGCCCATAGTACTAGTGAGAAATGCCCATTAATTGCACTAAATAATAACCATAAAACCAACCGGAAGCCAGTTCTGAACACTGCCATTGGGGACGCACCAGCTACATCGCAACGAAAGACGGGCAGGCCGAAGACACGTCCCAAGGAGCCGTGATTGGCCAGGGCGGAGGAAGAAGCAACTTGCTATGGGGCGGGAGTCGACTGATGGGAAGGCCAGGGTAAGAAGGGACTCTTGATTGGCCATGGCGGAGCAAGAAGCTACCTGCTGATTGGTGGAAGGAAGGCCGAGGAGGACGCAGAGCACCGATTGGCGAGGACCACCGATGATGTCAGGGGCGAGCAAGAAGCGGCGCGCTGATTGGTGGAGAAGCGCTGATGACGTCACAACCCGACGTTAAAAGAACTCGAGGACCGACATTCTCTCTCTTGCTTTCTGACCTGCTTCAATAGGGAATTCCGACTCCAGAGATCCCCCCCCCCCCCCCCCCCACCCCGAGCTGATCAGAGCTAACTGCACAATAAACCACACACCATTATTTTCTTCCTGTGTCTGTGTTATAAGTCTGGTGTGAAGGATCCTATAGGAATTTAGTTTTACCGTCACCTTTTCTTATCGGCATTTCTTTTAATAAATCCTTTCATTATTTTCTGTACATTTACAGTGCATTCAGAAAGTATTCAGACCCCTTCACTTTTTTCACATTTTGTTATGTTGCAGCCTTATGCTGAAATCGTTTAAATTCATTTTTCCCCTCATCAATCTACACTCAATACCCCATAATGACAGACAAAATAGGATTTTAGAAAGTTTTGCAAATTTATTAAAAAGAATAAACTGAAATATCACATTGACATAAGTATTCAGACCCGTTGCTATGACGCTTGAAATTTAGCTCAGGTGCCTCCCATTTCTCTTGATCATCTTTGAGATGATGATTCATTGGAATCTCCTGCGATGTAGTCAACGCCGAGGGCCTTTCACTCACTCACCGCAGGCAGGTTGGTGGTCTTTCTGTCTTCTACCGACTCCTCTCCGGCCTTGCTCCCCCAGCTCTCTCTGTGCTCTGTCCCCCCAATATTCCTTCAGGTCGCACAAGATCTGCCTGCAACCCTCTCATGGTTAAACTGCCAAAGTCTAGGCTCTCTGCTCACCTTCACTCTTTCATTCCCCTTTTCTCCTGCCTCTGGAACAAACTCCCCCACTCCCTTCAATCCCACTCCTCCCTCCAGGTCTTTAAAACAGCTGTTCACCACCATCTCTTATCGTCCCCCATCGAAAACCTTGATCTTTTCTACCCCCGGTAATTCACCCCAGAGTCCTTGCAGTGTTCATATGTTTTAATCCTCTCCCACCTCCCCCCAAGTCCTCCCGATGTCCCTGCTCTCAAATGTTGTGTTTGTGTCCTTCCCCCTCTTCCCCCTCTCTTTTGTGTCCTTCCCCCTCTCTCCTCATCTTGTCTGCCGCTCCCCTTGTTTTTTGTGTTTTGTGTGTCGGTTTGTCTTTTTGTGTGATTAATGTTAGCTCTTTCACGAGCCTCGATCTTGTATACAAAAAAAAAAGAAAAAAAAAAAAAGAAGATGTTTCTACACCTTGATTGGAGTCTACCTGTGGTAAATTCAATTGATTGGACATGATTTGGAAAGGCACACACCTCTCTATATTTATATAGAGACCTTATAAGGTCTCACAGCTGACAATGCATATCAGAGCAAAAATCAAGCCATGATTTCGAAGGAACTGCCTGCAGAGCTCATAGACAGGATTGTGAGGAACAGATCTGGGGAAGCCCACAAAAAAATTTCTGCTGCATTGAAGGTTCCCAAGAGCACAGTGGCCTCCATAATTTAAATGGAAGAAGTTTGGAACAACCAGGACTCTTCCTAGAGCTGGCCGCCCGGCCAAACTGAGCAATCGGGGGAGAAGGGCCTTGGTAAGAGATCCTGTGTGGAGATGGGAGAAACTTCCAGAAGGACAACCATCACTGCAACACTCCACCGATCTGGGCTTTATGGCAGAGTGGCCAGACGGAAGCCTCTCCTCAGTGAAAGACACATGAAAGCCCGCTTGGAGTTTGCAAAAAAGCACCTAAAGGACTCTCAGACTGTGAGAAACAAGATTCTGTGGGCTGATGAAACCAAGATTGAACTGTTTGGCCTCAATTCTAAGCATCATGTCGAGGAAACCAGGCACCGCTCATCACCTGCCCAATACCATCCCAACGGTGAAGCATGGTGGTGGCAGCATCATGCTGTGGGGGTGTTTTTCAGCAGCAGGGACTGGGGGACTGGTCAAGGTTGAGGGAACAATGAATGGAGTAAAGTACAGAGATATCCTTAATGAAAACCTGAAACGGAGCGCTCAGGACCTCAGACTGGACCGAAGGTTCACCTTCCAACAGGATATTGACCCGAAGCACACAGCCAAGACAATGCAGGAGTGGCTTAGGGACAACTCTGTGAAGGTCCTTGAGTGGCCCAGCCAGAGCCCTGACTTGAATGCAATCGAACATCTCTGGAGAGACCTGAAAATGGCTGTCCACCAACGGTCCCCATCCAACCTGGCAGAGCTTGAGAGGATCTGCAGAGAAGAATGGCAGAAAATCCCCAAATCCAGGTGTGCAAAGCTTGTCGTTGTCATACCCAAGAAGACTCGAGGCTGTAATCGCTGCCAAAGGTGCTTCAACTAAGTACTGAGTTAAGGGTCTGAATACTTATGTCAATGTGATATTTCAGTTTTTTCTTTTTCATAAGTTTGCAAAACTTTCTAAAATCCTGTTTTCTCTTTGTCATTATGGGGTATTGAGGTTAGATTGATGAGGACAAAAATGAATTTAAACGATTTCAGCATCAGGCTGCAACATAACAAAATGTGAAAAAAGTGAAGGGGTCTGAATACTTTCTGAATGCATTGTATAAACCCGGTTTTTGTTTGAGTTTATTTTCCACAGGTTTGAGACTGCCTGGTGGGATCGCTCAGGTAAGCGCTTCAGCTTGCTCTTCTGCTTTCTTCCTCCCGCGCATACATAGTGAAATCCGCTATTTGAACTGAACGCCTTGGAGTTAAAGCTGGCTTTGGCTATCCGTGACTCTCCTGGTATTAACAAAGGGGAGCCACACGGCAATATTTAAGTTGAAGTATACATTCCATTATGACGTAACATGTTCTATGAACTCTCGAGATGGTTCTCAATCTCATTTCCCTGCAAAAGACTGCTGCTGATTTGTACACAGGTGATGTCTATCCTGTATATTTGGATGGCAGACAACACGACAATGATTCTTCTGTCACAGAAGATTCAAAATGTGCTTCTGCAAAGGAAGGTTCAGATTATATTCATGTGACAAACGGAATTGTTTCCTGTTATGCAACTGGTGAGTGGAAACGTAAACAAATTACCATACAATCTTTTGTGTGGAGAAAATATATAATTTTTGGAAATGTGTCAAATATTTTGCATCTTGATTTTGAAAAAAAAAAAAGTTGTGTTTTTTGTTTCTGTAGAACAATCCAGAAGTAATATGGGACAAAGAAGGTCCAGTCGCAGCTTGACAGTGAGGAAGAAGCCTTTTTTGAAGAAACAAACACGAGATCAAGACTCGCTTCCTATAAAATACAAGTGCATGTCTGGGCCTCGCAACACCAATAATTATATAAAATTAAACAAACACAAACGGGTTCGAGAAATGCGAATACCTTTTAAGTGTAATGTGTGCAGAATGGATTTTACTTCAATCAGTGACATCAAAATACACATGAGGATACACACTGGAAAACTCCCCCATAAGTGCTCTGTCTATGATAAAGGATTTTTGACAAAAGGCAATTTGAGTAAACATACGAAGATCCATACAGGAGAGCGACCCCACAAATGCTCGATATGTGATAAAGGTTTCTGTCAAAAAGGTGATTTGAAAAAACATATGAAGATCCATACAGGAGAGCGACCCCACAAATGCTCGATATGTGATAAAGATTTCTCTCACAAAGGCAATTTGAAATTACATATGATGATCCATACAGGAGAGCGACCCCACAAATGCTCGATATGTGATAAAGGTTTCTGTCAAAAAAGTGATTTGAAAAAACATATGAGGTTCCATACAGGAGAACGACCCCACAAATGCTCGATATGTGATAAAGGTTTCTGTCAAAAAGGTGATTTGAAATTACATATGATGATCCATACAGGAGAGCGATCCCACAAATGCTCGATATGTGATAAAGGTTTCTGTCAAAAAGGTGATTTGAAAAAACATATGAAGATCCATACAGGAGAGCGACCCCACAAATGCTCGATATGTGATAAAGGTTTCTCTCACAAAGGCAATTTGAAATTACATATGATGATCCATACAGGAGAGCGACCCCACAAATGCTCGATATGTGATAAAGGTTTCTCTCACAAAGGCAATTTGAAATTACATATGATGATCCATACAGGAGAGCGACCCCACAAATGCTCGATATGTGATAAAGGTTTCTCTCACAAAGGCTATTTGAAATTACATATGATGATCCATACAGGAGAGCAACCTCACAAATGCTCGATATGTGATAAAGGTTTCTCTCACAAAGGCTATTTGAAATTACATATGATGATCCATACAGGAGAGCGACCCCACAAATGCTCGATATGTGATAAAGGTTTCTGTCAAAAAGGTGATTTGAAAAAACATATGAGGATCCATACAGGAGAGCGACCCCACAAATGCTCGATATGTGATAAAGATTTCTCTCGAAAAAACAATTTGAAATTACATCTGAGGATCCATAGAGGAGAGTGTCCTCACAAATGCTCGATATGTGATAAAGGTTTCTCTCTAAACAATAATTTGAAATTACATATGATTATCCATACAGGAGAGCAACCTCACAAATGCTCGATATGTGATAAAGGTTTCTCTCGAAAAGGCCATTTGAAAAAACATGATTATCCATACAGGAGAGCGACCGCACAAATGCTCGATGTGACGAAGGTTTCTCTCAAAAAGTCCATTTGAAATTACATATGAGGATCCATACAGGAGAGCTGAAATACCAGGATATGAAAAATGAGGTTAAGAGGATTTCGAAATTGAAGAAACCGGAAATTGTACCAGTGATAGTTGGAGCAACAGGGAATCCTGATGATTAAGAAAACCCTAACTGAGTACTTAAAAAGCATTCCAGGGAATATCACGACAAACAAACTACAGGAGGTTCAGTGAGGGTTCTAAAACGAGCCCTTGGAACAAAGCTATGAGAATGAATTTTCACAAACTAATTCATGAATTATGATCCTTTACCAAAAAAGGAGGTGGAGGTTTTCAGTTCTGGGAGAACTTACTCCGGCCTCGTAAAACCCCCATATGGAGATAACAACCAACGAGAGTGTCCTTACAAATGTTCTATTTGTGACAAGGATTTTATTTCTAAACGGAGCTTGAACTTCCATAGTGCAACCAACGCTGGAGTGCTCGCATAAAAGGTGCTCTGACTGTGGGAAGAGTTTTGCTGATAACGGTTTGTTAAATTCACATAGCACCCAAACTGGGTTGTCATTGGTGCCAAATGACAACAAGAATCTCAAAATGCTAACCCCATCCATGTCCTCAAACTAAGTTTAAAGAAAATGACAGCTTTAAAAAAAAAAAGTAAAATTTATTGATTTGGTTCTCCATATTCTCATAATAGAGAAATGTTTTTTTTATAATTTATGCGAAAAACTCAACTGGTAACATAACTTAATCTCTCAATTTGATCTTGGATCTCATCATGCTTCTTTCAGGTCCTTCCTTGGGTTGCCAGTTTGTATATTAATTCTTGTCTGTCCTTGCCATGTATCCAGCCAAGTTCTATTTGAGTTTTTTTTGATTCTGACGAGTGTTTAGGAATTTTGTTTTCCATCTGATTTAGTTGTTTTCTTGTCCCTTTTTGGTTATGCTCAGATGGCATCTTTCCATGGCAGTTTGAACATCAATTTTTACTCAATCTTTGCTGTGGTCCATGTTTCATTGCCATGTGTGATGTGGGGAGAACACCCTTGTTGTAAAAGTGTTTATCAGAAGAAGACTCCTGCCTATGTTTTTCATGAAACTTGAATTTGTGAAGTGTTTCGCAATAAAGAGAGGTCCTCAAAACACAAATGCACTGTCTGTGTTATTGTGAATATGTAATGGCACATTATGATCAATTAATCAGTAAGTGGAGAGTTTGGAGTTGTCCATATCCCCACACGTAATCCTGATCAAACTGAGAGTTTTTCACCAAATCATTTGAAAGCCTTGTATGGCATTTACCATCATGGCATGACTGCACTTCATGCCATCACTGATTGCTGCCAAGCAGCTCGGTTAAATAGGAGTGGGTGGGGAAGTGGTGGAAGGCCACACAGCTGTTGCTACCACATTTTTCTCAACATCAATGGTAATGTATTGTTAATGGAGGGAATACCTTCAAACACAGACTTCCAAAGAAGAGAAGAGGGGAACGAACACCTTTTCCTCTCCACCCAAAAGGTTGTGATTCAAGTCGATGTGGCCACTGGCCAGGCCTGGCAGTAAGAATTATTCCAAAAACTAAAAAAAAAAAAATTAGAAAAACATGTCCTTGCAACTTCAGACCAATCAGCCTGCTCCCAATCAGCAAGGTCATGGAATCTATCATCACTTCTGACATTAAATCCTTACTCTTCTCCAATGGCTTGATCTTAGATCATCAATTTGGATTCAGACCAGGTCATTCTTCTCTGGACATGCTACTTCTGTTGTCTCAACAAAGGATGGAGGTCCTCAAAGCCAGACAGGAAATCAGAGCAGTCTCCCTATTTTTTTTGTATACTGAATCGAGGCTCGTGAAAGAGCTAACATTTATTTCACAAACAAATCAACCAGACAAACAAAATATATAAAAAGAGGGAGCAGAAGACAAGATGGGGAGAGAAGGGGAAGCACACAAACATAACATTTGAGAGCAGGGAGATGTGTGGGAGGGAGAGGGCTTGGGGGGAGGAGGAGTGGGGGAAGTATAAAACACAAGGACACCAAGGACTTCCAGGACAGTAGTTTGTATTTCAAAAAAGTGGAATTGGGGTGAAATTAGCGCGGGTAGAAAAAATCAAGGTTTTGGATGGGGGAAGATAAGAGATGGTGGTGAACAGCTGTTTTAAAGACCTGGAGGGTGGAGTGGGATTGAAGAGAGTGAGGGAGTTTGTTCCAGAGGCGGGAGAAAAGAGGAATGAAGGAGTGAAGGTGAGCAGAGAGTCTTGATTTTGGTAGTTTAACTATAAGAGGATTGCAGGCAGATCTTGTGCGACCTGTCGGAATATTTGGGGGACAGAGCCCAGAGAGAGCTGGGGGGGGGGGGCAAGGCCAGAGAGGAGTCGGTAGAAGACGGAAAGACCACCAACCTGCCTGCGGTGAGTGAGTGAAAGGCCCTTGGAGTTAGCTTCATCGCGAGAGATTCCAATGATTCTGAACGCTTTGGTTTCAACAGCGTGAAGACGAGCTAGGTGTGAGGCAGGAGCACCAGCCCAAGGGGAGAGCAGTATTCCATTGAGCTGCGGATGAAAGCCTTCTATGTGGTGAGGAGCTCAGGTGTGCCAAGGAAGGACCGCACGACGGAGGATGCCCAGTCGGCGACTGGCTTTGGAGGCCAGATTTGAAATGTGGTTTTCCCAGGAAAGATCATGGCAGATGGTGAGACCCAAAAGCTTGAGTGACAGAACTTCTTGGAGAGGATTATTCAGAAAGTGGATGGGAGGGTTGTCCAGTCGGTCTTTTCGGAGAGACATCGTAAGAGTGTGAGATTTGTCAGGATTGAAAGACATGTTCCACTTGTTTGCCCAGTCTGTGATTTTGTCCAGGTCGCAGAGAGTGAGGAGGCTGCAGAATGCCGATCTGAGGGATGAGGAATGGAGCGACAGAGAGTCGAGTCATCAGCAAAGAGTTAGAGAGGATTTTCAAGAGAATCAGAGAGATCATTGATGAAGACCAGAAAAAGCACAGGGCCCAGAACACTGCCTTGGGGAACTCCAGCCTGAACAGGAAGGGGAGATGAGAGAAACCCATTCAGGGCCACACGTTGACTACGACTAGAGAGGAAGTCCGCCAGCCATGCGTGGAGATTTCCATGGATACTAAAGGAGGAGAGTTTGGTGAGCAGAGTGGGGTGCCAGACCGTATCGAAGGCACGTGATATGTCAAGGGAGACAGCTCTAATTTCCTCTTTGGCATTGAGGACCTCCATCCATTGTTGAGAAAGCAGAAGCAGCATGTCCAGAGTAGAGTGACCAGGTCTGAAACCAAATTGATGATCAGAGATCAAGCCATTGGAGAAGAGGAAAGATTTCATATCTGAAGCAATGATGGATTCCATGACTTTGCTGATAATTGGGAGAAGGCTGATTGGTCTGTAGTTGCTAGGATCTGTTTTTGCACCTTTTTTGTGCAAAGCGGTGATGCTGGCTGATTTCCAAGCAGATGGAAGATAACCTTGAGCAAAAGAGAGGGTGAAGAGAACAGAGAGAGGGAGTGAAAGAGCGGAAGAACAGGATTTTAGGACCCATGGGCTGATGCCGTCAGGTCCAGTTGCAGAATCAGAGTTGAGGGTTGACAGAAACTTTTCCACCTTGTCAGGAGGAAAGGACACAGAGTCCAGGAGCAGCTGGGTACGACTGGGTATGGTGGGTACAGAGAGGGATGGGTTTGGGACACAAGATTTAGATGCAAACACAGAGTTGAGGCATTCAGCTTTTTCACGTGCTGAGTCAGCCGTGTCGCCGTTTGAGGTGAGGGAGGGAATGGAGGGGGAACAAACACCAGAAACAGATTTGACCAGACGCCATCAGGATTTGGAAGAGGGAGACAGATAAATGAGTTCGGTCTTGAGAACGGAGAGATATTGTTTCCTGGCTCTCGTGAGGATGGACACACACTTGTTTCGGGCTTTGTGAAAGGAAAAGAGATTTCCTTCCGTTGGATTTGCTTTCCAGGAGACGAATGCAAGTTGTTTCTGGGCAACAGCCTCACCACAAGATTCCGTGTACCATGGACGGGAGGAAGGGTATGACAACTGAAGACGAGATGGGATAAATCTGTGCATGAGAGAGAGCAATTTACTTTGGAAGAATTCCCAGGATGAGTTGATGTCAGAGGCGGAAGAGATGGGAGACCATTCCAGATGATTGATGGCTGCTTGAAGACCGTGCCAGTTGGCCTGAGTGAAATGCCAGACTAGCCGACGCTGAGGAGGCTCTTTGAGAATGGTCAGAGAGATGTCCACTTTAACAAGCACATGATCAGATGAGCCGATTGGAGCAGTAGAAGAGCAGCAGACATTTTCAGGGAAGTTAGTCATTACCAAGTCCAGAAGAGAAGATGCTCCGTTGACTGAGATCCGGGTCGGGAAATTGACAGATTGTGTCAGTCCCAGTGAGTCGCAGAAGTCCTTTGCTGAAGAGCCATGGCTGGTGAGAGAGGTACCCACACCCAGCCAACTGGCATGGTGACAATTGAAATCACCACGTATGAGGAAGAGAGAGTTGGGATGGGTAGATAGAAGTTGGTCCATATTATCAGACAGCGAGATGTAGATGGAGTCATCACTGTTTGGTGGACGGTACAACACACATATGAACTAGAACGGGCACTCGGTAGAGCGCATACCTTCGCCGCAGCTACTGTTCTGTACTTGGCATGGGAGTGTAGGGAACAGAACAGTGAACAGTTTGGTGCTGATTTCATGCAAATCGGATAAGAATTGACCGAGTTATGACAAAAAACGCACATTTTGCAAGGTCGTGACCCCCCTGACCTTTGACCCCCAACCGCTAACAAGGGTAATGTCTTCACTGGGTCATGTCGTATATCACAAGATCGGGCATTGAATTCTGAACATTTTGGCATTAGTTGCATGCCAATTGGATAAAAATTGACCGCGCTATGGTAAAAATACGATTTTGACCTTTTCGTGACCTTGACCTTGACCTTTGACCCGATTGCTCCCAAAATCTAATCAAATGTGTCCCGTATAATAACCAATCATCCCACCAAATTTCATGCAATTCGGTTGAATACTTTTTGAGTTATGCGAATAACATACACACACACACACACACAGACATACAAATAAATACACAGCGATCAAAATATAACCTTCCGCTTTTGCGAAGGTAACAAAAGGTGGGAGCGAAGGGGAAGCCGTAGCCAAAGGTATTCCTGGGGGTGAGGTGGAGAGAGGGCAGTGCAGGGCGAGTGAGGAAGAGAGTTTTGATAAAGATAGCAACCCCACCTCCAGGACGAGGCTCAGGTCTATCCTACCGGAGGAGGGAGTAACCTGGGAGAGATACCAAGGAATCAGAGACATCATGAAGGAGGAAAGTTTCTGTTAAGCAGATCACGTCTGGTTTGTCAGAAGCAACCTGGATGGAGAGATCAGTCAAGTTGGAGCGAAGGCCCCGGATGTTTGATGTCCATACCGTTAATGAAGAGGAAGGGGGAGCATCGGATACAGAACAGGGGGGGGGGGAGGGGTAGGGTAAGACGTGGAAGAGGAGGAAGAGGTAGGGAGAGCTGTTGAAGGTGTGTCACTGATTTCAGAATAGCTTGGAGAAAGGGAAGAAATGGGCGGACAAAAGGTTTGATGGTGATTGGGTGAGGCACAGTGAGGTGTTATTTGAGGAGGGGGAAGAGCGAGGCAGAAGGTTGGGGGAGATGAAGGTGAAAGTTGGAAGGGGGAAGAAGCGGGGAGGACGCTTTGAGGAGGAGGGGTGCGAGGGGAGTCTAGGAGGGGAGGAGCGAGGGAGTGTCTCAGAGGGGATGGGTGTGGGGGGAGTTTAGGAGGGAAGGGGCAAAGGGGGAGATTTGAAAGGGATGGGTGATGGGGAAGATTTGGAGGGGAGGGGAAAGGGGGTAGAATTGGAGGCGAGGGGTGATGGGGAAGTTTTGGAGGGGAGGGGTGATGGGGAAGTTTTGGAGGGAAGGGGTGATGGGGAAGATTTGGAGGGGAGGGGCAAGGGGGAAGATTTGAGAGGGATGGGTGATGGGGAAGATTTGGAGGGGAGGGGCAAGGGGGAATATTTGAAAGAGATGGGTGATGGGGAAGATTTGGAGGGGAGCGGCAAGGGGGTAGATTTCGGAGGGGAGGGGTGATGGGGAAGTTTTGGAGGTGTGGGTGATGGGGAAGTTTTGGAGGGAAGGGGTGATGTGGAAGATTTGGAGGGGAGGGGCAAGGGGGAAGATTTGAAAGGGATGGGTGATGGGGAAGATTTGGAGGGGAGGGACAAGGGGGAATATTTGAAAGAGATGGGTGATGGGGAAGATTTGGAGGGGAGGGGCAAGGGGGTAGATTTGGAGGGGAGGGGTGATGGGGAAGTTTTGGAGGGGAGGGGTGATGGGGAAGTTTTGGAGGGGAGGGGTGATGGGGAAGTTTTGGAGGGAAGGGGGTGATGGGGAAGATTTGGAGGGGAGGAGTGAGATTGGATTTTGAAAAGTGCACGATTAATGGGAAACGAACATTTATTGCAAAATGAGTGTCAAGAACATCAATTCAATTATGAGTCAATTTTGAGTGATAATTTGAGTTTTTCAATTTCCTTCAGTGGAAGGGCTTTTAATAAATCTGGAAGAACATCAATTAAAGTAGCTCTAACAAAAGTTTCACCTCTACTTTTAGCAATCTATTTAAAGCTGGAAAAAGCAATGAAAAAGTAAAAGTATCAGAAAAGAAAACCCTGATGGATGAAACTTTCGAAAGGGAAGATAAGACCATTAATAACTAGATGGTATTCATCGAATACTTATCCAATGCAGTCAACCTGTTGCAAGCAAACTCTTCTGTTTTTGAACATTTTTTTTTCTTTGATCCATTATGGCTGCCAGACCACGTGAGCGATGACATCATAAACGTATATTCTCCAATATAATTGTTGCATAGATCACGCTCAATACATTTCAAACTGATCAGACTAAGCGTTGTCCCTGTCGAATTATGACGTCATAATTATGGCACCAATTACGTCATTGTTAACAACACCTTGTGGCGGACACGAAAGCTCACTGGCGTGAGGGCATCATTCCGCGCACCAAGTGGGCGGCGGCCACGCCCGAGGGGTAGGCGTGGCCGCGGGATATACACCGGGCACGCAGCCCGGAACGCTACAGTGTTACAGTGGAGCTCTTGAATAACGACTCTTGCAACTTACTGCGTTGTCCGCTTCCTCCTTGCTTACAAGCAGCGCGCATAACACCGCGCTTCATTGGTGACCTCCGACATTCTGGTCAGCCGTCACTGACCACCCGAACCCGCCACAGCCATGGCAACCAACGCAGTAGCGATAAAGCTCCCCAAGTTCTGGGAAGCTCAGGCGGAGATCTGGTTCCTGCAGGCCGAAGCCCAGTTCAGGCTTCGACGCATCACGGCGGACAAGACACGCTACTGCCACGTCGTCGCCTCCCTCGGGGCCGGCGCAGCCGCCCGCGTCGTGTCGGTCCTGAGGAACCCACCGGCCGACGACAGGTACAAGGCGATCAAGCGTCTCCTCCTCGCCACGTACGGCCTCACGGTGGACGCACGGGCCCGATCGCCTCTTGGACCTCCCCGAGCTCGGTGACACGCGACCGTCGGTCCGAATGGACCATATGCTGTCGCTCATGGGCGACGAAACCCCGAACGCTCTATTCCGGGCGTTATTTCGACGCCAGCTGCCGGCACGAGTACGCCTCGCGTTGGCCGGTTCCGCGACAATGGAACCCCGCGCGCTCGCGGCCGAGGCCGACAGGTTCTACGTGGCTTTGGACACGCAGGCGAGTTTCGGTGCGGCCGTAGCGGCTCCCGAGCCCGAAACTGCTGCGGGTGCCCACCCCTACTACGCGACGCACCGTGTAGCCGCTGAACCTCCTGCGGGTGCCCACCCCTGCTCCGAGGGGCGCCTCGTGGCGACCGCCACGCCCCGCCCACCACCACCGCAGAAACCGCGGCCTCCGGCTTCGCCGCAAACCTGGTGCCATTTCCACGCTAGGTTCGGCCACGAGGCTCGGCAATGTTGCCCGCCGTGCTCATTTGGCAGGTCGGGAAACGCCCGGGCCGGCCCTCGGTAGTGGCACTGAGCGCCGGCCGATTAAACAGCCTCCTGTACATAACGGACACCTTATCCGGGCACCGTTACCTGTGCGACACGGGAGCGCAGGTGAGTGTCGTTCCCGCCGGTACGTCCGACAAGCTGACCGCGGGCCGGGGTCCCGCTCTGCCTGCTGCCAACGGTACGCCCATTCGCACGTACGGAAAACGCTGCCTTTCTCTGCGGTTCGGAGGGCAGGTTTTCCGATGGTCGTTCGTCACTGCCAACGTGCCTGTGGCACTGCTCGGCGCGGACTTCCTCTGTGCCAATGGCCTGTTGGTCGACGTAAGGCACAGAAGGCTTGTCCAGGCTGAGACGTTCAGCTTGCTCGCTTGCGCGCTGCCCGTCTCGTTGAGCAGCTCACGGAGCGGCTCATCGAGCGGCTTGCTGAGCGGTTTGGTTCCGGCCAGGTTCATCTGCACGCTTCCGGCAGCGGACGAATTCACCCGCCTCCTCGCCCGTTTCCCGGCCCTCACGGGGCCCACCTTCTCGGCGGGGACCGTCAAGCACGGGGTGGAACATCACATCCCCACCGCCGGGCCACCGGTCAACGCCCGGGCACGCCGCCTCGAGCCGACGAAGCTCGCGGTTGCTAAAGCCGAGTTTCCTACACTGGAGCGGCTCGGCATCGTGCGGCGCTCCGAGAGCGCTTCGGCGTCGCCGCTCCACATCGTGCCCAAGCCCGGTGGGGGATGGCGACCGTGTGGGGACGACCGGTCTCAACGACGCCACCACCCCCGACCGCTACCCCGTCCCCCATATTCAGGACTTTTCCGCCCGCTTGGCGAATATGTCCTTCTTCTCGAAGGTGGACCTCATACGCGGTTACCACCAGGGCCCCGTCAGGCCGGAGGACATCCCGAAGACGGCTGTCATCACGCCGTTCGGTCTTTTCGAATTTCTTTGGATGCCCTTCGGTTTGAGGAATGCGGCTCAGGCGTTCCAGCGCCTCATGGACAGCGTCTTGCGCGACTTGGATTTCATCTACGTCTATCTGGATGACATCCTCGTCGCAAGCGCGTCCCGCGAAGAGCACCTACACCATCTCTGCACGTTCTTCGAACGTCTGGGCCAGCACGGCCTGATCGTGAACCCCGCCAAGTGCCGGTTCGGGGTCGCTGAAATCGACTTTTTGGGGCACCGCGTCACCAGGCATGGGGCCGTCCCCCTACCGGCCAAGGTGGAGGCGGTGAAGGGGTTTCCGCGCCCCCGCATGATCAGGGGGCTCCAGGAGTTCCTGGGCATGGTAAACTTTTGCCATCGGTTCCTGCCCCGCATCACCCAGCTCCTGCGCCCCCTGCACGAGGCCCTCCGAGGGAAGCCGGGCAAAGGTGACGTCACCTGGACCGAGCAGATGGACGCGGCGTTCGTGGGTGCGAAGCTCGCCTTGGCTAATGCCACCATGCTCGCGCACCCGGCGCCCGATGCACCGAACGCCCTCACCACCGACGCCTCGGACTACGCGGTGGGCGCGGTGCACGAGCAATGGGTGCGTGGAGCTTGGCAACCGCTGGCGTTCTTCAGCCGGCAGCTTCGCCCGCCCGAACGCCGGTACAGTACCTTCGACCGCGAGTTGCTCGGGCTCCACCTGGCGGTCAGGCACTTCCGCCATCTGCTCGAGGGCCGTGCGTTCTCGGCCTTCGTCGACCACAAGCCACTGGTGTTCGCGATGGGCAAGGTCGCCGACCCGTGGTCGGCCCGGCAGCAGCGTCACCTCTCGGCCGTGTCCGAATACACGACGGACATCCGGCACGTCGCGGGGAAGGACAACCCTGGTGGCGGATTGCCTTTCCCGGTCCGTTGCCCACGCGGTCCACCTCGGCATCGACTATGCCCGGATGGCGGCGGACCAGGCCGCCGACCCCGACGTCCAGGCCTTGCGGACCGCCGTTACGGGCCTCCGTGTCACCGAGGTGCCATTCAATGGCGCGGGCACGGCCCTCTGGTGCGACGTCTCCCTCGGGCGGCCTCGCCCCATCGTGCCCGCGGGCTGGCAGCGCCGGATTTTCGACTCCATCCACGGCCTGTCCCACCCAGGCACGAGGGCCTCCCAGAGGTTGATCGCCGACAAGTTTGTCTGGCATGGCGTCCGGAAGGCCGTCCGCGGCTGGGCCAGGACGTGCCTCGCGTGCCAGCGCGCGAAGGTGCACCGACACACCCAGGCCCCATTGGCCCCGTTTGCGGTGCCGGAACGTCGGTTTGACCACGTTCACGTGGACCTGGTGGGACCTCTGCCCCCCTCGCGGGGTTTCACCCACATCCTGACCATGATGGACCGCACCACCCGGTGGCCGGAGGCCGTGCCTTTGGCGTCAACGACGGCGGTGGACGTCGCGCAGGCGTTCATCGCCACCTGGGTCTCCCGGTTCGGCGCCCCCTCGGACATCTCGTCCAACCGCGGCCCCCAGTTCACCTCAGAGCTCTGGGGGGCGGTCGCACGGGGGCTCGGGGTCCAGCTGCACCGCACCACGGCCTACCACCCCCAGGCTAACGGCCTGTGAGAGCGGTTCCACCGCTCGTTGAAGGCCGCACTCCGGGTGACCCTCCACGACGGCGGCTGGGTCGACAGGCTCCCCTGGGTGCTGCTGGGCCTCCGGACGGCGCCCAAGGATGACCTGCGCACATCCGCGGCGGAGTTGGTCTTCGGGCAACCGCTGCGGGTGCCGGGCGAGTTCCTCCCCAACTCCACGGCACCATGGTCCGCGGCGCAGGAGCGCTCCGCGCTGCAGGAGACCGCCCAGAGGTTCGCCCCGGTGCCCACGGCGCACCACGGGCACCCACCTACGCACGTCGCCCCGGAGCTTCGCACCGCGGAGTACGTCTTCGTCCGGCACGACGCCCACCGGACACCACTGCGGCCCCTGTACGACGGGCCTTTCCGCGTGCTGGAGACCGGGGTGAAACATTTCACCTTGTACATCGGTGGCACTCCTGACCGGGTCTCCATAGACCGCCTCAAGCCGGCCGACCTCGACGTGGACCACCTATGGACCACCCACCGCCGGTGGCTCGGCCCCCACGTTGGGGCCGCCCCCCGGCGGGCGGACCCCCAGCACCGCCCGGCCCCGCCGGCACGCCGCCCCCCGAGCCTGCACTCATCCCGGGTGCAGCCGGAGGCATCCCAGCTGGCATCCCTGCACCCCGGACGCCGCCAGTCGCCAGAGGGCGCTTCGGCCGGTTCATCCGTTTGCCCCGCAAACTGGCCCTCTAGGTGCGCGGGAGTTCTGGGGGGGGGGGGGGCGTGTGGTGGACACGAAAGCTCACTGGCGCGAGGGCATCATTCCGCGCACCAAGTGGGCGGCGGCCACGCCCGAGGGCAAGGCGTGGCCGCGGGATATATACCGGGCGCGCAGCCCGGAACGCTCCAGTGTTACAGTGGAGCTCTTGAATAAAGACTCTTACAACTTACCGCGTTGTCCGCTTCCTCCTTGCTTACAAGCAGCACACGTAACACCATGCTTCAACCTATTCCCCATATGGAGTTCTTTACAATGAGCCATGTTTCAATTTTTTCCATGGAGCGGTTTCGGAGATATAGAGGTGCAACCTTTTTCGATTTTTTCCCAAGATGGCGTCTGTACCACGTGAACTATAACGTTATAATTATCATTAAAAAAATTCTACCCAGGAGCTGCGCATATTCTGAAAATTTCGTGTCCATCAGACTAACAGTTGCAGAGGAATTTTAATTTTATTCATACTGATCAGATCAAGCATTGTACTTGTCGAATTATGACGTCATAATTAAGACACCGATGACATCACCATCAACATATCTTATTCCCCATGGTGAGTACTTCACAATGAGCCATGTTTTGAGATTGAGCGGTTTGGGAGATATAGAGGTGCGACGTTTTTCCAAGATGGCGCCTGTACCACATGACCTGTGACGTCATAGTAATCATTATAATATTCTCAAGGAGGAGGCGCTCCAATGGTGAAAATTTCATGTCAATCGGACCAACGGTTACCGAGAAAATGATTTTTTAAAATACAGACACGTACGGCACACGTATGTAACTGAATGCTTCACCCCGCTTTTCACTTTGCGAGCGCAGGGTAATAAGCATGGAGAAATTTGTATTTTTTTTAAACAACCCTAAAGATGAAAATCTTGATGAAATGAAGGATGTTAATAGAGAGCTTCATAAGCGAACCTCTATGCCAATTGCATGTATATGTAAATCCATTCAAAATTTCATTTTCATTCCAAATTTAACAAAAAAAATTTGTTCAAATTTCACAAAAAAAAAAATTCAAATTTTTCCCCATTCCCTTGGGAACAAAATTTCATGTTGTCATTTGAAATGTCCCTTCCATGATCCGCCATCTTGTCCCTTCCATGATCCGCCATCTTGCTCACGTGATCTTGCTTTGGTCTGGAGGCGACCGATAAATTATTTTCACCTGGTGATTAAAATCAATATATATATATAAATGAATACATTTATTGTTCATTGTTCGCTTTTTCATAAAAGCATCTTGCTCACGTGATCTTGCTTTGGTCTGGCGTGACCGATAAATTATTTTCACCTGTTGATTAAAATTATTTTCACCTGGTGATTCAAATCAATAAATTACAATACAGTACTGTACAGAACGGATTTTGAATTTGAAACCGCTCATCATTTATGCCAGCTACACCGACTTCTTTTTTCCACCAGCTACACCGGCTTCAGTTTTCCGCCAGCTACATCGACTTCATTTAAGCCAGGTGCACCGATTTCAGTTTTCCGCCATCTACACCGACTTCAGTTTTCCGCCAGCTACACTGACTTCATTTAAGCCAGGTACACCGATTTCAGTTTTCCGCCATCTACACCGACTTCAGTTTTCCGCCAGCTACACCGACTTCATTTAAGCCGGGTACACCGATTTCAGTACGTACCTGCCAGTCTGACCTACGTACCTGGTCCAGTCGACTAGAAGTCTAGACTATATAGCCTACAGTAGGTAAGTCCTGCATTCTATCCCAATCTATCCATTCAATAAAATTAATTTCAATTTTAATTCTAAGCCCAAGATCAAATAACCTAGCCGAGCTAGGCTTAGGCATACAGATGTTTGCGAGGGCTGCGTACTCGATCGACTGACTATTGTCGACGAAGCTCTCACTCTACGCAATGCGTATTCATATTAGAGAGCTTCGTAAGCCAACCTTTATGCCAATTGCATGTACTAGGGCATGCCCGTACATGGGTGCAATGCCCGTACGTGGGTACGTGGGTACGTGGGTGCGAGTACGGTGACAATCCCCCCCCCTCTATTTACATGAAATGGTTTGGTCCATGAAATGGTTTGGTCCATTCGCAACGCCAAAGCGAACGGCGAACGGCTTGCGAGTACGGTGACAATCCCCCCCCTCTATTTACATGAAATGGTTTGGCAATTCGCAACGACCACAGAACCCCCCCCCTCTATTTACATGAAATGGTTTGGTCCATTCGCAACGCCAAAGCGAACGGCGAACGGCTAAATCGCCATAGCTCGGTAACTACTTGTCCGATTAATTTCAAACCTTGAAAAGGCACATCCTCGGGTCCCCAGCAATATACCTGGCAAGTTTAAAGTATATCGGACCGGTAGTTGTCGAGAAACAGCGGTCACAGACAAACATACATACATACATACAAACATACAAACATACAAACATACACACAGAGATTACTGGAATTATAGATAGACTAGGGCATGCCCGCACGTGGGTGCCCGTTCCTTGCCAAAAAAAAAAAAAAACGCTACCCGTACGCTCTACCCCGCCCGTACGCCCGTAAACAAAAAAAACAACGCTCTTCGCTTCCGCCCTTCGCTCTGACTGAATTGGGAGAAATAATGCGCATAAGAAATCGAGAAATTATTATTTTCTCCGGAAGAAATCGAATTACGAACCGTAATGGCGCAGGCTCTCGGGCTCGCAACAACGCGTTCTGTGATTGGCTGCCGGAAGTGAAGTCTTCACTGTCGCAAATGTGAAGCGATGAATACGATGAATCGCAAATTAGTTTTTATTAGTTTTAAAACATAGTTTAACGGCAACATAGTTTGCCGACGGGAAATAAATGAATACGCTCTCAAATGTGCCATCCGAGGCAGAGTCTGTTCGCCACGTTCGGCACACGTGATAGCTCGCTGCTCTCTGATTGGTTGAATCGTTTTTTGGACATAGCTCGGTAACTACTTCTGCGATTAATTTAAAACCTTGAAAAGGCACATCCTCGGGTCCCCAGCAATATACCTGGCAAGTTTCAAGTATATCGGACCGGTAGTTGTCGAGAAACAGCGGTCACAGACAAACATACAAACATACAAACAAACATACACACAGAGATTAGTGGAATTATAGATAGATATGTAAATCCATTCAAATTTTTATGTAAATCCATTCAAAAGTTCATTCATTTCAAATTTCCCCCCCAAAAAAATTCAAATTTTCCCCATTCCCTTAGGAACAAAATTTCATGTTGTCATTTGAAATGTCTCTTCCATGATCCGCCATCTTGTCCCTTCCATGATCCGCCATCTTGTCCCTTCCATGATCCGCCATCTGGCTCATGTGATCTTGCTTTGGTCTGGCGCGACTGATAAATTATTTTCACCTGGTGATTAAAATCAATAAATTACAATACAGTACTGTACAGAACGGATTTCGAATTCGAAACCGCTCATCATTTACGCCAGCTACACCGACTTCATTTAAGCCAGGAACACCGATTTCAGTTTTCTGCCACCTACACCGACTTCATTTAAGCCAGGTACACCAATTTCAGTACGTACCTGCCAGTCGGACCTACATACCTTGTTACGGTTTGTGACCTTTTTCTTCTTCCTTCCCCCACACCCCCCTGTGAGATAGACCAAGTGGTTTGGTCCATGGGTATAAAGCCTATGATTGGCTGTGGGGCAGGGGAGGGGGCCAGGAAGGTGATTTAGAGGGGGAGAGGGGGGCCATTTTGGAAGAGACCTCATGGCGGAGTGCCTTTTCATGTGCTCGTCGAGTTGTCAGCAGAAACCTCTGTACCTGAAGGTTGACTTATGCCGGATCAACCCCCTGCTGCCACCTCGGTACCTGAAGGTTGACTTGTGCCGGATCAACCCCTGCGGCCACCTCTGCACCTGACGGTGGACTTGGATTAAACTCTGCCTGCACTGGGGCCTACTGCTGGGCCTGCCTTGGGGCCTACTCGTGAACTTGCCTACTCCTACCCTCTCGTGCTGGGCCTGCACTGGGGCCTACCACTGGGCTTGCCCTGGGGCCTACTGTTGGGCCTGCCTTGGGGCCTACTCGTGAACTTGCCTACTCCTACCCTCTCGTGCTGGGCCTGCACTGGGGCCTACTGTTGGGCCTGCCTTGGGGCCTACTTGTGAACTTGCCTACTCCTACCCTCTCGTGCTGGACCTGCACTGGGGCCTACTGTTGGGCCTGCCTTGGGGCCTACTGTTGGGCCTGCTGTGGGGCCTACTGTTGGGCCTGCCCTGGGGCCTACTGTTGGGCCTGCCTTGGGGCCTACTATGGGGCCTGCCCTGGGGTCTACTGGCCAGCCTACTCTTGGACCGGCCTACTCTTGGACCGGCGTACTCTTGGACCTGCCTACTCTTGACTGGCCTATTCAGGGTTTTCCCTCTCTTCTCCCTTCTTTGTTTTATGTGTAGGAAGAGATTTTCATTTGATAATAAATAAATAAAGACAGTGTGATTGAAGGCTTGGTTTGGTGTGCTTCAGGTCATAACAAATTGGGGGCTCGTCCGGGAACCTGGATTACATGATACCTGTCTTGGATTTTTGTTTTTTTTCGCAGTAGTAAGTTTTCTCATTGGCAGATAATTAGACTTTTGTTTATGGTGCTGATACTTTTTTTTTTTTTTTTTGTATACAAGATCGAGGCTCGTGAAAGAGCGAACATTAATCACACAGAAAGACAAACCGACACATAAAACATATAACAGAGGGAACGGTAGACAAGATGGGGAGAGAGGGGGAAGGACACAAACACAACATTTGAGAGCAGGGACCGAGAGACATGGAGACATCGAGAGATCTGAGAGAGGGCGAGGGCTTTGGGGGGGGGGGGGCGTGGGAAGGGGGCGGTGGGAGAGGTATAAAACATATGGACACTGCCAGGACTTCCAGGAAAGAAGTTGGAATTTCAAACAAGGTGGATCTGGGGTGAATTAGCGGGGGTAGAAAAGATCAAGGTTTTGGATGGGGGAAGATAAGAGATGGTGGTGAACAGCTGTTTTAAAGACCTGGAGGGAGGAGTGGGATTGAAGGGAGTGAGGGAGTTTGTTCCAGAGGCGGGAGAAAAGAGGAATGAAAGAGTGAAGGTGAGCAGAGAGCCGAGATTTCGGCAGTTTAACCATCAGAGGGTTGCTGGCAGATCTTGTGCGACCTGTAGGAATATTTGGGGGACAGAGCACAGAGAGAGCTGGGGGTGCAAGGCCGGAGAGGAGTCGGTAGAAGACAGAAAGACCACCTACCTGCCTGCGGTGAGTGAGTGAAAGGCCCTCAGAGATGGCTTCATCGCGGGAGATTCCAATAATTCTGAAAGCTTTGGTTTCAACAGCGTGAAGCCGAGCTAGGTGTGAGGCAGGAGCACCGGCCCATAGGGGAGAACAGTATTCCATTGAGCTGCGGATGAAAGCCTTGTATGTGGTGAGGAGCTCAGGTGTGCCGAGGAAGGACTTCGCACGACGGAGGATGCCCAGTCGGCGACTGGCTTTGGAGGCCAGCTTGGAAATGTGGTTTTCCCAAGAAAGATCATGGCAGATAGTGAGACCCAAAATCTTGAGCGACAGAACTTCTTGGAGAGGATTGTTGAGAAAGTAGATGGGAGGGTTGTCCAGTCGATCTTTTCGGAGAGACATAGTAAGAGTGTGAGATTTGTCAGGATTGAAAGACATGTTCCACTTGTTTGACCAGTCTGTGATTTTGTCCAGGTCTTCAGAGAGTGAGGAGGCGGCAGACTGCCGATCTGAGGGAAGAGGAATGGAGCGGCAGAGAGTGGAGTCATCAGCAAAGAGATAGAGAGGATTTTCGAGAGAGTCAGAGAGATCATTGATGAAGACCAGAAAAAGCACGGGGCCCAGAACACTGCCTTGGGGAACTCCAGCCTGAACAGGAAGAGGAGATGAGAGAAACCCATTCAGGGCCACACGTTGACGACGACTAGAGAGGAAGTCCGCCAGCCATGCGTGGAGATTTCCATGGATACCAAAGGAGGAGAGTTTGGTGAGCAGAGCGGGGTGCCAGACCGTGTCGAAGGCACGTGATATGTCGAGGGAGACAGCTCTAATTTCCTGTTTGGCATTGAGGACCTCCATCCATTGTTGAGACAGCAGAAGCAGCATGTCCAGAGTAGAGTGACCTGGTCTGAAACCAAATTGATGATCAGAGATCAAGCCATTGGAGAAGAGGAAAGATTTCATATCCGAAGCAATGATGGATTCCATGACTTTGCTGATAATTGGGAGAAGGCTGATTGGTCTGTAGTTGCTAGGATCTGTTTTTGCACCTTTTTTGTGCAAAGCGGTGATGTTGGCTGATTTCCAAGCAGATGGCAGTTGACCTTGAGCAAAAGAGAGGGTGAAGAGAACAGAGAGAGGGTGAGATAGAGCAGCAGAGCAGGATTTTAGGACCCGTGGGCTGATGCCGTCGGGTCCAGTTGCAGAATCAGAGTCGAGGGTTGACAGAAACTTTTCCACCTTGTCAGGAGGAAAGGACACGGAGTCCAGGAGCAGCAGGGTACGACTGGGTATGGTGGGTACAGAGAGGGATGGGTTTGGGACACAAGATTTAGAGGCAAACACAGAGTTGAGGCATTCAGCTTTTTCACGTGCGGAGTCAGCTGTGTAGCCGTTTGAGGTAAGGGAGGGGATGGAGGGGGAACAAACACCAGAAACGGATTTGACCAGACGCCACCAGGATTTGGAAGAGGGAGACAGATAAGAGAGTTCGGTCTTGAGAATGGAGAGATATTGTTTCCTGGCTCTCCTGAGGGTGGACACACACTTGTTTCGGGCTTTGTGAAAGGAAATGAGATTTCCTTCCGTTGGATTTGCTTTCCAGGAGACGAAGGCAAGTTGTTTCTGGGCAACAGCCTCACCACAAGATTCCGTGTACCATGGACGGGAGGAAGGGTATGACAACTGAAGACGAGATGGGATAAATCTGTGCATGAGAGAGAGCAATTTACTTTGGAAGAATTCCCAGGATGAGTTGATGTCAGAGGTGGTAGAGATGGGAGACCAGTCCAGATGATTGATGGCTGCTTGAAGACCGTGCCAGTTGGCCTGAGTGAAATGCCAGACTCGTCGACGCTGAGCAGGCTCCCTGAGGATGGTCAGAGAGATGTCCACTTTAACAAGGACATGATCAGATGATCCGATCGGAGCAGAAGAAGAGCAGCAGACATTTTCAGGGAAGTTAGTCATAACCAAGTCCAGAAGAGAAGATGTTCCGTTGACTGAGATCCGGGTCGGGAAATTGACAGATTGTGTCAGTCCCAGTGAGTCGCAGAAGTCCTTTGCTGAGGAGCCATGGCTGGTGAGAGAGGTACCCACACCCAGCCAACTGGCATGATGACAGTTGAAATCACCACATATGAGGAAGAGAGAGTTGGGATGAGTAGATAGAAGTTGGTCCATATCATCAGACAGCGAGATGTAGATGGAGTCATCACTGTTTGGTGGACGGTACAACACACATATGAACAAGAGGTGGGAGCGAAGGGGAAGCCGTAGCCAGAGGTATTCCTGGGGGTGAGGTGGAGAGAGTGCAGTGCAGGGCGAGTGAGGAAGAGAGTTTTTGATAAAGATAGCAACCCCGCCTCCAGGACGAGGCTCAGGTCTATCATACCGGAGGAGGGAGTAGCCCGGGAGAGATACTATGGAATCAGAGACATCATAAAGGAGGAAAGTTTCTGTTAAGCAGATCACGTCTGGTTTGACAGAAGCAACCTGTATGGAGAGATCAGTTAAGTTTGAACGAAGGCCCCGGATGTTTGAGGTCCATACCGTTAATGAAGAGGAAGGGGGAGCATCAGATACAGAACAGGGGGGAGGAGGGGTAGGGTAAGATGTGGAAGAGGTGGAAGAGGTAGGGAGAGCTGTTGAAGGTGTGTCAGAGATTTCAGAATAGCTCGGAGAAAGGGAAGGATGGGGCGGACAAAAGGTTTGATGGTGATTGGGTGAGCCACAATGAGGTGTTATTTGAGGAGGGGGAAGAGCGAGGCAGAAGGTTGGGGGAGATGGAGGTGAGAGTTTGAAGGGGGAAGAAGCGGGGAGGACGCTTTGAGGAGGGGGAGTGAGAGGGGGGAAATTGAGAAGCAATGAGGGTGGGGAGATTTGAAGGGGAGGGGTGAGGGGGGAGTTTGGGAGGGAAGGGACAAGGGGAGGGATTTGAAAGGGATGGGATATGGGGGAGATTTGGAGGGGAGGGGTGAGGCAGGAGTCTAGGAGGGGAGGGGCGAGGGGGCATCTTGGCGGGGAGGGGTGAGGGGGTAGTTTAGGAGGGAGGGGGCAAGGGGGGAGATTTGAAAGGGATGGGTGATGGGGAAGATTTGGAGGGGAGGGGTGATGGGGAAGATTTGGAGGGGAGGGGTTATGGGGAAGATTTGGAGGGGAGGGGTGAGATTGGATTTTTGAAAGTGTACGATTTATGGGAAACGAACATTTATTGCAAAATGAGTTTCTTGTGACCTTCGAGTTAAAAATACGTTTAAGGACGCTGGATGGAGGATGGAGTGCAGGAGAGTTTAGGGAATGTAGAAAAAAGGCACTATAGGAGATGGATATTTTTTTTGGGGATGAATCGATTTGGTGAGCAAGTCGAAAGCAACCTTTTAAAGAAGAAGAAGAAAAAGGTGTTATAAAATATGACGGAATACATAACTTGAGGGGAAAGTGTAAACATTGAAGGTTAATGAGTGAAAACTATCTGGGGAAATGGGGGAGAAACACGTGGTCGAAGAACGAACGAACGAATAAGAATGAATAAACGAATGAGAACAGAGAAGGAAATATATATATATTTTTTTTTTTTTGAGTTGAGATTTACACAAGGAAGTAGGCTTTGGGTGAAAAGACTGGGAATACAGAGAACGAAAGTTATTGGATCACAAACGACGGACCGCTGAGAGAAAAACAAAGCCTCAAGGTTGTACAGTGCACACTGTACAAGGCCTCAAGACACGACACGGCAAACAGACGATCAATTTATGAAAGATAAACACCGAGAAACAACCAAAGTTGCACACAATAACTTCACACACCGAAAGATAAATACAGTTTCGACAAAATACAATTGTGAACAGACTTAACTTCGAAAAACGTGGAGACCGTGTGGAGCTTCGAAAATCCCTGCCGCCGTCTCCAAGATCTCCAACTTCTATATTTACTGCAGTCGAACACCATGGCTGAGGAGATGGATTTTGAAGTGAAGGAATTTGTGGAGAAGAAGGGGCTATCGGTGCAAGATGCAGAACTGTTACGTAATAATAATAATAATAATTCATTTATTTTGTATAGCGCTTTACAAGAAGCCCAAAGGCGCTTTGACAGAGTGGAAAACATAATGCATAACAATACATGAAAACAACAATTGCAAAAAGACAAGAATCAATAGGGAAATATTTAAAGCAAAAGAAGGGAGAAGGAGAAGAGATAGTCAGGGGTTAAATGCTGTGAGTTGAATGTTGAATGCAGTGTTGAACAGGTAGGGTCTTTAGTGATGTTTCGAATGTGGTGAGTGAGGAGGAGTCTCTGATGGTGTGAGGTAGTGAGTTCCAGAGGGTGGGAGCAGCGATGGAGAAGGCCCTGTCCCCCCAGGATCGGAATTTGGTCCGGATGGAGGGGGTCAGGAGGTTGGTATCAGCAGAGCGGAGGTTGCGGGTGGGAGTGTGTCTGGAGAGGAGGTCAGCCAGGTAGGATGGGGCCAGGTTATGGAGGGCTTTGTATGTCAAGAGGAGGATTTTGTACTGGATTCTCTGGGGGATGGGGAGCCAGTGAAGCTTGTAAAGGACGGGGGTGATGTGGTCACGGGTCCGGGAATGGGTGAGTAGACGGGCAGCGGAGTTCTGAATGTATTGGAGTTTATTGGTGATTTTTGAGGGTGAACCATAGAGGCGGCTATTGCAGTAGTCCAGACGGGAGGTGATGAAGGCGTGGATGAGGGTTTCTGCAGCTGTGGAGGAGAGGGATGAGCGGAGACGGGCAATGTTTTTCAGGTGAAAGAGGCTGACTTTGTGATCTGTTTAGTGTATTTGTCGAAGGAGGGGGTTTGGTCAAAGATGACGCCAAGCTTCCGGATGTGAGGGGAGGTGGATACTGGGATACCGTCGATGTTGAGGGCAAAGTTATGGGTGGATTTTGTGAGCGTTTGTGGGCCAATGATGATTATTTCAGATTTATCACAGTTAAGCTTGAGGAAGTTGATTTGAAGCCAGGATTTTATTTCAGTGATGCAGTTTGTCAGGATAGAGTGGGTGTCGGTGGTGACGGACTTGATGGAGATGAAAAGCTGGATGTCATCGGCGAAGCAGTGGAATTGGAGACCATGACGGCGGATTAAGTGACCGAGGGGGGGACAGGTAAAGGATGAAGAGGAGGGGGCCAAGAACTGAACCTTGGGGGACACCTTGGGGGAGGGGAGCAGTGGGGGATTTGCAGTTATTGATGGAGATGAACTGGCGTCTGTCAGAGAGGTATGATTTAATCCAAGAGAGGGCAGTGCCGGTAACGTTAAAGGTGGATTCAAGTCGGGTGAGGAGGATGGTGTGATCGATGGTGTCAAAGGCAGCACTGAGGTCGAGGAGGACGAGAATGTTGAGGTTGCCAGCGTCAGAGGAGAGAAGAAGGTCGTTGGTGATTTTGAGGAGAGCAGTTTCAGTACTGTGGTTGGAGCGGAATCCGGATTGGAATGTTTCATACAGGTTATTGGCAGAGAGGTGATGTTTGAGTTGAGTGGCTACAGCGCCTTCCAAAACTTTTGACAGAAAGGGTAGGTTGGAGATGGGTCTGAAGTTGTTTAGAGTGTCAGGGTTTAGACCAGGTTTTTTTTAGAATGGGGGTAACAGCAGCAATTTTGAGGGAAGGTGGGACGATGCCTGTAGACAGGGAGGAGTTTATTGTTGCAATGATAAGTGGAGAGAGAGCAGGGAGGGAGGCCTTGACAAAGCTGGAGATGGGGTCAAGAGTGGGGTCAAGATGGGGTCAAGCGGGATGGGGTCAAGAGTGCAGGTGGCAGTTTTCATTCCTATGAGGAGTTCAGAGAGGTCAGTAGGGGAGATTGGGGAGAACCGAGACAGGGGATGGCAGGACAAGGGGGGGCAGGTGGTTGGAGGGGGAGCGGGTGCGGCGGTGGTCAAGCTGTTGTAGATGTTGTCAATTTTGCGTTGGAAGAAAGAGAGGAAGGAGATGCAGTTGTCTACTGTGAATGACTGGGTGGTGGTGTTCAGGGGGCGGAGGAGTTTGTTTATTGTCGAGAAGAGTGCTTTTGGGTTTACGGAGCCAGAGTGGATAATTTGAGAGTAGTAGGCGGAGAGGGCGTGGGAGAGGGCATCTTTGTAGTGTTGTAGGTGGTCCTTGTAGGCTTGGGAGTGAACTGTGAGACCTGTTTTATTGCGGAGTCTTTCAAGTTGGCGAGCACGAGTTTTCATCAGGCGGAGTTCAGGGGTAAACCGGGGAGCAGAATAGGTGAAAGAAACTGTTTTGGTTTTTACAGGCGCAAGCTGGTCAAGGCAGGAGAGAGTGTGGTTGTAGTAGTCAGTGAGGTCGGAAGGGGTGTGGAGGTCAACGAAGGGAGAAGTGGACATTTTTTCAGAGAGGGTGGATGAGAATGAGGTAGGTGAAAGAGCGTTTAGCTTACGGAAGGTGATAGTGCGATAATGTCTTGGTGTTGGGGTGGGGATGTTGATGGTCATAGTGATAGCTAAGTGGTCAGAGAGGGTGAGGTCGGAGCCAGAGAGATGGTGCAAATTTAATCCAGTGGAGCAGACAAGGTCCAAAATGTGACCACGGATATGGGTAGGAAAGTCGACATGTTGAGTGAGCTTAAAGCAGGTGAGTAAATCAGTGAAGTCAGTGGTTATTGTGGAGTCAGTGGAGTCCATGTGGATATTGAAATCACCAAGGGGGAGGATTGAGGGGGAGAGGGAACATAGCTGGGTCAGAAAGTAGGAGAAGTCAGACAGGAATGCTGGGTGTGGCTTGGGAGGGCGGTAGACGACAGCCATGACTGACTGCGTGCGACCAGAGAGTTTAAAAGCCAGGTGTTCAAATGATGAGGATGAGGCGATGGGGATGAGGCTGGTCCTGATGTCCTGACGGTGGATAACGGCAATTCCACCACCTCGGCCCCCCGAGCGTGGTTTATTGACGTAGGAATATCCATTGGGTGTGGTGAGGTTGAGTGAGAAGTAGTCCAGAGGTTGTTGCCAGGTTTCGGTGAGACAGAGAAAGTCCAGTTTGTTATCCAGGATGTATTCGTTCAGGATGAGGCATTTGTTGTTGAGGGACCGGGTGTTGAACAGGGTGAGCTTGATGTTGTTTTGAACAGCAGGGATGAATTCAGGTGATTTAGCCAGGGTTCGTAGGCAGGAGGTGCGATTGTGTGCGTTGCTGTGACCAGGTGCACTGGGACGAAGAGTGAGAGTGCGCTGAGCCGACCAGAGGACGGGGATGGAGTGACCTGATTGCAAATACACAAACTTACGACCGGAGCCATGGTGAATGTACCTGGGTCGTCGGAGGAGTCCATTTGATTTGATGGCAGAGATGCATGATGGGGTGGAGCGGGTATTGAGCAGAAGGAGCCTTGCGGCGGAGTACCGCAGAGCCATGCCAGGCAGGAGCGGAGAGACGAGACGAGGCCAAGGTTGAGGAGGTGAAACAATGGTCCCAACCCACGGGAGCGGGCCCGAGGAAACGAAGGAGCCAGGTAGGTGAAGCCAGGAGCAGAGCCGGGACCAAGCAGAGGGCAGGCAGGAGCAAATAGACGATCACGAGGCCAAGGTTGATCACGGCAAAGCGGCAAATGCAGCGGCAATCGACCGCCGCCGCTACAAATCTAGTAAGGTAGAGTTACGAGCTGTAGCTGATCATCTTGGGGTTTGTGGGACATCTCGTATGAAAAAGGCAGAGATTGTTTCAGCTATTGTCAGTCACATGGGTTTAGAACCACGGGTAAGATTGAGGAGTGAAGCCTTGGAATTGACCCAGATAGAATCAGAAGAAAGACAGCTCAGACTAAAGTTAGAAGACAAGGAACGGCAAAGAGAGTTTGAAAGAGAAAAGGAAGAAAGGGAAAGAGAGTTTGAAAGAGAAAAAGAAGAACGGCAACGAGAGTTTGAGTTAAGAAAATTAGAAATTCAGGTGGGACAGGCCCAACCGGTTTCCATCGATTCAGGTGGGGGTCAAAATGATCTCCCCCGTTCCTTTGATGTGGCTCGGAACATTAGGCTTGTTCCCAAGTTTAAGGAGGAGGAGGTGGAAACGTTTTTTCTGTCTTTTGAAAAGATAGCAAAACGTCTTCAGTGGCCCATACAATACTGGACCCTGCTACTACAAAGTGGGTTCATTGGGAGAGCCCAGGAAGTGTATTCAGCTCTGTCGGAGGATCAGTCAGAGAATTATGAGGCTGTTAAAAAGGCTGTGTTGTCAGCCTCTGAGCAAGTTCCGGAAGCGTACCGGCGGAAGTTCCGAACCCTGAAAAGACAGGCTGGGCAGACCTTTGTTGAATTTGTGAGGGGGAAGGAAATGAGTTTTGATCGGTGGTATCGTTCTCTACAAGTGGATAGGACCTATGGTAATCAAAGGGAGGTTATCTTGATGGAAGAGTTTAGGAACAGTATCCCCTTGGATATTAGGACACACCTTACAGATCATAAGGTTGGTGAGTTGAAAAAAGCTGCTGTTGGTGCAGATGATTATGAACTTACCCATAAGAGAGGCTTTGTTTTTCCTCATTATGGTACTACCTGGTGTGGAAGTGTAACTCAGCGTAACTTATTAATTGGCACTGGTAACTTATTAATTAACCTGGTAACAAAGCAAATACATTTTACATGCAAACTCTGTGAAGGACGAGTTTGTAAATGAGTTAGGAATGTGCACGAACATGATAATCTCTTGAAACACCTGGTCACAGCCCCAGGCTGGAGCACCCCCCTATTGTTTGATAAATGGAACTCACAACAGGGGGGGCTAGCTGGCGCCAGGAAGGCGACCAGTAACGTCAGCGGAGAAGAGATTACGAGTTCAGCGGACAGAGGATTAAGTCGAGTTGGTCCATATAAGCGGGAGCTGCGGCTGGAGTCGAGAGTACTTGCTGCGAGGAGCTCTGACGAACGGGACCATGGCGGAGGAACATCAGCCGAACGAAAAGGACCATGGAAAAGAGTTAATCTCAGCCATTGAATAATGCGGTATTATTTGGTAAATGGAATGAAGTGAATAATAAACCAGACCCTTTGTAAACCTGAGTCCGGTCATTGGAGTCCTGTGAGTCATACACAAAATTCTACAACAATATGGAGGCACCGCTGAAATCAATTGTACAAGCAAGTAAAAGGTGAGTGTGTCTTGTTTAGTCCAATATGATTTACGAACTTGGAAGTTATGTGTACATACATGGGGGAGCAGGTGGTCTGGGGCTTCTTTGCGCACCGATGCCGCGATATAGGTGGCGTGAGCCATCACGAATGGGATTTCGATAAACGACTGTAGCAATTTATTCGTTTTTTTCTAAATGATTTCTGTAAATACGTATTTTTGCGCTGGTTATTAAAGGGCCTTACTGTGACCTGGAAGCAAACGGAGCAAGTGTGCACCTTGCGACCGCTTGCTTCCAGGACGTGTAAGGCCGGTACACTCGTTTACCCACCCGCACACGTATAAAGTACTACTTTTTTTTTGCACTTGTTCGAAGCACTTGACTTGCTCGGCGCTCGGCGAGCGACAGGGAACCGGGAAACGGAATTATATTTATATATATATATATTTCCAATATGGTACACCGGCCACAACGATTTTAGCGATTATCCGAGTTTTTTTTTTAACGATTTCTGTAAATACGTATTTTTCCTGCGCTGTGTAATTCTTCTGACACGCGCCACGAAGAAACGCACCACTGATGTGCATGAAGCGACTTGTTTGCCGGTTCGGTAAGGTCCGTCCGTACACGTGTACAATCGTGTACACCCGTTTTAAATAAATAATTTTTTTCAGTTTTCCCGCCATGCCTATAAATTCATGACAGACAACCCCCCCTCATGCCGGTCCAGAATTATGATGAAAGATGGCGATGGGAAAAAAAAAAAAAAAAAAAATTGCATAAAATATAAAAAATTGATCTGCTTGATGTTAGTTTAAGGGCTGTTCCAAATTTATCCTGATTATGAGAGATAATTACAGGAAATGTGTACTGTTCTTGTTTGGAGATTATAAGACAAAAACAGCAGAGTGGGAATCGGCAGACAATGGAACAGCTAGCGACGAGTGTTTTGTGAGTAGCAACCACTCTCTGGTCGAGGCTCATAGAAAAAAAAAAAAAAAAAATTGATACTTATTGATTTGGCACGCTTACAATAGATATTAATGGCGAGGGTTCTGTGGTCGTTACTGCCACGTGGTTTCAAAGTTTTGTTGTTGTTGTTTGCACGCATGTTTCTTGCAAGCACGTACGGGCGAGCACGTACGTGCGGGCACGCGCTAGTATATATAAATTGAGGTAATATTAAGTTATGGAATTAATTGCTTTCAACAATGCAAAGGGTGACAAAATATGGGATTTTAATGGGATTTTTTAATGGGATATTGGTTTAGGAATGTTTAGAGGTCATTGCAATGTGATAATGACTTGTGACCACTTGTTGTTGGAACTTGTTGTTGGAACTTGTTGGAACTTGTTGTTGGAACTTGCTGTTGGAACTTGCTGTTGGAACTTGTTGTTGGAACTTGTTGTTGGAACTTGCTGTTGGAACTTGCTGTTGGAACTTGTTGGAACTTGTTGTTGGAACTTGCTGTTGGAACTTGTTGGAACTTGTTGTTGGAACTTGTTGTTGGAACTTGCTGTTGGCACTTGTTGGAACTTGTTGGAACTTGTTGTTGGAACTTGTTGTTGGAACTTGTTGGAACTTGTTGTTGGAACTTGCTGTTGGAACTTGTTGGAACTTGTTGTTGGAACTTGTTGTTGGAACTTGCTGTTGGCACTTGTTGGAACTTGTTGGAACTTGTTGTTGGAACTTGTTGTTGGAACTTGCTGCTGGAACTTGCTGTTGGAACTTGTTGTTGGAACTTGTTGTTGGAACTTGCTGTTGGAACTTGTTGTTGGAACTTGTTGGAACTTGTTGTTGGAACTTGCTGTTGGAACTTGTTGGAACTTGTTGTTGGAACTTGTTGTTGGAACTTGCTGTTGGCACTTGTTGGAACTTGTTGTTGGAACTTGCTGTTGGAACTTGTTGGAACTTGTTGTTGGAACTTGCTGTTGGAACTTGTTGGAACTTGTTGTTGGAACTTGTTGTTGGAACTTGCTGTTGGCACTTGTTGGAACTTGTTGGAACTTGTTGTTGGAACTTGTTGTTGGAACTTGCTGTTGGAACTTGTTGTTGGAACTTGCTGTTGGAACTTGCTGTTGGAACTTGTTGGAACTTGTTGTTGGAACTTGCTGTTGGAACTTGTTGTTGGAACTTGTTGTTGGAACTTGTTGTTGGAACCCGTACTTATTTAATTAATTACATTTCTTATTACATTACAGTAATTACATTACAGTAATTACCTGAGGTAATTACAGTAATTACAGTTCCGGTAATTACAGTAATTACAGTAATCATTACAGTAATTGCAGTAATCTTATTACAGTAATTACATTACATTAACTCAGGCACCTTTTGAGTAAGGAAGCTGATATTTGGACATGACACTGACCAAGTGATGTGGCTGTCAAGGAAAATATTGATTTATTGATTAATCATTTAATAAATTAACTCGTTGATTTATAAATGACTTATTTAATTAAAATTCCTGAGAGATACATCTTCGGATGAAATACTTGCAGATTGGTTATGCTATGAGCCAATTGATTAAGGAAAATATTTTGTGATGGCCATATTGGCAATTTCGTGGCCATATTCGTGGCAACTCAGTTAGTGCCACTGCACCTTTAAAATGCATCCCTGCGTTCATTTTTCGATCGATTGAGTTGAAATTTTGAACAATCGGATCTGGACTGTCGTTGTTAACGACTCTAGCACGCACTCGTCCAATCAGGATGGAGCGGTATGGTCCCCGGATCATCACTGCCCGCAGTTTTAATTAATTTTACTTTTTCTCTTGGTCATATAATTTTGAAGACATGCGTGTCATGATAGAGGAAATGTTTGTTCTGTTGAACGGAATAAATGTTGTTTATTTGTGTGGGAGTGTATTTTTGTGTATTTCTTGTGTATTTTGGATATATTTTCACGACTAATTCCAGTTAACATCCTGCAAAATTTGCTCGTTTGCTGGCCGAGTCGAAATTGCGTTGAGTTTCTATGGCATGCGCCATTAAAAGCGCTGTGTAATGGTTGAGCTCCTTTTATTTCGGTTTGGTCATGCGGATGAGCAAACAAAGTGACAAATGCTGCGGCTGGAGCAGTAGAAGCGATGTTTTTTTTAATGGAAACGATGTAATGAGTAATTAAAAGTGGGAGGGGGCAACACCACGCATACCTCTTTTAAGGTGTGTATAAACCCTGGAATATTTCAGCAATCAATACAATGCTGAAACTATGTAAGTTAAGTTAATGAGTAATTTACTGAGTAATTTAATGAGTAATTTAATGAGTAATTTAATGAGTAATTTAACGAATAATTTAATGAGTAATTTAATGAGTAATTTAATGAGTAATTTAATAAGTAATTTAATAAGTAATTTAATGAGGAATTTAATGAGGAATTAAAAGTGGGAGGGGGCAACACCACGCATACCTCTTTTAAGGTGTGTATAAACCCTGGAATAAACGTGGGACGGGGCAACACCACGCATACCTCTTTTAAGGTATGTATAAACCCTGGAATATTTCAGCAATCAATACGATGCTGAAATGATGTAATTTACTGTGTAAGAGGGTCGACCTTGGGTTTGTTTGGGTTTGTTGTTTATTTTGTGGATGTGTATTTTTTGTGTATTTTGGATATATTTTCACGACTAATTCCAGTTAACATCCTGCAAAATTTGCTCGTTTTCTGGCTGAGTCGAAATTGCGTTGAGTTTCTATGGCATGCGCCATTAAAAGCGCTGTGTAATGGTTGAGCTCCCTTTATTTCGTTTTGGTCATGCGGATGAGCAAACAAAATGACGAATGCTGCGGCTGGAGCAGTGGAAGCGATTTTTGAATTGTTCAATGATTATTCGATATTGTTATGACTTATTGTCAATAGGTATACTGAGTGGCCATGAGGTAGCCTGTTGCTATGTACAGTTTTATTCTATTGTTGATTATACCACATAATTGTGGTGATAAAGGAAATGTTCGTTTTAAATAGATGATTATGATATGACCATGACTATAAAATCATGATGATTATTATGAATGATATCATAGGGTTCAAATGCAGAATGATTGCATGAACTTGGGAAAGAACTTTCAAGCCCTATGGGATAAATTGGGTGTTACAAGCAATGGAGCTTCAAAATTTAGCATGATTGAAGGAATTTTACAGTCTTATTTCAGTAGTTTTACGAAATTTAAATTGCCAAGAGATTTTGGGTACTATTAAAGGAAAAAATGATGAGATATTTTTTCCAATGAACTTTAATATCTGCCATCCATTTTGGCTGTCTCACGAATGAAGGATGAGTTGCCTTTAGTGGTTGCAAAGAAAATTTGTGGAGACCAGGCAAAATGGGGAAATATGTCAGATATGACCCTAGGACAGGACGGTGATTCATCAATTGACATGAGGTACGAACCAGAGGTGACGACCGATGAGTCGATCTCAGTCAATGGATGGACCTGTCCTGACATCATTGGGGAAAGGGCTTATGCAAGGAGTCATTCAAAATGATTAATTTGATTTATTGATGAATATTGATGAATTAATTGAAATTGAATAATTGATTGAATTGTTAATTGATTGAATCTAATTGATTGAATTTAATTGCATAAATTGAACTGAATAAATTGAATTGAATATATTGATTGTTTGATTGATGAAAATGCGGTCTCAAGAAAGAAGCTTTGATATCTTTGCGAGATATTATCAATGTGGAGACAACCTGGGAAAATTGAGCAAGGTGGTGAGTTTATATACAGATATGTATGTGCGGTTACCATTGTGTGATTTCCCCGTCAAACAGAGCGGACACCTGAGGATTCACCCACTTCATACTGACCCTCCGGCTCATCTGCAAATACTGATCTGTGAGATTGGATTGTGCAAAAGCCACAGCTGAGGGAGATTCTCTGGAAATCACCGTGCGAACAGGTGGAGAGATCCTTCCTGGAGGTACGAGTGAAGCTTTAGAGGAACCTGGAACAAGCTACAACACATCCAACGCTACTTTGATAAAAGGCAGAATGGGAAATGGAGCCTGCAAGAATACACAAGGACAACCAGAAATTCCACAAAAAGGTACTTGTACACATCATATGTACGACCGTTATGGTGCCGAAGCTATAAGGCAGGTCGAGAATTGGTATTTGTGGACAAAGGGACATGATGAGGAGTTTCCAAGAGATGGTACATTTGAGCGAAGTCGATTGGAAAGATTGGAACAAAGATTGAAAGCCAGGAAGAGACAGAATCTAACGGTAGACTGGCTTGCATTCCATCTTTGGGATGGTGAATCCAGACAACGGGAACAGCAAGAACGGATAACGGATCTAGAACTTAAAATAAAAAGGATACAGGATACAGTGGAGGAGACAAATGCACAACTGCCCTCGAAATTAGGAATGAAAGTGACAGTTGTCCCATCTGATTTCCAGTTGTCTCCCCAAAAAGGACGGTACAGAGAATTTTTTCGTGTTTCAGGAGATAACGAGAGATTGCAGTGGCAACTCAGGGATGTAGAGATGCAGCCCAGCAATACAAGTGCACAGGTGCACAGATCAGACAACGACAGAAACCGGTGTTTCAAGTGTGGACGGATGGGACATTGGAAAAGAGAATGTCCGTATACCAAAAGGAAGACAAGTTAATAGGGTAAACCAAGATCAAGGGTACCAGTGCTGACCGATACCTCAGACAATGATTAGGCCTTCATTGCGACAAATCCCAAATGACGATTGGCCTCAACAAATTAGATTACTGGACAAACATGAATAACTGTCGATGATTCTTGGGTCTGAAAAGTTTTCGGAGCAAGAATTATTCATTTTTCTTTTGCTTGTAAGCAAATTAGTAATTAATTGATCAAATGCCAAAATTGGATCTTCTATTTTGGGCACAGCAATTTTAAATTTACAAAGTTTGGAACAATTGCGTTGCAATTGTTGGCAAACCAAGTAACAAGAGTCACATGATGATCAGGTGGGAATTTCGGACTATTGTTCCGCACAATTGATAGGTCAATGGTCGACTGACATGCAAATGGGTGTGTAGTCAAAATTTGGATAGATTATTGTGAAGGCAGAAAGGGTAATTTCAATTTGACATCATAAAGGTTTTCTAAGAATGGACTTTTGGTTCATTTGTCTATAAGCATTTTGAATTTGATTGACAAATTTTATGAAATTGAAATAAAATTGACACCCATCTGATCTGTAAATAATGGTTCCAACGCAAACAAATATGCATAATGCATGTGTGTGTGTGTTTTTGTGTATCAATCTTACAAGATTGTTGACACCGACAGTGTGCCTGTCTGGAAATGGATAGTTATATGTGGATGGGATTGGGATATGTGGATGGGATTGAATATCCAGAGAATCCGTAAAATAAAATAGAAATATAATTTGATTATGAACATTATCTCTTTTGTCAAGGGAAATGGAATATAAAAAATTTGATGTGCTGGGTTATGAGCAGCCATTAATTAATAGTAAAATTGTGAGTAATTTTGGGATTCCATTTTTGAAAGAATGTATATGAGAATAACATCTATTTATGGATATGAGCTTCATAAAAGGAAATGAGGAAGTACAAAATCATCCAAATTTGGGAGAGGTCTTACACTGACTTCCCAGAATACTCTGCTCATGGATTTTATATATATAAACTTGAATTTTATCAGCATATAAATTGTGCTGTATGTATGGATGTGTTTTAGGCATAGATGATATGGGAAAAGAGTAAAGAAAATTTTGCTGGTTTGAACTATTGTGGGTTTTCAGTTCTGGAGTTTAAACAAAGTCACTGGTTAACAGATGAGAAAGGATAGTAAATAAATTATTCCCTGCTGGGCAAATTAAGTACGATATTACTAAGACTTATGAGAGCTATTGTTCCGCCTTACAGCAGTGGAAAATTATTGGAAAAAATTAGATCCAACATAATGAATCTATAAAAGAATGTGATAGGGATAATATCCTCAATTTGTACTAATTATTTGATTGTGGGTAAAGGAATTAAGTCATCGTAGTGGATTGTTAACAGCAGCCTGAAAATGTCCTGAGAGTGTGCATCCATGTAATCAGAAATCCCAGATTTGTTTTTACAAACAACATTTTGGTAGAGGTCTTGTGTGGAACACTTCCTTGGTAGATAAAAACGGTACTGCATGCTGGCAGCCACTTTTGCGGCCAGTTAGGCCAAACAAATTGAGAGGAAATTGTAGTTAAATACGTAAGTTACACATGGCTATTTGTAAAAAAGGAAATTTGTTGAGATGGGAAACATTTTTTCGAAGGTTTATTAAGGTGTTATAATATGACATGTGGCAAGGCAAACTATTGGATGGGAAAATTAGATCTGGCTATAGAATAAATTTATTGACCCCTTGAAGTTAATCCTTCGAATCATTGTTTCACTGGCATTTTTGTTCAAATTGGAAATAGTTTGGTAGAGCTTTGGTTAAAACCTTTGGTTGCGGTATCTTGGAACGAATTGATAAACCATAGGAGATTGATAAGAATAGAAACAAATATGGACCCAAAATAGAAAGTTGGATTCATGCCCCTCATTGCAAACAAGCACATGGGGCTAAGGTGGACGATCCCACAGAAAATGAGGCTGCACCTAGCAGCCCAGCAGAACATTCAGTGGTAGATAAATGATAGTCGTGATTTACAGTCATTTGAATTACATTTTAACACCCCTTGCATTGATAAACATTACATTTTCAACATGTGATATTCCTACTTGGAATAGTGACATTTATTTGCCTACATGACATACAATTACCTGCTGATATTAATACAGCATGAGTGAAAAAAAAAAAAATGTATCACAACTACACTCATGATCAGGGGATTGAGTTCAACCCCGGGAGATAGGGGGATCAGGGTAAGACAAATAATCTGATTATGTTACATATTAAGGGATTTTCTTTATTTACCTTTTAGGAAGCTTGTTAGTTTGGTATATAATGTTAAATGTCATCGACATATAACTATGTCATAGGTATGAACATATACAAGGAGTAGCAGACTTGTTTGTTGGTTTAGTAGTTATATTGGCAATTGTTTTAGTGGTGGCTTGCTTGAAAGCCTTAGTGACGGTGTGTTTGAATAAGGTAACCAACAACACGATGATAACGCATGAAGTGACAAATGAGGAAAGAAATGTGGAACCAGAAAAGGAAGACTTTTATGGCAACATAAACAGTAGAATTAAGATAATGGCATAACGACAATGTTATGAGTTGTGTCAATTACAATATCAATGAACTCATATCACCACGAGTGACACACTGTTAAAAAAAAAAAAAAAAAAAAGAGGGAAAAGAAAAAGTGGAGAGGAATTATGGTAATAATACATTATGCTTAATTTGTTGGTTTGGGAAAATTGTTGTTGGGAATTAGGTATTCCCGTTTGTGATTGTAATCATATACAATGCTATTCTTAGTTTAGTAATAAAATACATACCTGATTGAATATTATTTGTGTGACGCATATAAATGAATATAACTTTTTGAGTTAAGGAAAAACAACAAATTGTTGAATGTGAAACTGTCGGAAGATATACATGATTATGCTGATTTCATGGTAAGATGTACCCTATCTGATTCAGTGTGTGCGGAAAGCAGATTCAGATATGACTGAGCATAAAGATAAGACGAGATCACATTTTGGAGGGATTGCTAACGGAATTGGGAAGAAGTTCGAGAAAGAAAATTTGTGGCTAAAAAATGAAGTTAATCGTGGCATACACCCTCTTTCTCAAAGAATGATGAAGACATTCTCCCGTGTAACTTGGAGATGAATGCTTACCTTCACCAAGGAAATTTATGTGACCATTTGCCTGGATCACACTGCAACATATGAAAGAAAGGCGATCACTTACTCTTGTTCGAAGACTTCGAACATTCACCACATCAGAAGTTGCAGGACAACGACATTTTACCTGCAACCTCTGTGAAATGCGGGGACATATGTTATTACTTCACCAACGTCCGGGGAACCAGCATGGAGCTGCAAAAACGGCTGTGCCCTTGTCACAACAGCTGTGCACGATTCTGCTGGTTGCTCCTGGTAAGGACCATGAATGACCTGAACACCATGGTCCCAACATCAGTGTGGATGCATCCGGCATCCCTGTTCCACATCTTGCTGGCCAATCATGGTTCACAGCAAAAAGTGGCAAGAATGCTACATGGAGAGAAGGGTCAGTCTATGACTCCGCAGTGTTACCACAACAGCGAAATCCTACACGAAGTAGTGCAGGAGCTATGAAGACATTAGGAGAAAATGTTTCATACCTGGATTCAAACACAAGTGATCAGCCCTTCCTTTCAAACAAAGTCAACATTTGTGTGGAGGCAAACGTTTTTTGCCAGATGGTGCAGATGCTGTACAAAACTTGAAAATGAAGTGAAATTGTTGTATCTTGGTGATGGTGAAGTGTTGTTTTGAAAATATATTTGTGATGCAAATGCAATAGATTGAACGATATGGAAGAAGTCAATGACCAACGAAATGTTTTGTGATTCTTGCAGGATGACGGTGTATGCCTAAGGGAATTTGATTACCAAAGTGATTGATTATTTACTTATACTTGTAATGATGTTTACTAGTAGTGATTGATTGTTTACTTATATTGATGTTTAGATTAATGGTTAATATAAACAAAAACAAAAAGATGAGGGAATTGTGGAAGTGTAACTCAGCGTAACTTATTAATTGGCACTGGTAACTTATTAATTAACCTGGTAACAAAGCAAATACATTTTACATGCAAACTCTGTGAAGGACGAGTTTGTAAATGAGTTAGGAATGTGCACGAACATGATAATCTCTTGAAACACCTGGTCACAGCCCCAGGCTGGAGCACCCCCCTATTGTTTGATAAATGGAACTCACAACAGGGGGGGCTAGCTGGCGCCAGGAAGGCGACCAGTAACGTCAGCGGAGAAGAGATTACGAGTTCAGCGGACAGAGGATTAAGTCGAGTTGGTCCATATAAGCGGGAGCTGCGGCTGGAGTCGAGAGTACTTGCTGCGAGGAGCTCTGACGAACGGGACCATGGCGGAGGAACATCAGCCGAACGAAAAGGACCATGGAAAAGAGTTAATCTCAGCCATTGAATAATGCGGTATTATTTGGTAAATGGAATGAAGTGAATAATAAACCAGACCCTTTGTAAACCTGAGTCCGGTCATTGGAGTCCTGTGAGTCATACACAAAATTCTACAACACTGGGATAACCAGAAGGGGGTTAGTGAGGACCAGTCGGAGGGGGAGTGGACCGACCATAGGGGTCCATTGGTGCGGCCGTCTCTGAGTAGACAGTTGGAGTGGTCGAGTCAGGCATCTCGCCGGGGAACAGCCCCAACGTGTTATTACTGTAAACAGAGGGGACATCTAAAGTACAATTGTTGGAAATTGCAAAGGGAGGAGAAGCAGGGAGGCTCCACTCGACCTATTGCATTGGTTCGAACCAAAGTGGACAGTCACCATGATTGTGCCCTTTCAGTTAAAGCTGAGGATACTGCTGACTTTACGAGCCCCGGACAGGACCGTTATAAACCTTTTGTGTCCAAGGGCCAAGTGTCTTGGGACGGGGAAGTCAAGTCCGTCGTTATTTTGAGGGATACTGGGGCAGCTCAGTCGTTGATGTTGTCCAATATTTTACCATTGACTTTGAGTAGTTTGGTGGAAGCAAATGCCTTAATCCAGGGCATTGCAGGTCGTTATGTCCCAGTCCCCTCACATAGGGTGAACTTGGTCTGATTTGGTCACAGGACCCGTGACGGTAGGAATAGTCCCCACTCTCCCCATAGAAGGTATTAGTTTCCTATTGGTAAATGATTTGGCTGGGGATAGGGTTGGTGTTTCCCCAGTAGTTTCCATGCATCCTATAGTTCAGCAAGAGACTGAGGATTTGCAAGAGGAGTTCCCCGGTATTTTCCCTGTTTGTGTAGTGACGAGATCCCAAACGCAGAAAGAGAAGCAGACTAACATAGAGTTGACAACTGTACCAGATTCTGAGGTGTGGTTGGCGGAGACGTTTTTCAATGATCTAACCAGCGATGAAGGGATAGGGAATGGGGCTTCTTGTGTGCCTGTGTTGAATCATTCTTCACTAGTTAAGGACCAGCAGGCAGATCCTGTACTAAGAGACCTCAGACAAAAGGCTATGACGGAGTTGGAAGCTAAGGAAGTCTCACACTGTTACTATGTGAAATCTGATGTGTTAATGAGAAAGTGGAGACCCCCTCGTGCTCCCGCCAGTGACGATTGGTCTGTGGTACACCAGGTAGTGGTACCACCCCGTTATCGTCTTGAAATTCTATGGCTGGCCCATGAAATTACCATGGCCGGACATGCAGGAATTAGGAAAACTCAGGCTAGGATCCTGGCACATTTTTATTGGCCAAAGTTGCACCAGGACATAGTGGTGCACTGTAAGACCTGCCATACCTGTCAAATGATAGGGAAACCCCAGCCCTCGATGAAACCAGCTCCCCTTGTACCCCTGCCAGTTTTTGAGGAGCTTTTCAGAAGAGTACTGATTGATTGTGTTGGTCCATTACCAAGAACTAAATCGGGGCATCGGTATTTATTAACCATAATGGACATGTCAACTAGATTCCCTGAGGCTGTCCCCTTAAAAAGGATTACTGCTAAGGTGGTGGTGGATGCCTTGGTTCAGTTTTTCACCAGATATGGTTTGCCAAAGGAGGTGCAGTCTGACCAAGGTTCGAATTTTATGTCTGGTCTATTTAAAGAAGTCATACACCAGCTAGGGATCAGGCAGTTAAAGTCGTCGGCCTACCACCCCCAGTCCCCGGGAGCCCTTGAGAGATACCACCAGACCATGAAAACTATGTTGAAGGCATATTGTATGGAGTATCCTGAAGAATGGGATAAAGAAATCTGTTTTGTGTTGTTTGCCACCAGGGATACCCCGAATGATTCTACGGGTTTCAGCCCATTTGAGTTGGTGTACGGCCATGAGGTTAGGGGCCCTCTAAAAGTAGTAAAAGAGAGATTCATCGAAGAGACTGAGAACCCTAACCTTCTGGACTACGTATGTGCTTTCCGGGAAAGACTTACCACCGCCTGCAAGGTCGCCCAGGAGCATTTGAAAGTATCTCGGCGAGTGATGAAGGCCCGTTTTGACCAGAGGGCGATAGCTCGTAATTTTAGGCCCGGAGACAAGGTGCTAGTTTTACTACCTCTGCCTGGGGAGCCACTATCGGTGAAGTTTAGCAGTCCCTACGTGGTCGAAAGGAAGCGGAGTGAGGTGAACTACGTGGTGCGGACCCATGACAGACGGAAGCCCTGCCGGGTGTGCCATGTTAATATGATTAAAAGGTACTATGAGCGTGAGGCCGACCTCGGTCGGGCAGTTGGGCTAGCTAAGTTGGTAGGTCATATAAACCATCCAGATATTGACTCTAGCGAATCCGACAGCGTCGCTATGCAACAACCTGAGAGAGAACCCTTGGGGGCTAAGCTATCAAACTCGGAGGTGTTGACACATTTGGACTCTGAATTAGCTCATGTTCCTGAGGATAAACTATTTGATGTAATTGCTCTAATTGGGGAGTATGCCCATCTTTGTTCCGATGAGCCTGGGTGCACCTCATTGGCTTCCCATGATGTTGAGGTAGGGAATGCTCGACCCATCAAACAACACCCCTATCGGTTAAATCCTGACAAGCTAGCTGGGGTACGTGAAGAGGTACAATATATGCTGGAGCATGACATCATCGAACCCAGTCAGAGCAGCTGGAGTTCGCCCATTGAACTCATACCAAAGCCCGATGGTTCCGCAAGATTCTGTATAGACTATCGAAAGGTGAATGTGGTGACCCGCACCGATTCATATCCCATCCCAAGAATTGAAGATTGCATAGACAGAGTAGGTAAGGCTGCTTATGTTAGCAAAATAGACTTGCTTAAGGTTATTGGCAAGTACCTTTGACTGACCGGGCAAAGGAAGTCTCGGCCTTTGTGACTCCAGATGGCTTATATCAGTGTAAGGTAATGCCGTTTGGGATGAAAAATGCACCTGCTACCTTCCAAAGGTTAATGAACCAGGTTACAAGGGGTCTTCCAAATTGTGTAGCTTACCTGGATGATGTCATACTGTACAGTGATACATGGCAAGACCACCTGAAACATCTCAGAGAACTGTTTGTTAGACTTACCGATGCCAACCTTGTTGTAAACCTCAAGAAAAGTGAATTTGCCAAAGCTAGGGTTACATATCTCAGTCACGTTGTTGGTCAGGGTCAAGTATCCCCTCGACAGGCCAAGACCCAAGCGATTGCCGATTTTCCTGTCCACACCAATAAACGAGAATTGCTTCGGTATCTCGGTATGTCCGGGTTATACAGGAAATTTTGGGCAAATTACAGCTCGCTCGTGGTACCCCTAACCAACTTGTTGAGGAAAAATTTGTGTGGTCTGAATCCCGTCAAAAGGCTTTTGACAAATTGAAAGCTATTCTGGCCAATGAGCCAGTATTGGCCGCTCCCGATTTTGGGAAGCCATTCAAACTAGCTATAGACGCAAGCGATGTTGGTGTGGGAGCTGTACTCTTTCAGGATGATGTGTCGGGTATTGAAAAGCCAGTACGTTACTTCTCCAAAAAGCTGAACAAACATCAAAAGGCTTACTCTACTATCGAGAAAGAGGCCTTGAGTTTGATTTTGGCTCTACAGCATTTTGAAATATATGTAACAAATGGCTCAAGCGCAGTGGTGTAGTCTACGTGATACGCAGGTATACGCCGTATACCCACTAGGAAAGGTCCAGGATTTCCGTATACCCACTTAAAAATGCGCGAGGATACGTAACAACATAGTTTCGTGACAGAACTTTCACACTTTCATTCATAAAATGTGCTATATAAATAACTTTCATTCATAAAATGCACTATATGAATAAAATTTGATTTGATTTAATAAACGGGTGTCAGGACGGGTGTCGCTCTGGGATGGGTGACTATGAAGCTGGAAGGGAAAAATCACAGTATACCCACTACAAAAAACTAGACTACACCACTGCTCAAGCGATGTTACCGTATATACTGATCACAATCCTCTGGTTTTTCAGGAAAAGTTCAAGATGACGAATCAACGCCTTTTTCGATAGGGGCTTTTAGTACAGCCATACCCCTTGAAAAATGTACATATTTCGGGTCAAGATAATGTCATTGCAGATGCTCTATCTCGAGCTTAAGAGTTTTTTTTCGTGTCCCTGCATATGAGCTATGATGCCTGTAAATGTCACAAGGAGAGATGGCGGTTTGTTTATTGCACTGTTTATGCTGGGTTAAGTTTATGCTTGCACTGTTTATCCTGCCTTTGTCAAAGAAAACTTTTCTTGGGGTAAAGTTTTCTTCTTTAAGGGGGGGGAGGTGTTACGGTTTGTGACCTTTTTCTTCTTCCTTCCCCCACACCCCCCTGTGAGTTAGACCAAGTGGTTTGGTCCATGGGTATAAAGCCTATGATTGGCTGTGAGGCAAGGGAGGGGCCAGGAAGGTGATTCAGAGGGGAGAGGGGGCCATTTTGGAAGAGACCTCATGGCGGAATGCCTTTTCGTGTGCTCGTCGAGTTGTCAGCAGAAACCTCTGTACCTGAAGGTTGACTTATGCCGGATCAACCCCTGCTGCCACCTCGGTACCTGAAGGTTGATTTGTGCTGGATCAACCCCTGCGGCCACCTCTGCACCTGACGGTGGACTTGGATTAAACTCTGCCTGCACTGGGGCCTACTGCTGGGCCTGCCTTGGGGCCTACTCTTGGACCTGCCTACTCCTACCCTCTTGTGCTGGGCCTGCACTGGGGCCTACCGCTGGGCCTGCACTGGGGCCTACTGCTGGGCCTGCTTGGGGCCTACTCGTGAACTTGCCTACTCCTACCCTCTCGTGCTGGGCCTGCACTGGGGCCTACTACTGGGCCTGCCGTGGGGCCTACTACTGGGCCTGCCGTGGGGCCTACTGTTGGGCCTGCCGTGGGGCCTACTACTGGGCCTGCCGTGGGGCCTACTACTGGGCCTGCCGTGGGGCCTACTACTGGGCCTGCCCTGGGGCCTACTGTTGGGCCTGCCTTGCGGCCTACTCTTGGACCGGCCTACTCTTGGACCTGCCTACTCTTGGACCTGCCTACTCTTGGACCTGCCTACTCTTGGAACTGCCTACTCTTGGAACTGCCTACTCTTGGACCTGCCTACTCTTGGACCTGCCTACTCTTGGACCTGCCTACTCTTGGACCTGCCTACTCTTGGACCTGCCTACTCTTGACTGGCCTATTTGGGTTTTCCCCTCTTCTCCCTTCTTTGTTTTATGTGTAGGAAGAGATTTTCGTGTGATAATAAATAAATAAAGACAGTGTGATTGAAGGCTTGGTTTGGTGTTGGTTCAGGCCGTAACAACCTGGTCCAGTCGACTAGAAGTCTAGACTATATAGCCTACAGTAGGTAAGTCCTGCATTCTATCCCAATCTATCCATTCAATAAAATTAATTTTAATTTTAATTCTAAGCCCAAGATCAAACAACCGAGCCGAGCTCGGCCTAGGCCTACAGATGCTTGGGAGGGCTGCGTACTCGATCGACTGACCATTGTCGACGAAGCTCTCACTCTACGCAATGCGTATTCAAATTATATCAGGTGAAATGACAATTTGTTCAGTGGTAGTTAAGAACAATTTTAAAATTAGATGGTATTCATAGAATTCTTACCCTGCGCAGTCAACTTGTTACGAGCCAACTCTTCTGTTTTTGAACATTTTTTTTCTCTTTGATCCAATATGGCTGCCAGACCACGTGAGTGATGACATCATAAATTTATACTTTCTAATATAATTGTTGCATAGATCACGCTCAATACATTTCAAACTGATCAGACTAAGCGTTGTCCCTGTCGAATTATGACGCCATAATTATGGCACCAATTACGTCATCGTCAACAACACCTATTCCCCATATGGAGTTCTTCACAATGAGCCATGTTTCAATTTTTTCCATGCAGCGGTGTTGGAGATATAGATGTGTAACGTTTTTTGGTTTTTCCAAGATGGCGCCTGTACCACATGACCTATGACGTCATGATTATCATTATCATATTCTACAGGAGGAGGCGCTCCTATGGTGAAAATTTCGTGCCCATCAGACCAACAGTTACTGAGAAAAAAATTCACAATGATCGGATAAGTGTTGTACTTGTCGAATTATGACGTCAAAACGAAGGCACCGATGACATCATCATTAACATATCTTATTCCCCCAGGGGAGTACTTGACAAGGAGCAATGTTTTAATGTTTTCCATTGAGCGGTTTGGGAGATATAGAGGTGTAACGTTTTTCTAAAATGGCGTTCGTACAACATGACCTATGACGTCATAATTATGAATAAAAAAATTATACAGGCGGAGGCGCTTCTATGGTAAACTTTCGTGTCAATTGGACCAACGGTTGCCGAGAAAACGAATTTTTTAAATGCAGAAACGGCACACACACGATTGCTTAACCCCGCTTTTCGCTTCGTCAGCACAGGATAATTGTGTCGAAATCTAGTGAAATCGGAACAAAATGAGGGGGAAAAATCGATTTTTATATATATTAAATCATACATTCCGCGAGATGTTAGGAAAAATGGCTCCAAAATTCATTTTTTTTTAGTCTGAAAGGTAATTATTGTACGTCTGGTTTTATTTTACGCCATCCAGGGATATCAGTCATGATCTTTTTGAATTCTACTTTTATTATACAATTTAAACGTACCGGAACAACATGGATTTAGTTTTTTTTTATTACTTCCGTAACCAAAGGTGGATGGAGGTTGTTTTCACCTCTGTCTGTTTGTTTGTGAACAAGATATCTCAAAATGTTGTGGACGGATTTGGGCGAAACTTGGTGGACAGGTTGGGTGTCTGACAAGGACGATTTGATTCGATTTGGGTGAAGATCTGAATATGGATTCGGATATGAGAATTATTTAATTTTTAAGTGATTCGTCACCATTGAGTGATATGGCCAACCAGGTGGAGGTATCTCTCTACTGATTGCCGTTCTAGTTAACAGTGCATTAAGGTACGACCTCGGCACATAGGATGACCTCTAAAGTACACACACTCGCCTCTAGTCTGTCTGGTGTCACTGACTGGGTAAATCATCAATGTGTTCGCCGTCCCTCCGATGGACGTTAAACTGTGTATCCCGTCTTCCAACATTAGTTGGTGGGCGTTAAAGATCCCACGGTTTCTTTCATGAAGAGTGGGCAAGCGATTGCCGGCACCCTGAACAAATTACAAATATACCAGTATAATTATTGCTTGGGAAGCTGATTTGGTGGCACCGACGCTCTGTAACGAGTATGGTACATCAAATATAAGTAACAACTGAATAGCGAAAGCAAAAAAAAAAAAAAAAAAAAAAAACTGAAAAGAAAATTAAAGCCGTTTAAAAAGGATAGACTCGGACATATAGAGAGGGGAGTGGCGGAGACAGGGATGTGGAGAGAGAGGGAGTGGTGGAGAGAGGGAGTCATGGCGAGGTGGGAGACAGGTAAGTGGCGTCGTGGTGGAGAGGAGAGTGGGGGAGGGGGGGAGAGGGGGGTTGGGGAGGAGGGAGAGAGAGCGAGAGAGTGGGGGAGGAGTGGGGGAAGGAATGGAGGAGACAGGGGAGTGGGGGGTGGGGGGCGGGAGGAGTGGGGGAAGGAATGGAGGAGACAGGGGAGTGGCAGAGACAAGGGAGGGAGGGGAAGTGGTGGAGAGAGGAGTGTGGGGGAGAGACGGGAGGGACAGGGGAGAGAGAGAGTGGGGGAAGGAGGGGAGAGAGGGAGAAGGGGAGGAAGGGAGAGAAGGCGGGTATTTTTTGCTAGCTATTCCCATCACTTGGGATGGGTATTCTTCCAAGTCATTGATAAAACGGAAGGGAAAAGTGTGTTGCAACATTCATTGAAGAAGGACGAGGCCATAACATTTAACTCGAAGGCTAGTGCCAAAATAGTCGGAGATGTGCTCCACATACAGTCACGTGAAAAAGTAAGTACACCCCATGTAAAGTTTTGACTTTTTCAACATATTTCAACATACAGCTATTTGATCTTCATTTCAACAATATTGATAGATAAAGGTGATATAATATAACAAATATCATGAGACATTTACATTTTGTAGTCCATTGTATAATTTAAATAAACATAAATGCAAATTTCGCATGTGGAAAGAGTAAGTACACCCCTACATTTATCACTACTTCAAATACCTAAAATTAGAATCAGGTGCACCAGCTCAGGTGCAAATGATAAGAACATCGTGAGAGAGGATCTTGGAGGAACCTGTCTTATTTAAACCTCAGACATTTAGTTTGGTTTCCTCTTTGTTGTTGAAGTGTGCGGCGTCACCATGCCTAGATCAAAAGAGCTCTCTGAGGCCTTCAGAAAGAAAGTTATAGATGCCTACGAGTCTGGGAAGGGATTTAAAAAGATCTCCAAACAATTTGAAATCAATCATTCGACTGTGGGGCTAGATCATCTTGAAGTGGAGAAGATTCCAAACAACTGCCAACTTGTTCAGGCCAGACCGCCCCAGCAAGTTCAGCCCTAGAGCAGACCGCAAGATGCTGAAAGAAGTCTCTAAAAACCCCAGAATGTCATCACGGGACCCACAGGTAGCTCTTGCCACTGTTGATGTGAAAGTGCACAAGTCTACCATTAGAAAGAAGCCGCACAAATTTGATCTACATGGGAGGTGTGCCAGGAGGAAACCTTTGCTGTCCAGAAAGAACATCAGGGCAAGACTAAAGTTTGCCAATGAACACCTCGGCAAAGACCAGCACTTCTGGAACAATGTGCTCTGGACAGATGAGTCAAAGGCAGAGCTATTTGGCCACAGTACCAGAAGACATGTTTGGTGAAAACCAAAGACAGCATTTGACCACAAGAACCTGATACCAACTGTAAAGCATGGTGGTGGAAATATTATGGTTTGGGGCAGCTTTGCTGCATCAGGGCCTGGGCAGCTCACCATCATAGAATCCACTATGAATTCTTCATTGTACCAGAGGGTTGTTCGGGAGACCATCTGTCGGAAAGTTGAAGCTCAACCGAAGGTGGACCTTGCAACATGACAATGACCCTAAACATACCAGTAAATCCACCAAGGAATGGCTGAAAAGAAAGATATGGAGGGTTCTGGAATGGCCAAGTCAAAGCCCGGATCTAAATCCCATCGAGATGTCGTGGGGGGATTTGAAACGAGCTGTGCATGCAGGAAACCCCTCAAACATTGCACAGCTGAAAGAATTCTACATGGAGGAGTGGGCAAAAATTTCTCCCAGTCGATGTCAGAGACTGGTAGACAGTTATAACAAACGCCTACTTGAGGTTGTTTCTGCCAAAGGGGGCAATACCACCTATTAGAGCCAAGGGTGTACTTACTTTTTCCACATGCAAAATTTGCATTTGTGTTTATTTAAATTACACAATGGACTACAAAATTTAAATGTTTCATGACATTTGTTATATTATATCACCTTTATCTATCAATATTGTTGAAATGAAAATCAAATAGCTGTATGTTGAAATATGTTGAAAAAGTCAAAACTTTACATGGGGTGTACTTACTTTTTCACGTGACTGTATATCCTCCTCTTCTATTTCAAAGATTGATAATAACGGGATCTCAAGCGAATGATTTAGAAAATTATCTGAAGTATGAACTTTGCACATTACATATCCCAGCTTTGTTTGAAACCAAGGACACTCTTCTGGAAGCTTTGAAATCCGTTCTAACAAATGGTATATGGTCGGCAGTACCTTCACAAGCACCACCGTATCAGAATGCCAAATATGTCATTGATGGTGGTGTTCTTCTCCATCATATTCCATGGGAAATAGGTAACACATTTGATGATATTGCAGGAGTCTTGTGATTTTGTGGCCAGTAAGTATTGGCATGCAGTAGTTGTACTCGATGGATATCAGGCAGGGCCATCCACCAAGGACAGCACACACCAGTGCAGAGTAGGGTGTGAAGGACCTAAGGTGTTATTCAATATATCCATGAAATTGCCAATGAAAAAAGGAGTTTCTTTCAAACAAAGAAAACAAACAAAGATTTATTTCTCTAATGAGTGATAGACTAAGCAGGATTGTTTGTTTGTCCGCACAGAATAAACATGATTTTGTCTGCAACCGTTGGTCCGATTGACAGGAAATTTTCACCAGAGGTTCAACTCCACCTGCAGAATTTTTTAATGATAATTATGACCTCTATATTTCTGAAAGTGCTGTATAGAAAACAATTGAGACATGGCTCATTGTAAAGAACTTTCCATGTTGAATAACATCTGTTAATGATGATGTCATAGGTGCTTCAATTATGACGTCATAATTCGACAAGTACAAAACTTCATCCGATCAAGATGAAATTTCTTGAGCATAATCTCGGGATAAGTCAATCTGAGAGATTAAAATTCCCCAACTAATTGGCTCTAATCTGTATGTCCGCTGTGCACGAGCAGTTGCTCGGCTGCATCCAACCAAGATCATAAGATTAGTGCATAATCGAGGGCACAAGACCCGGTTCGAAAACAACGTGACCAGGTAAATGGAAAATTAGATGGAGGAACCTGAGGGCAGGTCAGGTGAGGTTTGGGAGCATGCACCAGAGCAGCGCGTCGCCGCATCCACTTTCCGATGGTACTCCAGGGGCCTCCGTCTGGCCATCCCCTAAGCTGGTGCCTGGCCCATCCCTATCTCCTTGAGATGCCGATCAACCTGCTGCAACCACAAGGCATGCGGTCGGCCCGTTGGCCTCCTCCACTCACGAGGCTCCCTTGCTGAGAGTATCTGGTGAGCTGGTTCACCTTCCAGAGGCTGCCCTTGCTCACTTTTCCCTTCAAGCAGGCAGGGCACCGCCACCTTGTGTCAATGTGTCATGCTTACTGATAACTTAATCAATTGGTAGTTGTTACTTTTCATACTAGGAAACATATTATCGAGATCACTGATGAACACACTGTATAAGAAACGCTCGTGTAGAGATCCTGCTCCTCTCACCAGTCTCCTCGTACTCTCGATAGTCTTCTCCATCCTCTAACATTAAGACTTTTATGAACTTCTCCTCCAAATCTTCCCCCACCCCCTCACATCTCCACAATGACCACACCATGACAGTCCTTGTATCAAGACTTCAGAGCATGAAGTTTACTAAAACATTTTGAAGAGGTTTATTAAAGAAGCTGTTCTATTTACTTACATTGATCTGAGGCCCTTTGGGAAATTTGCACATCCACTACATCCTGCACAAAGACATTGGTAGATATCGTTGTACTTTTTTATGTGAATTAGGACATCAACGCACAATGGGCAAACATATGGTATACAGGATATGAATCTCGATACCCTACATCAAGAGTCATAGTTTCAGGGAGGAACACTGTCAGGCCAATTGTAGTTGCACAAATAAGGTTTTTGTTTGTCGTTTAAGAAAAATATATATTTTTGGAGTTCTACATACAGATTAATGGAGTGTTCCTCTGACCTTGCCTGTTCCTCCGAGCTCTGACGACATTTTTGTGAGAAGGAAAATATTATTTAATACGATTTCTGAACAATGCCCATCCTGGGGAATTAAAAAATGTCCATCATATCCAGGATCAACTTGTTGATGAAAACACCGTTTGTTCAAATCAAACTCATACGTGTCTGTGTGTGTATCAATTCAGAGATGTACGACAACAAACAGGTGTGAAGTACTTTTCTGGCCAAGCCATCTCATGTACAGGATGAGGCAGCATCAGGGCAGCATCAGTGCAGCATCGGGGCAGCATCAGTGCAACAACACTGTTTTCTGAAACCTCAATAGTGCAATCTTGCAAAATTGGAGCCATCAGAAAGCTCGACGTGAAGAGATGGATGGCTTCTCATCTTGTAACCTGGGTATAATGTTCTCTGCAGGGCACGAACAACGACCCTTGATGGGGTCAGATGGAGGGCACATAAACATATGATCACTTATTTGAACACAAGTCAATTCAGAATTTCCAAACAAATGCACAAGTTGATTGGAACATTCGAAGGAATTGCTCTTGCACGTTTAGATAAAAACAAGATTAACAAGAAAGGGCAAACAGGGATTGCAGACCCTCACCTGGACGTGTTTTTAAGGCTGTGTTAAAACAAATATGGCGGCCAAACCACGTGAGTGACGACATTTTTTTTTCTCCACCAATTTCAGCGATTTTGTGATCTCTCGATTTGGTTCCTTAGCGATGCGCTCTGGCATCTTTACCCGTTTTGTTAGTTCTGAAAATGCTCGAGAATAAAAGTTATGGCTTTTAAAGACTAATAACTTCACTCGACAGTATCGTTTCAGCATATCATTTTGTACACATTTGATGGGGCGGCCATTCTTTCCCCACACAATTCCTACATATGGAGTACTTCCATACTACATGTGTTACGTGCTCCTCCCCAAACCCCGGTCACGGTGTACCTGCGAGCCCCGAGAGGAGTTACGGCAGAAAAATGTGTTATTCTGTATGTCAAAGATCAATGGTGAAACAACACCAATTGTTACCAACAAACAAGTATTGTATTAAAGGTCACACAACAATAACAGTACAATAACAATAGTAATCAATTGTACAACCAATATATCATTTTCCTATGATGGTACCATCAGTTCGTACAAGGTAACTCACTGTGCTCCAAGTGAGTGAAACAAGAACATTCCCAATGTCTCTATTCCTGCATCAAGCCAAAGTCGATCCGCTCCAGTGATCGTCAGAACGATGTCTTATCGAGACCAGAATCCCGCCCGGTTGACAGTCACACTGCCAAAGATGGGCGAAGGCACCCTCCAGAAGAGACGGAGAAATCACACCTTCAGGTATGGACGTTCGACGGCTCCCAATCGGCGAACCGCAGATTTCCCACTCAAAAGCCACGTTACTTACACACACACACACACACACACACACACACACACACACACACACACACACACACACACACACACCAATTTAACGTCTAGATGTGGTGGAAATGGTTCAAGCGAGGTGAAAAGTATTTTCACCACATACAAGGCTTTCATCCGCAGCTCAATGGAATACTGTTCCCCCCTCTGGGCTAGTGCTCCTGCCTCACACCTAGCTTGGCTTCACGCTGTTGAGGCCAAAGCTTTCAGAATCATTGGAATCTCCTGCAATGAAGTCAACTCCGAGGGCCTTTCACTCACTCACCGCAGGCAGGTTGGTGGTCTTTCTGTCTTCTACTGACTCCTCTCCGGCCTTGCTCCCACAGCTCTCTCTGTGCTCTGTCCCCCCAATATTCCTTCAGGTCGCACAAGATCTGCCTGCAACCCTCTTATGGTTAAACTGCCAAAATCTAGGCTATCTGCTCACCTTCACTCTTTCATTCCCCTTTTCTCCCGCCTCTGGAACAAACTCCCCCACTCCCTTCAATCCCACTCCTCCCTCCAGGTCTTTAAAACAGCTGTTCGCCACCATCTCTTATCTTCCCCCCATCCAAAACCTTGATCTTTTCTACCCCCGGTAATTCACCCCAGAGTCCTTGCAGTGTTCATATGTTTTATACCTCTCCCACCTCCCCCCAAGTCCTCCCGATGTCCCTGCTCTCAAATGTTGTGTTTGTGCCCTTCCCCCTCTCTCCCCATCTTGTCTGCCGCTCCCCTTGTTTTTTGTGTGTCGGTTTGACTTTTTGTGTGATTAATGTTAGCTCTTTCACGAGCCTCAAACTTGTATAAAAAAAAAAAAACCAAAAAAAAAAAAAACCTGGAGCGATGCGAAAAGCGGGCGCGAGTCAAAATGGCCAACGGCCCGTTCTCGAGACGTAATGGCCCTCCAACGATTCTCTTCGGAATCGACTGCAAAACCTGTCACGCGGGTTTATCTGTCACAGCGACAACTCTGTCGCAGGAATCCCTTTCCCAGGAAACCCAAAGTTCACTCGTGACCCCCGTTCGCCAACGTTCGCTCAAGTCCTCGAAGCAGCTCGGCTTCTTGTCCGCCTCACACGCTCCGCCTTCTTTTCCTCTTCTCCCTCTTCTTTCTCTTCGTCTTCGTCCGGTTCCGGTTTCTTTTAAAACTAACGTTTTTACCTTTTGAAAATAGTAATCTCTATTTCACTTAAATGAGAACAATAATAGTACATGCAACCAAAAATGTTTACAGTGGATGAGAACCACAACAACGGAAGTGACGAATCCGTAACACATGATAATCAACAATGCCTTGATTAATTTTCAACACTTTATTCAAATAATATTTGTTCGAAAAAAAACAAAAAACACATCTTTAAACAGCCATAACTTTGGTTCTGAGAAAGGTATCTTCACAGTTCAAGCCACAAAACGTCTTGATTGGCTATAGTTACACTTTCCAAGTTAATTGTTGAGTTTCCAAAAATGTATGCAGGTACCTACCTTGGTAGTAGAGCCACCACGGGGGTAATTAGGCACACAAGGTAGTTACGTGAATCTTGTACCAGGTACTGGTTTACTCCATATGGGTTAGACGGTGGGCTGCAGGTCAGGCACAGGGAGCTGTAGATGCCAAGAAAGATCGCGTACACTAGCAGACTTCCAACCATTGTTGCACAATGCACCCACGTCTGCACACAGAGCAAGGCGAACACCTTTGATTAACGGAGGACGTCAATGATATATAGAATCAAAAAAGTATTTTTTTAAAAAGGAAACAAATTAAGAATGATTTATTTATCCGTGACAAAATAAGCTGCAAATAATAGAGCCAAAGCCTGGTAAATAAACAATTTTATGAAATTTCACTACTTACATGTTTGCAATGATACTTTAAGCACATCATCCTAATCATCGATTAATCTGCTCACTCCAGGTTTGTATTTGGCATGATCTAGGGTTTTATGGATGTACACGAGTGGTTGTTCCAGCACCTCTCTGCTCAAGCACTTCTGGGCATTGACGTGCTGCTGCTCGTCCTTGTCTAGCTTCTCTAGGTGGTGTATGTACGAGGCATGCGGGCAAACTGGTTGTTTCATTTGCAAGTGAGTGTGTGTGTGGTGATAAGGTCGACATGCACATCAGAAGTGAAGGTTCCAAGTGTTTTCAGTGGTAAAAAGGCAATAGTTGTATGGATAGTGCTTGCACACTGGCCGCGAACTATGTGCATTTGACAAGACGTTTTCCCACCAATACAAGTAACTTATGAAGGTAGCCCGAGCCTAACCCAGAACGTGAAGAAGCCACTTGGCCCATCACTTCTATTTGTCATCAACATTCCATTAATGTAACTTATTCGTTTTTCATTTTGCTTTCTCTTGGAAGACTGACTTCAAAGAAAACCAAGTTTTATCTCATTGTAGTGATAAAGATTAATAGGGAAGCTCTTTCCAGCTCTGCTTTTGCCCGTAGAAGATGCTACTGTGTGAGCATGTGGTATAATAAAGACCAAAGCAAATGCAATGCGAGAAAATGAAAATAAAATCGATTCTATTTTCAAAATTTGCTTGCTCAACAACTCGTCCCCTCTCTCAATTCGTTTACATCTGCTGTGCCACCTAACGCCCACAGGTCTCGACTCTATATTATTCACTCACTTGGCCTGTGTGGATTTGATCCTGTTGTGCATGAACATTTAGGAAACGAGCTTGCAATGCGTGATGCAGTAATGAGCAGGTGTGGTGAGGTGGGACGTGTCAAGCGGTGGATGAGTGATGTAGCATTGCTTGCATGCCTTACCCTTTGTTTGTATACCTCACAGGCTTACATCATCACTTTATTACAGCCAGTGTGTAATGCACAGGTATGTCAATTGTTTCACCTGTTAAGACCACTCTCGCACTCCTCAATAACTAATCTCCAGTTCATTGGGTGTGGGAACAAGTCCCACCCAGATCAAATTAATTGCCACAATTACATGTCATTGCTGACTTTGTCACCATCTCCAGTTGTACTATCTTCTAATACTTGTTCGAAATTTCTCACTCATCAACGTAGTGCTTGCCACAATCTTTATATATGGTGCAATGTACTACCGACCGGATTTATCACCAACTGGAACCCTATCTTTTAATCTGTATCTCGATGTCGTCCAGGAACACAGGGACAAATGGCTGCTTTCTCGCTCTACATTTCTTTTTTATAATTTTCTCGCCCTACATTTTCGCTTATAAGTGAAATTTTTATTTTTAAAATTTTTTGTTTTTATAAAATAAAATAATTAATAATTTTATAAAAATAATAAATAGTAAAATAAAATATTAAATAAATAATAATAAAATTATTAAATTATTAAAAATAAAATATTAAATAAATAATAATAAAATTATTAAATAATTAATAAATAATAATAAAATTATTAAATTATTAAATTAATAATAATAAAATATTAAATAAATAATAATAAAATTAATAAAATAATAATAAAATAATTAATAATTAATAATTTTATAAAATTTTAATAAAAAATCGAAGCTCTACATTTATTTTTTCTCGCTCTACATTTTCTAATTTTTCTCGCTCTACAATTTAAAAATTTTCTCGCCCTACATTTTCGCTCTACATTTTTTCTCACTCTACATTTCATTACTTTCTCGCTCTACATTTCTTTTTTTTCTTTTTTCGTCCAGGAACACAGGGACAAATGGCTGCTTTCTCGCTCTACATTTCCTCTTTCACACATTTAACAGAAAACAGATCAAGCACATCATGACTTGAGTGACTGGTGTTTACCCTCACTTTGTTGGTTATTTTTTTGCTTCAAAAGGCTACTTATCTCCATTAATACAAGTCTGGTACTTACCCAGGTTGTCGTCTCAATGGCGAGGTGGCCCAAAATGGTAATCAGTGTCAGTGTGGTGAGCGGTGTGCCCAAGGTGAAAATATCCACATCCGAGTCTGCATAGGCCTGCGATCAGAACACACCAGATCCCTTAATGGCATGCACGGTTTTGGTAAAAAACAGATTGATTTAGAAACAGCAGAAAAAGAATGAAAAAAAATACATATTGAAACACAAGACATCTTTAATGATTTTGATCAGAGATTCTTAAGCATCTATCTATTAAAAAAATATTATGATGATGCAACAAATTAAACGAGTTAATGATAAGCCCCTGGATTAACAACTCGTTCACATTAGGGTGGAATTTGGTAACCATTTCGAAAAATCTAAATTGCAATGTCAAAGCTTTCCTTCAAGTCATTTGCACATCTGAGGAAATCGTCTTTCTTTCGGTAATGATTGTTGCTGGAATGTTCCATGATGATACAAGGGCATCAGGGTTTCAAATTACCTATAAAAATAGTATAATAAAGAGTGGGAAATTCTATCTTCTTGGATAGCAAAAGAGGAGGGGTATTTTGGCAACATGGAGGGATTTTTTTTCAAACAGGTATTTATTTTTAAACATTATTCTTCTTCTTGTGCACCATGCTCTATACAGAGCGTCGGTCCTGCGGAAGCCATTTCTTTGGCAAGGGCTACACTCCCAGACGGATCACCGCTCAAATGCAGGATACTCGACCGAGTGTGCTGGAATTCAGAATGTGTTCAGGGTGCTTGCAATAACTCGGCTCTTTGCGAAGGACTTACGGGATTGTTTTAACGTATATAAACAAAAACTACCACTCATCTAGCTGTGGCTTTTGTTTGACATAGTTTTCCCTCCTTGACTTTCAGCTGATAACTTTGTTCTTCAAAAGTCCAGAGCACGCTGGATACGATTTCACTCAGGAAAAGTAGTAGGATGCATGACAAGAAGGAAACAGATGAAAAAGAAAGACCATTACAAAAGGCAACACAAACATTTTCTTTTGAGAAAAATCAGATAATCAACGTACCAGGTTATGTCTCAAAATAGTGCCAAATTCTTAGGAGCAAATTTCAATCAACTCCAAAAAGATCTTCCAACGGGGAGCTAATTGGTAGTGCTCATGGAAACGATAAAGAAGTTTAAAACATAGAGGGATGAGACAAAAAGGAAGAAGATTAAGAAGAAAAAAAACCAGAACATGTTTGGCTTACGAAGTACGGCAGTAGAAAGCAGGCGAGGCTTTGGTACACTGCATCCACCATGGTAACCCAGAACACCACAATTATGGACTCCTGAAAGTAAGAAGAAGAAAGTCAATGTAAAGATTATTAAGTTGCAAGCTCCAATGTAACATCCCTCATCCTTCAGACAGACAGACAGGCTACAGTCACTTCCCTCTCTTCAGACCGTGACAAAATCACAAGCTGGTCAAACACTTGGAATATGTCTTTAAATCCTGACAAATCTCACACGCTCACTATCTATAACCAAAAGGACCATCTGGAAACCCCCATCCCCACCTACTTTCTTAACAATCCTCTTCAAGAAGCTCAGTCACTCAAACTCTTATGTCTCACTATCAGCCATGATCTTTCTTGGTCAAACCACATTTCAAAGTTGGCCTCCAAAGCCAGTCACCGACTGGGCATCCAGTCGTACAAATTCCTTCCTTGGCACACCTGAACTCCCATCCACCTACAAGGCCTTCATCTGCAGCTCGATGGCGTACTGCTCTCCCCTCTGGGCCGACTACACAGCCTCACCCCTTGCTTAGCTTCATGCCATGGAAACCAAGGCCATCAAGACCGAGGGAAACCTAGCCTCCCTCCACCAAGCCCACCTCCTTCTAAATTTCCAGTCTTTCCTTCCTGAGAGTTTTTAGAAAAAAGCAGCAAGGAGGGAGAGCTGTAGATAAGGCGAGGAATGATATGGAAGAGGAGGTGTACAACTAGTTAGAAGAGGATGGTGGGAGGAAGATGATCTATAAATTGGCTCATGACAGGAATGAGGATAACAACGACATGAAGGGAGGGGTGGTGATTAAGGATGGAGATGGGAGGCTAGTCACAGAGAGGGGTGCAGTATTGAAGGTGTGGGAAGGATATTTCATACAGCTGTTGAACCAGGAAGGAAGGGGTGGTGATTAAAGATGGAGGCGGGAAGCTAGTCACAGAGAGGGGTGCAGTATTGAAGGTGTGGGAAGGATATTTCAAACAGTTGTTGAACCAGGAAGGAAGCAACAGCGAGCTAAGTAATCATAGAGTTATCTGGAGGGAAAAGTGGAGTGAGTGGAGATCACGGAAGAGGAAGTGCAGATGGCATTGAAGAGGATGAAAAAGGGAAGGACTCTAGGCATTGATGACGTATGTACAGAAACTAAAATGGCAGCAGCAGAAGTCAGTGTCAGGTGGACGAAGAGGTTGTTGAATGTATGGATGAGAGATGGATCAATTCCGGGGTGGTGGAGGACAGGTTTAATTGTGCCGATATGGAAGGGGAAAGGAAGGTTCAATATCCAGGGAAGTACAGGGGCATTACACTCCTCAGTCATATCATGAAGGTGCTGGAGAGGGTTCTGGACGAGAGGATAAGGAAGAATGTGGAGAAGGGGATCGGTGAAGAGCAGCAGGGGTTCAGAAAGGGTAGGAGAATGACAGATGGGATGTTCACACTGAGACAGCTGGTGGAGAAGAGGTTGGAGGTGCAAGGTGAAATGGAATTGAGATTTGTGGATCTGGAGAAGGTCTATGGCACTGTCCTGAGAGAGAGGGTGATGGCGACACTGAGATGGATGGGAGTGACGGAAGCAGAAGTTAGGTTGGTGGAAGGGATGTACAGGGAATGAAAGGAAGAGTATTGGTTGGTCCTGGGATGTTGGAGGAGTTCAATGTGAACATCTGCTTAAGGAAAGGAAGCGCTCTCAGCCCGGTCCTGTTTACCATGTTGATGGAGTTGGTAAGCAGGAAGGTAAACATGAAAGATATTCGGTATGCGGACGATCTGGTTGTTGTGGTGGAGAGTGGGCGCAAGATGCAGGAAGTACTGGGGGAGTGGAAGGAGGCATTTGAGAAACATGGGCTGAAAATGGGCATGGAAAAGATGGAGGTGATGTGGGTTGGGCAGCAGAGAAAATAAATGAATATCAGGTTGGAGGGGAAGGAGATCAGACAAGGAAATAGGTTTGAGTATCTGAGGGGAATAGTGACTGGGGATGATAAGTCTGAGAACTGAGAGAGGAGATCAGTATGCAGATCAGCTGAGAAGGGCTGGACATTTGGTGCAGATGGGGGAAGATTGAATGGCAAAGAGAGGAGGATAGGTTGAGGGAACGAGGTAGACCATGGTTGAGATGGGAGGATTGTGTGAAGAGGGATATAAGTAAAGTGGGGGTGGTTGGAAGGTAGAAAGAGTTGGATGAGGACAGAGGGGAGTGGAGGAGTATTGTGGTCAAGACAGGGCAGGAGCGTGGTACCATTGGACCTCACCTCTTAAAAAGGGAAGAGGAGGAGAACACCAAATATTTAAAATGCCAACCTGAACCGCTTCCTTTGGACACGGGTGCAATTTGTTTTTTTTCTTACTGGCCACCTCCATCTCCTATCTTCCTCCATATCTATCCATTATCTTTTCCACCTTTATCGAACCCGATTGTGTGGTTCTCATATGTGTACATCTGCCTATCCCCATGTAAAGGCATTCTCCACCAACCCTAACCCTTTTTGTCCAATATCCATTTGTCCTTCTCTGCTGCCATCATTATGTTAATGTTCTACCCTTTGGATCCAAATACCTAAAAAGCCTACACACCATATGCAAATCCAAAACAACATACCTGCTGCATCAGGCTACATTGGTAGAGATGAGGAAACTTCATAAGAGCTTGTGGCGTGACTGGTCTATCAAATACAGCAGTGACCAGTGGTGGGATGGAAGTAAAAACGAGGTTGAAGAGAATGAGGTACCACTGGTCGAGCGTAGTACTGCCAGAGAAGCCACAAAACAGCTGGTACCAAAATAAAAAGAAAACGAACATCTGCAAATCGGGAAGGAAGATAATCCAGCAGTAGGTTATATCTGGGATTCAGTTGGGTAAATGTGGAGAATATCTGATTCATCACAAACAACAGTCGTTTATAGAAACTGTCTTTTCTAATCCGATCTTCCATTTGAGGCAAATCATGAATGGAGCCTCGGGAAAGTTCTTGTGGTGGTGGTGGTGGTGGTGGTAAAAAAAACCCACAAATGGTCCAAATTAGACAATGTGGTGAGAGTACAACAACTTGTCAAGGTTACCAGCCCAAAAGCATACATTTTGTGAAAGCTACCATGGTATACTTAATATCTACAAGTGAAGGCAAGCAGATGAGCTGGTTCGACATCCTCTAGGAAGGATGGTGTGTTCTGCAAGACCCTCCCCCACCCCCTGGATTCCACGACCACCCACCAAATGTGAAAGTTACTGTATGAGACAGCAGTTCATTTTTCTGTTAGATGTAATTAGACTCAATCAAAATAAGGAACAAATACATCCAAGACCAGAATGCTCTATCTGAGTTATTCTTCTATCCTTAAGTTAAATCAAAAGAGGACTGACAGTTTTGAATATCACCCACAGCATTCTTGTAAAGGAAATACAAAATTATGTTGGTGAGGCGGATGGAGCTCCAGTGTCCATGAACAAGGATAAGCTTCTGCAAATGCTTGAACCGAGATACAGCAAAGTCACTGGACAGCACAGCCTGTTCACAGACAAATAATGGACAGCTTTAGACAGTCGGATAGTCTTCGCTTGACAGCTTTGTAATCATTTAATAAGACTCTTATTAGACCATTCACTCACTCTCCGAGAATTACCAAAGCAAAGCGACCAGCATACAAGGTCCGACAATAAAGTTCCAGGATTAAAGCAATATAATTTTTTATTCTAAATGTACCAATTATGTTTAGTGGTCACCTTCAAAGTAATCTCCATGTGAGTCTACAAACACTTGCCAACACCACTGTCATGCTTTAAAGTACAGGGTCCAGCGGGGAGGTGTGACGATTTTCAGAAAACTCGTAGTTATTTTTAGTCGAATTTCAAATTTTTTTTTTTTAAAGACTACATATATAATGCCATTTAATACACTGTAACAAAGACATTAAAAAAATGTAATTCATGTTTGAATTGGGTATAACAATGCAAGTGGGGGGTTTAGCGCATGCGTGATGGCTGTTGGTTACTCGTTGTTAGGCGCCATCAGTAGCCATGGAGCTGTGGACGATTGAACATCGCGTCTTTGTTGTTGAGACGTTTATTCAAACGGGTAGTTCGGTGGTGCTTACACAGCGCAGATTTCGTACTCACTTCAATGTTGGTCGACGTGGCGCCGTTCCGTCTCGAAACACAATATTGAAGTGGGTAAAAAACTTCAGGACAACTGGATCTGTGAGGTCGGGAGCAGCTCGGGGAGGTGATCGAACCGTTAGGACCCCGGAAAACATCGAAAGGGTTCGACAAGCTGTGGAGGCCAGCCCTCGTCGGTCAGTGGTACGGCACGCTCGCGCTCTACGGATGTCAGACAGATCAGTTCGTCGAATTTTGCACTGTGACAGTCAACTCACAACGTTATGTTACAATGTTGCGCGAGTTCTTACTGCCTGAATTGAGACGACGTCGCATTGACCTCCCTACAGTTTGGTTTCAGCAAGATGGGGCTACTTGCCATACCTCAAGAGAATCAATGGCCTTATTAAGAGAACATTTTCCAGGGCACCTCATTTCAATCCGTGGGGATGTGGGGTGGCCCCCTCGATCGCCCGATCTTTCACCCTGTGACTATTTTTTATGGGGTTACCTGAAAGCTAAGGTTTACATTGAAAAACCACGCACTCTTGAGACCCTTTCAGATGCCATCACCAGAGAAATTCGAGCTATTCCACTTGCCATGGTTGAAAGGTCTATGGACAACTTTTCTGCGTGTCTGCAAGAATGCTTGGACAAGAACGGCCGCCATTTAGATGATGTCATTTTTCAAACATGAATTACATTTTTAAAATGTCTTTGTTACAGTGTATTACATGGCATTATATATGTAGTCTTTAAAAAAAATAAAAATTGAAACTCGACTAAAAATAACTGTGTACGAGTTTTCTGAAAATCGTCACACCTCCCTGACGGACCCTGTACCTTCGGAAATCGTTGTCAAAAAGGCCATTTAGCTGATTGGTCACGGCTCTCTGGATCTCTTCTAATTGATGCAAAATGAGTTCCTTTCATTGGTGTTTCAGAGCTCGGTCAGATTGGACCAACGTTCTCACACTTTTGACATTTTGGCAATCGATGTGCATGGTTGGGATGCCCAATCATTTACATCCATGCTCCCTTCCGCCAACCTCTTGGCCCACTCACACGTGAACTTGACATTGCGTCTTCCTCATACTCCAGCTTGAACTTGTCGAAAATGTCCGTGTCACTTTCGTTTCGTTTTACCAAAAATTTGATGACGATTCTCTGTTCCATAAATTTTTCCTTCATCTTCAGAACACGATTCGGATTGCAACACTTATCATTTAAACAAAACACAACAGATCAATACAATGGCTAACACAGCACTGACTAGAAGAATATAATGCACATCCAATTATGAAACCCAAGCCAGTGCTGCCACCTGGAAAGCCTCAAGAAAAACCCAAGCCAGCCATTCTCAGACCTCTTACTCTGGATATCTCAGACCTCTTACTCTGGATATATAGCTGGATATCTCAAAAGAATGTGTACGGATTTCGACGAAACTTGGTGGAGAGGTTGGGTGTGTGACAAGGACGAATTGATTCGATTTTGGTGAAGATCTGAATATGGATTCGAAGAAGAGAATTATTTAATTTTGAAGTGATTCTTCACCATTGAGAGATCGGGCGAAAAGCAATATATAACATGATATTTTAAAAAGTTATGGACGAGTTATGACAAAAATTGGTGGATGACTTAGGCGACAAGAACAAGCCGATGCGATTTTGGTTCAGGTCCGAATCCAGATCTGGCCAATCAGTGGGATACAAAACAAACTGTTCAGCCTGGCGGAGGTGTGCGCTCTACCGAGTGCCGTTCTCGTTTTTATTTTATTTTCGGGAACGATTGAGGGAGCTGTATGTTGCCTATCCACTGCGAAATGAAGGAATGTGTCAGAAAAACGTGTTGGATGCTTAGAACAAGGTGGCCCATAGGGCGAGTACTCTGCTGGTATCTATAATAGCAGTACTAAAAATAAATAAATAAACAAATAAGTGTGATTCTCCATTCCATCTTCCTGAGGGGCAGAGTTTGGAATGTACATACAAATCTTTCTTCTGTCCTGTCACATCTGGCTGAAAAAGGGGCGAAGCTTGGAATGCGCATGCACATTTACCTGGAATATGCAATTATCTCACCTCCTCAACAATCCCTTCCTTGACCAGAAGGATTGAGTGTTAACTAATTATAAAGTCCAATTCGTAGCAGAGGAAAATTGATTAGGTGAGAGCTGATTGGTTGTTCCCTCCAACTATGGGCGAGAGACATGATGGGCAATTTGGTATTTGTATGTTGACTGCTATCAGCGTTTTTTTTTTTTTTTTTTTTTTTGTATGCAGGATCGAGGTTCGTGAAAGAGCTAACATTTATCACACAAAAAAAATCAAAACAGACACACAAAGTATATAATAAGGGGAGCTATATAATAAGGGGAGTGGTAGACAAGATGGGGAGAGAAGGGGAAGCACACAAACACAACATTTGAGAGCAGGGACATCGGGAGATCTGTGGGAGGGAGAGGGCTTGGGGGGAGGAGGCGTGGGAAGGGGGTGGGGGTGTGAGAAGTACGAAAGTAAATGGACCACAATCGACCGTTGAGAGAAAATAAAGCCTCAACGTAGGAAACAAGGTACTTGGTCGCAAAAAACGCGGCACGAAATAACCGACGATTTTTTTATACAGGTATGAAAGATTAACACTGAGAATCTTGCTCGGGACACACTATAGACCGATCCGACAGAGGGTTCAATGGACGGGCACCCTCTACAGATGCCGCCATAGTTGGGAGGCGTCCGCTTCATTTGGCTTGCTCTCCAGCGTTCAGATTACATGCAGTTACCGGTCTCAGTTCACTTTGCCGAAAGAATATCGATACAAAATATATTTGTTTGTTAGATTCATCGGAATAGATGGAATCGTGGACGATACGACCGATCCACCGAGCTATATGACCGGTGAGGAGCCGGTGTGGTGGCCCGCGCGGAGGTGGACTCTGAGGGAAGAATCCATGCGGGGCGGCAGTGATACACCCGCCGTGACCTGGCCGTATGGAAGAGTCGAGGAAGCGATAAGGAGCCGGTGAGGCGGCCAGCACGAAGGGACGGAGGCCCAGTCGGGTCTGCCAGACGAGTCGCGATCCTAGTGATCAAGGAACTTGGGGCTCGGCAGCGGCCACTCGGGGTCTAGCCGTAGTTGCCAGAGGTGGTCGGCCCGGGCGGAGGTGAACTTTGAGGGAAAGAACCCATGCGGGGCAGCTGTGGTACAGCCGCCAAGACCTGGCCGTATGGAGGAGTCGATGAACGGACCGGCACGTAGTCGGGTCGGTCAGAGGAGTCGTTATCGTAGTGGTCGAGAAACTCGGGGCTAAGGCGGAAGGGGGGTCGGCATGGCGTAGCATAGGGTATGTGGTTGCTAACAAAATAGGTTTGGTGCAGGTGGAAGTGGAAACCGGGTACCCCCAGGTGCCAGGTGCCTTCAGCGCGGCATGGCCGTGCGCCTTCGGCGCCCGGCGATATCGCCGAAAATGGGGTTTGTATCGTGTGCCTTCAGGTGCCAGGTGTCCACGACCGCTCCACACGTATAGAGAAACACTTGAGAACGATAATTATCACGGACACTTTTCATGTACGATCGCGATGATAGTTGTGCTGGCGCAGCCAGCTGGAGTTAAGTTTGGATCGGGACGCCTCCCAGTAATGGCGGACGCAAGAGCGCCGCCTATCGGCGAAGGGGGCACGATCGTCCTTATCGGATCGGTCTATCGGTACACACACCGAAAGATAAATAGTTTCGACAAAAATACAATTGTGAACAATTACTTAACTTCGAAAACGTGGAGAACGTGTACAGCTTCGAAAAACCGTGCCGTCGCCGGCAAGATCTCGCGAGATTTCAACGTTGTATACATAGTACAAGTTTAGTAGCCTCAGTGGTATGGGGTTCTGTCTATGCTGTCACTGATGACACCGGTCCGTTTGATTTGAAAGCATAATTATAAATTAGCTCAGTTGGCATCAAAATGTGAATACTTTTGCAGGCCACTGTATTAGTGTACACAAACACACACGATATAATAAATTGATTGATTTGTTGATGTTACTCATTTACAGTATCCACGATGTATAGACGCATTTCAACAGTATTCTTAAAACACTCACACTGCAAGAAAAACAGGAACAGCTTGGTAGCTTCCCACTCACGTGGTTTACACAGAGAGGTATTACGACCAGCTTGTGCACCTGTTAGATATTCATTTTTAAACAAGGTTACATGTTCATAATGTATTGGGTACAGTGGATGAGAGTATAGCAACTGCAGCCTGACGTGCTTTGCTTTATAGTGTTCACAGCTATATCTTAGATGTTTTTCACCACCACTATGTTTTTTTTTCATCCACTTGCTGCAAGTTTTAACAAACACAAAGAAACTGAACTTTTAGCTTGTACCTACCCCATATTATCATATCTTAACATTCAAGCCGTTCATTTTTGTAATGGATACAAAAACCTCACCTGCCTATAAAAAAAAAAGATTAAAGTCTGAAAGTGCCAGTTCTCAGTAATGGAGTGTGGCAGGATGCAGAGTCCAATAAATCTTTGCAACAGGATGTGATGCACTCAGGTTCATGTTAAGTTTCATTTATTGATGGTAAAGGAAGAATTCCTGCCATGTTATAATTGGCACAGCTTCAGCTAATGCGAGATCATTTTATTTCTGGTTCAGTGTAATGAGTTGATGGTTTTACTTCTGAGCATGAAGTCCACAATTATAATAATAATGTTTCGGAAAAGCGTCACTGACTTTGCCAGCAGAATCTTGAATTTCACCACAATGAGGACTACATCAATCATGACAGGATCAGTTCTTCAATTTCTTCTTTACGGGAGACAGGATTACACTTCCAATTACAAGATGTAGTAGCAATTCATCCCCTATTATAATAAGACAGGAATACTTCATTCTGGAAACAATCAGAATATTGGATGGACATTGCAGCTTCACAACATGTATTTATTATTTATTTTTCTACCTCCCTTATCATCTGCTGTAATATCTATCTATAATTCCAGCAATCTCTGTGTGTATGTTTGTATGTTTGTATGTTTGTATGTTTGTATGTATGTTTGTCTGTGACCGCTGTTTCTCGACAACTACCGGTCCGATATACTTGAAACTTGCCAGGTATATTGCTGGGGACCCGAGGATGTGCCTTTTCAAGGTTTTAAATTAATCGCAGAAGTAGTTACCGAGCTATGTCCAAAAAACGATTCAACCAATCAGAGAGCAGCGAGCTATCACGTGTGCCGAACGTGGCGAACAGACTCTGCCTCGGATGGCACATTTGAGAGCGTATTCATTTATTTCCCGTCGGCAAACTATGTTGGCGCTATGTTGGCGTTAAACGATGTTTTAAAACTAATTAAAACTAATTTGCGATTCTTTCGCTTTCCTGCGATATGCGACCTTCCGGACAGTCAAATGAGGACGTCACTTCCGGACTTACGTAGCGGCGAGCGGGCGCCATTTGGAGGAGCTGGGAGGACTCAGTCGTGATAGAGTGAGCCTGAGTGAGTATATCAAGACAAGAACAAGATCTAGAAGGAGGTATGTACGGTGCGATTCATATAATATATTGTTTAGTTATCGTCGATGAGGAATTTGGGGGCCCGATTAACTGCAGCGCCATCCGAGCTGCGGCGTCGGGACGATACATTCATTGTACGGTAACATCACGCACTTACGGGCACGTCCTATATATATAGTACGGGCATGCCCTAGTATTCTAAATTTAGATAAACAGGAAATGGTTTGACATCTCAACACTATAATTAAACAGCTTAGCGTTTATTTTAATAAGATTTTAAAAAAAATCATATTGTTACATTTGTAGGGGGACGGGGCAACAATTACATTAGGGACCAAGATGCAGTGTATATTCACATACAGGTTTGCAACTTCTTATCCTGTCTTAAATGTTTGTTAAAGGTAAGGCGTCAATGCAAAATGTTGCCCATAAAGGTGACGGGAGGTTATGTTAAAAAAAACACATTAGGGTGTCTCATGTCATGTTCTTCTCTGAAAGCTTGGTCAGTTCCTGAGCAGTGGTGAGGTAACGTCAGGTTCCCCCGAGCCAGTTGGAGAGGGAGGGAGTTAACACCTCCCAGAGGCTGTCTTTCAGCGCACAAGAGGTGGAAACTGGGTGAGAAGGCCATGCTGCAGAGACTGGGTGGGAAGGCCATCCGGTGGAGACCGGGCAGGAAGGCCATGGGGAGAAGTCTCGGTGGGAAGGCCATCTGGCGGAGACTGAGTGGGAAGGCCTTGGGGCAAAGATTGTGTGGGAGGGCCTTGGGGCGAAGACGAGGCGGGAAGGCCTTGGGGCAAAGATTGTGTGGGAGGGCCTTGGGGCGAAGATGAGGCGGGAAGGCCTTGGGGCGAAGACGAGGCGGGAAGGCCTTGGGGCGAAGACTGGGCGGGAAGGCCATGGGGAGAAGTCTCGGCGGGAAGGCCATCTGGCAGAGACTGAGAGGGAAGGCCTTGGGGCAAAGATTGTGTGGGAGGGCCTTGGGGCGAAGACGAGGCAGGAAGGCCTTGGTGCGAAGACTGGGCGGGAAAGCCTTGGGGCGAAGACTGGGTGGGAAAGCCTTGGGGCGAAGACTGGGCGGGAAGGCCTTGGGACAGGGATTATTTAAAAAAGACTCTTGGATGTACAAGAGACAAGGGAGGAATAAGCTGACAGCGCCAAAGGTAGCTGCAGTTGTTTGGGAGGGAATGAGATAACAGAGGAAGAAGTGGACAGAGGAGGTAGTTTCATTCTGTGATACGGTTCTCTGTGGTGACTGTGGTGTGCGTTCTTCAACCACCATCCCTTTGAGCTGCTGAGTCCTCTCCTACCAACGATCTTTGCCTGAGGTCATCCTCTCTTACTTGCTGCATGGTCCGCTGTGGTTGTGCGCCCACCTGATGATGTCATATCCTTTGAAACACCTTTTGGAAGGCTCAGCCACGAAAGAAGGCTTAGCTTACAGCAACGTGCAGTGGTCAAAGGGGAAGGTATTGACACTGGTCGGAATATACTCCTTTCTAAAGTTATCCTGCATACCAATGACACCTTCAATTGAGCAAATCACTGGCAATACACCGGAAAAGTGCATATTTCCACACACTGTCTATGAAATGCATTTTGCCCATGTTACTTCCCTGTACCACTGACCTGCAAACCCTCTTGCCCCTGAATGCCCACTCCAACATCTGCTTCTTGTATCATGCAGACATCATTTGCCCCATCACCTGTTGTAAAAAAAACATGCACAATACGTGGTGTTATCAAAATATTCAACATGCCCCTCTCATTAACTATCCTAAAGTCCTATCTCTAAAAGTCCTACCTATCGTTTCTAAAGTCCAACCTCAACGAAAAGCTGCACAAAATATGCATATGAACACGATTCACATACACACATTGTGTCCAATAAGGATCAATATTTATTTTTCATTAGCAGTAGTTTCCACAGGAAAGGTTGATTGTCATATTCAGGCTCACTTGGCCTTTTTGTAAGGCTCACTTGGCATTTTTGTAAGGCTCACTTGGCTGTACCTGGATGGGTTTGAGGGTAGAGGAGTAGTAGCTGAAACCGGAATCCTATCCAGGTTCTTCCTGATGACCATCTTTGCTTATTCGGTTCCTTCTGACTCCAATGCAGTATTTGGTCTCTCATTTGATTACTTATGGAAACTTTGATTCTTGTAATGGCATGCTTTATTGCAGGTTTATGAAGGTAGAGCCCAGTAAATGATATTAACTCCAATACCCACGACTTAAAAAGTTGTTAATAAAACTTTTATACGAACACAAAAAAAAAGGATGACATTTTCATCATATCCAATCCAATAGGCAAAAGCAATGAAGGATCAGCTAAGTAACATATTGACGCTCCAGAACAAACAGACTGAAATAATTAGACTATAATAATCTATATAATAATAGCATAAGGACTCGACTTTGTTATCCCTTTTACGCCGCACCCAGTGACCCGATGCCCACTGCACTAATGGATTTACGATCTACGAACCGCGCTTTGTTTAACACGTACAGCCATACTCGAAAAATCTGAATTAGCCGACGTTGGGGCCCAAAAGCATCCGATTAACTGCCGATACGACGCCATCTTACGACGCCATCGTATTGGCGTCTGCTGGGCGAAGGCGAAGCAAGCCGTCTGCTGATTGGACAGGCGAAGGCGAAAGCAAGCCGTCCGCTGATTGGACAGGCGAAGGCGAAAGCAAGCCGTCCACCGAGTGGACAATTCAGAGCATGCATTTGTGCCGGTGTCGGCGATCGTTGTTCATAGACGCACTCTTCATTCTCATCTTTCTTCCTAACTCTTACTTGGACAAGCAAATCCCCTCTGCCATCCATAATGGTACACTCTATCCATACACCACATCCTCCCTTCCGTGGATGTTCCACGGGTTTCGGCTAGTAATAATAATAATAAAGGAGTCTTATATAGCCCCATCAAGCAGAGTAAACTACCCTCATGACGCTTTACATTATCATGCGAACGCACACACACCGCAAAGACTATAAAAGTGATTGTGGAAGCATGGAAGTTGAAACATAAACTTCAGAAAAGTAATAACAGGAGCAATAATAATAATTAACACATATACAGTCACATGGAAAAGTAAGTACACCCCATGTAAAGTTTTGACTTTGTCAACATATTTCAACATACAGCTATTTGATCTTCATTTCAACAATATTGATAGATAAAGGTGATATTGTGGCGGACACAAAAGCCCACTGGCGTGGTGACATCATTCCACGCACCAAGTGGGCGGTGGCCACGCCCGAGGGGTAGGCGTGGTCTCATGATATACACCGGGCGACCAGCCCGGAGGAGTTCAGTGTTACAGTGTAGTCTTACAATAAAGACGTTTATATGTTACCGCTTGTCCGCTTCCTCCTTGCTCACAAGCAGCGCGCGTAACGCCGCGCTTTACTACGCACATGCGAGCGAGCTGAACGTCTCGGCCTGGACAAGCCGTCTGCGCTTGACGTCGACCAGGAGCCCATTAGCGCACAGGAAGTCCGCGCCAAGCAGTGCCATGGGCACGTCGGCGGTGACGAACGTCCATCGGAAAACCTGCCCTCCAAACCGCAGAGAGAGGCAGCGTTTTCCGTACGTACGGATGGGCGTCCCGTTCGCGGCAAGCAGCGCGGGGCCCCCACCCGCGGCGTGCTTGTCTGACGTGCCGGCGGGAATGACACTCACCTGTGCTCCCGTGTCGCACAGGTAACGGCGCCCGGAGAAGGTGTCCGTTATGAACAGCAGGCTGCTCGAACGGCCGGCGCTCATCGCCACAATTGAGCGCCGGCCCGGGCGTTTCCCGACCCGTTGAAGGAGCACGGCGGATGACACCGCCGAGCTTCGTGGCCGAACTTGGCGTGGAACCAGCACCAGGTGGTGGAGCTGGAGGAGCGCGGCTGGCTCCGCCAGGCCGGAGGAGTCGACGGGTTTCCCCGCAGTGGCGGTTTTCGCCGCGGCGGTGGGCGGGGCGTGGCGGCGTTCACGAGGTGCGTATCAGCATGCTGCTGAACCTCAGCGTGCTGTAGAAGATGATGCTGTGGAACATCAGCGTCGAAGGCCGTGACGGCCACGCCAACGCTCGCCCGCGTGTCCGAAGCGGCGAAGTACTTGTCCGCCTCGGCCGCCAATGCTCGGGGTTCCGTTAGCCCGGTCCCGGCCAACGCGAGGCGAACCTGCGCTGGAAGTTGGCGACGGAAAAGCGCCCGGAATAGCGAACCGGGGGCTTCGTCGCCCAACAGTGACAGCATATGGTCCATTCGGACCGACGGGCGTGTCTCACCGAGCTCGGGGAGATCCAGGAGGCGATCGGCCCGTGCGTCGTCCGTGAGGCCGAACGTGGCTAGGAGTAGCCGCTTGAGTGCCTCGTACTTGTGGCCGTCCGGTGGGTGGCGAAGGACGGACACAACTCGAGCGGCCGTGCCGGGCCCGAGGGAGGCGACGACATGGCAGTAGCGCAGGTCGTCGTTGGTGAGGCGCCGAAGCTGAAATTGGGCTTCGGCTTGAACGAACCAGACTTCGGCCTGGGCCTCCCAAAATTCGGGAAGTTTAATCGCCATTGCCTTGTCGTTGGCCATTGCAATGGCGTCGTGTTCGGAAGGATCGCTACGGCAGATCCAACGTCGAGGGTCACCAGTAAAGCGCGGCGTTACGCGCGCTGCTTGTGAGCAAGGAGGAAGCGGACAAGCGGTAACATATAAACGTCTTTATTGCAAGACTACACTGTAACACTGAACTCCTCCGGGCTGGTCGCCCGGTGTATATCATGAGGCCACGCCTACCCCTCGGGCGTGGCCACCGCCCACTTGGTGCGTGGAATGATGTCACCACGCCAGTGGGCTTTTGTGTCCGCCACAATATAATATAACAAATATCATGAAACATTTACATTTTGTAGTCCATTGTATAATTCAAATAAACATAAATGCAAATTTCGCGTGTGGAAAAAGTAAATACACCCTTGGCTCTAATAGGTGGTATTGCCCCCTTTGGCAGAAACAACCTCAAGTAGGCATTTCTTATAACTGCTACCAGTCTCTGACATCGACTGGGAGAAATTTTTGCCCACTCCTCCATGCAGAATTCTTTCAGCTGTGCGATGTTTGAGGGGTTTCTTGCATGCACAGCTCGTTTCAAATCCCCCCACAACATCTCGATGGGATTTAGATCTGGGCTTTGAATTGGCCATTCCAGAACCCTCCATTTCTTTCTTTTTTGCCATTCCTTGGTGGATTTACTGGCAGGTTTAGGGTCATTGTCATGTTGCAAGGTCCACCTTCGATTGAGCTTCAACTTTCCGACAGATGGCCTCACATTATCCTCAAGCACCCTCTGGTACAATGAAGAATTCAGAGTGGATTCCATGATGGTGAGCTGCCCAGGCCCTGATGCAGCAAAGCTGCAACAACAACAACAACATGCATTTTAAGGCCATTTTCCCTGCTAGAGCGGGGGTTAGCCTTGCGGTCCCCATGACAATCTTCTTCATCTTGCCCTATTTTCTGCATCTCTCCTTGTTAACCCCCTTGCCCGCATTTCTTCTTCCACCATCTTTAGCCAAGTCTTTCTCGGTCTTCCCCGTCCTCTACTACCTTCTACATTCATTTCCATCACTCTTCTCAACCAGTCACTTTCATCCTTCCTCAACACATGACCAAACCATCTCAACCTGTTCCTCTTCACAGCATCAATCACAGGCTCTATTCCCATCATTTTTCGCAATTCATCATTTGTCTTCCTCTCTCAACGACACTCCGCACATCCATCGAACCATTCGCATTTCCACCCTTTCCAACCTTCGTTGCTGCTCTACGTTCATTACCCATGTCTCGCTCCCATAAATCATAACACTTCTCACACATGCAGCATACACCTTTCCCTTCAGCTTCAATGACACTCCCCTCCTCATCAGCACGCCACTTAGTTCCCGAAACTTCTTCCATGCACATCTCACTCTAGCAACCATTGCCGAGTCTGATCCACCTTCTCCATTCAGCATGTCTCCGAGGTAGCAAAATGTTTTCACACCTTCCAGCTTCATGCCGTCTCCAAGATCCAACTCAACATTTCCTCCATGTGCAGCTCCCTCTGTGCACACCTTACATTTGAATGTAGCTGCCACACTGGTTAATGACCCTCTCAGACCACTACATTGTTGATGAACCCACTCAGTGCACATTGTACATTGAATGCAGCAAAGCTGCCCCAAACCATAATATTTCCACCACCATGCTTCACAGTTGGTATCAGGTTCTTGTGGTCAACAGCTGTCTTTGGTTTTCACCAAACATGTCTTCTGGTACTGTGGCCAAATAGCTCTACCGTTGACTCATCTGTCCAGAGCACATTGTTCCAGAAGTGCTGGTCTTTGCCAAGGTGTTTATTAGCAAACTTTAGTCTTGCCCTGATGTTCTTTCTGGACAGCAAAGGTTTCCTCCTGGCACACCTCCCATGTAGATCAAATTTGTGCAGCCTCTTTGTTGTGGTAGACTCGTGCATTTTGACATCAACAGTGGCAAGAGCTACCTGTAGGTCCCATGATGACATTCTGGGGTTCTTAGAGACTTCTTTCAGCGTCTTGCGGTCTGCTCTCGGGCTGAACTTGCTGTGGCGGTCTGGCCTGAACAAGATGGCAGTTGTTTGGAATCTTCTCCACTTGTAGATGATCTTCCGGACAGTTGAATGATTGATTTCAAATTGTTTGGAGATCTTTTAAAATACCTTCCCAGACTCGTCGGCATCTATAACCTTCTTTCTGAAGGCCTCAGAGAGCTCTTTTGATCTCGGCATGGTGACGCCACACACTTCAACAACAAAGAGCAAACCAAACGAAATGTCTGAGGTTTAAATAAGACAGGTTCCTCCAACATCCTCTCTAACGATGTTCTAATCATTTGCACCTGAGCTGGTTCACCTGATTCTAATTTTAGTTATTTGAAGTAGTGATAAATGTAGGGGTGTACTTACTTTTTCCACATGCGAAATTTGCATTTATGTTTATTTAAATTATACAATGGACTCCAAAATGTAAATAAAACCACCTTTATAGGCCATTTTTCCCCGCAAGTGGGGGTTGGCCTTTTTCGGGAACTGTGGTTGTTGTTGTTTTTCGGTCCCCTTTTTGAAGCAATGTTTTACGGCCGGATGCCCTTCCTGACGCCAACCCTTTTTGCCGCCTTTTAACGACAAGTAGGGAATTACCAGTGAACTGGTACTCAATTTGCCGACCTCGGAAGGATGACAGGCTGAGTCAACCCCCCTGGCGTTAATTCAGCGATTGACCGGGATTCGAACCCAGGATCCTAGGATCCTAAGCCGGCACCCTAGCCGCTAGCCCAACACCAGGGATTGGACTCCAAAATGTAAATGTTTCATGATATTTGTTATATTATATCACCTTTATCTATCAATATTGTTGAAATGAAAATGAAATATCTGTATGTTGAAATATGTTGAAAAAGTCAAAACTTTACATGGGGTGTACTTACTTTTTCACGTGACTGTATATAGATAAATGACTGTACCTGAGTGGCTGTTTTGTCATGGTTTACACCAATCATAATTCAAGCAATCATAATGCACAAATATATTTGTAATATACATGATAATACATTATATAAAGTATAAACAATTGAAGTTGAAAAAAAAAAATTTGAAATTTTTTCAAAAAAATACCCTTAGGACATACCGACGGGAGAGATAGATGCATACCAGAAGTTTGGTACGATTTCACAAAAGTTTGAGGGAGTAGTTCAGTGACAACACAACACAAGACAACACAGACACTGTGTGTATATATATATATATATATATATATATATATATATATATATATATATATATATATACTGTATATACACATACATATATATACATATATATACATACATATATATATATATATAAATATATATATAAATATGAAATGATTCACCTATTGCCAGGGTCACTGCATGCAATTTCTTTTGCACCAACCGAACTGCCAAGGCCTTCTGGTTTGGTGTGGCGCGACAGCACAGTACTGCATGGCACCGGTTCGCCAACATTAGGAAGTCTAGTTCCAGCCCGGAGTTCAGTACCATCTCAAGCGTTTCTCCATCCAGCAACAGCCCCCGGTGGCAGATCATGGAATCACCTCCTTCAAGATAATTGGGGCTTCGTTTCTTGCAGCAATAGCTCAATGAGAGGGGCATGTGAGAACCTGCGCGACCATAAAGAGCCTTTTGTTGTTAAACAGACAATATTGTTATGTTTGTGGAGGAGGTAGACATTGCCATAGAACAGATAGAAGTGTATAGAGTAGTATGGTCCGTGTACGTGTAGTTAGCCAATGTCTATGTAATAAGCAGGGACACGTCAACTTAAAGATTGTTGAACGTGCACAATACAGAGGGTGGTGCATTGTAATAAATAGCTCGGGATTAAATTAGACAAACGTGTGTAAAGCCTCCTGTGTCATGTCTCCGGGTGGCCTTAGGAAAGCAAAGGGTGGAGCTATGGATGCCTTCAGGGGCAGAGTGTTGTCCGGAGAGCAAGGGGAGGAGCCTGTGTCACGTGTGTTCTGTGCATTTAAAGATCATAATGATGTTGGAGAATTGAGGGTGTGCCAGAGAGAGAGAGAGAGAGAGAGAGAGCACTGTGTGAGGGAGTGTCCTGGTCGTGCTCTGAGGAGAAAAGGAGAGCTCTTGCTCGTCTTCTGCCTGTGTGCCTCATCGCCTGCTAGACCCACCTGCTGTGGATAGCTCACCTTCTACATCACCACAGCAGAGCTAAGCCCACCCGCTTCGCGTTCCCTTTCCTTGTCTGTGATCGAATCCGGAATGAGGAGCCTTAGATTTCTTTTAATTGATTTTATCTCATTGTATATAGTTATTAATTGAATTTCAACCTTCCCTCGTTCATTGTGAGGGGAAATGAACCCGTTGGTTTTACAAGAGCTAAGGTGCTCGTGCTTCTCCTCACAACAACAACAAGTCCGCCATAATTGAACACAGTCTGAGGGAGTTAAAGCCAATTTAATCCATCTGTCCAGTGCCGGTGTTAATCGGTGTTTTAATTGTTGAGTGAGTGTTTTTATTTTTTATTGTTTTTTAAGATTCTTTAAATTGTTGAGTGTTTTGAGTGCGTTAAAATAAACTTACTTGTGTGATGAGTTGTTTCTAAGTCTTGGCAATCAATATCCCATAAGACATTTTTCAGAAGAACTTGACATGCATCCTGGTGAACAATCCGAAAAAGGGAAACAAAACAACAACAGCAACAAAAAAGCGATTGCAACTACATCACATAGAATCTAGCGTTTTGCTTTAATCCAACATGCATAGGTGAAAAAAAACAAATGAATTAATTACAGCTAAGAGCTGAGTACAGGAACAGGCCTCAGAATTCAAATTGAGTATCTTACTATAATTCACCAAATGTCTGTCTGTCTGTCTGTCTGTTCCCAAGTACCGCAAAAACGGCTGAACCGATTGCAACGAAATTTGGGGTGGGTAATCCTGGGACCCCCTGGAGTAAAATAGGCTATATTGTTTTTCCAATTAGGAAGCTTTTTCCAATTTTTCCAAACACTTACCGATATGAAACACTTACCGACTTACCGATACCGATACTTACCGGGAATAACATTTACCGATATGAACAGTGATGTGGCTTTCATTGAAATTCTACAAATACTGTTTAGATTTTGATGATTTGCTTGTGATATGATTTAACGGATGTTTATATAAATCGTTTAAAATAAAAAAAGCCTTCAATTTCTGATATTTTGCCTTTTCATTTGGGCCTTCCAATTGAAGCCCCGCCCATAGGACGGGTACCGTTGCTAGTTGATAAAATCCTCATAGGTTCAGTTGGAATTTCTTTCCAAGTTAAAATAAATAAATGATAGCATTTGTTAAATTATAAAAAGGCTCAAAATCGAAAGCTTCCTCACCTGCCTGAAAATAAAATAAAAACGTCACTATCTCCTACCCCCACCTTATCCCAAATCAACTGCACCTTTTCTAACACTTTGAAAATCCCACTTTTTTCTAAACAGGCAAACAAACAAAAAAGGAAAGAAAAGTTAATATTGTATTTACTTTGCAGTCACAAATGACCAAGCTTAAAATCTGTTCCTTCCACCACAATCAGATTTTAATGTATTGTTATGAATTTTGAGTAGTGGGATATATAGATCCAGGTAGATCTGTGTAGGTATTATGCTCCGACTGTCATGATAAGGAATCCTCACCTGTAATAAGTTCTGTCTAGCCCGTATGTCGGATAAGTTGGATATGTGTCCCCGCCATGAGGGGGCGGGGCTTGTTAACTAGAATTAGGGCATAAAGATAGAATTCCATTGTATGTCGTCCCCTCTGTGGTCATACCTGTGTCCCGAATGGCAATGCACTCATATACATTAGTTAAGCCCAATAGCGCATCACATTAATTAAATCCCCCCTCTGCCACAATGACACCATGGAAAAACAGACAGGAAGCCAGTTCGGGGCACCGCCGATGGGGCCGCAGCCAGCGACATCATCACAAAACACACATTGAGCAGGCAGGCTGAGGCCACGCCCACCTCGCGATAGATTGACACCAAGGGTTTGATTGGCAGATCACACGACTGGTAAGAAGGGACTCGTGGATTGGTGAAAGGCCCGGATGACGTCAGAGCCGCCCGGACAAGATACTTGGAGCGGCGGACATTTTGCCTCTTTGTTCCGGACTTTGGTGGTGAACGGTTGTGTGTCAACATCTTCTAACTTCTTCTCGTTTTGGCTTCCTTCCTGCCTGGACCTCCCTTCTGCCCCTTGCCTTTCTCTCGGTTGGACCCACCTCTCTCGTTCTTGGACCTCCTGCCTGCCCTGAACTTCCTTTGCGATCCGCAAATTGCCTGCTTTACGACGGACGTTGGAGCGCCGTCGAATCTTCTCCCTGGCATTCACGTGCGAGCAAGGCTTGCCAGTGGAGCCGGCGAGACCGGGGCAAGCGAGTGGCTCGGTGGCCTAGCAGTGTGCGAAGGGGGCCTTATTGAGGCCTAGTGGACAAGGGCACACTGAGGCCTACTTCCCGCCAACACCGGAGCCTGAACGGACCTGACGATTCCTGACGGATGCTGCATCCAGACAGAGATAAGCTCGCTCCACACAAACACAACGATTCTTTTATTTATCCTTCCATTTGTCTTGTAGTTGAAGTCTGTGTAGGAGCGCTCATCGAGGGGTTTTAGTTTTTATCGTCGCGTTTCCTTGTCCCGATAGTTATTGTAAATAAACCCTTTTATTATTTTCCCTTTTCATTCGAAATCCCGTGTTCGTGTGAGTTAATTTCCACAGGGTGAAGACGCTGGCGCGCGTGGACCGTGAGGTAAATCTCCCACTTCTTCCTCTTTTCTTTCTTCCTCACACGCATAGAGTGAAAACCGCCATTGATCTGAACGCCTCAAGTAAGCTCGATTGCTATCCGTGAGTGCTCCGTCTTAATAGAGCATCCACACGACAGTATTTATCCCAGTATGTACGAGCAAAGAACCAGTCCGTAATTCCCCCATTTTATGACGTCTATGAAGAAGCGGCTGAAGGAGACAGGACTTTATACATGAGAAAGGAGGTGGTTACTAGGGGATTTGATAGGGGGTTTAAGATAATGAAAGCGAAAGCCAAAATAAGTGCAGAATAATTTTTCAGCAGAATAGACACTTAGAACAATATTACGACAAGGGTTTTTCAGTCAGAGTACTTGATGCATGGAATGGTCTCCCTAGAAAGGTAGTGGCAGCAGAGGATGTAGATCGTTTAAATTGGAATTAAATACAAGTACATAGATGTACCGAGAGATACAGGGATATTGGTAGGACTTGTAGGTAGCTTGTGTGTGGATGGGTGATTGTCTCTGGTGCTAGTGTAGCTCTGGTAATGATTGGCTGAATGACCTCCTCCTGCACTAAAGTTCCTTGTACAGCATCTCCTTGTATTTTATTAGGACGTGTATTACTTGCTTCCACCAGGTGGCAACATATGATACACATTTACATAGCGAGAATTGGGGTCACTCCCCCCACCCTGAACCTTTAATCACCTAAAGGTACTCTACAATGTACCCCGTGAGTACAACCACCAGTGAGTACAACCACGAGTTTTCAACTCATTCCATCCAATGATTGAGGAGTGCAAAAAAGTAAAGCAAACACACGAACAAAGTTTTGATATTTCATATGATAATTCTCCCCACTTCAATGACATCTATGGTTTTCATGCAGAAAATTGGGGAATTTGTTACCTCTGCCACCGAAGGTGGATGGAGGTTATGTTTTTACCCCTGTTTGTCTGTCTGCCTGTTTTTCTGTCTGTGAGCAGGATATCTCAAAAAGGAGGAGGGATGCGCTCCACAAAGTGCCGTTCTAATTACGACTTCTAATACTCATTCACACCAGAACAGCGCTATATGATACACATTTACATAGAGAATTTGTTAAACGGTTTACACAATATTTTTAGGTCACCTGGATGTAAGTTGAGTGGAGCTTATGCGATGGTGCGTCGTCCGTTCGTCAGTCCGTCAGTAAACACTTGAAACTTCTTCTCTGAAACCGCTGATGGGATTGCGACCAAATTTGGCACATATGATCTTTGTTGTGTTGTGACTAAAGTTTGTTCACGGCATTAAAAAAAATCGGGTCTAAGGGGGTTTACCTGAGGCAAAGTGGATCCAGGTTTGACCTCCCAAAGTAGGAATTTGCTTTTTTTCTCTGAAACTACACACAATATTTCGATGAAACTTGACCACAACCTTCATCCCCCGTGAGGTACCAAAGTTTGTTCACGGCACGAAGAAAATCGAAGTTTAAAGGGGACTACGGGGGGAGGAGGGAGGTCAAAGTGGGTCCAGGTTTTACCCCCCAAAATAGGTATTTGCTTTCTTCTCTGAAACTACACACACAATTTCAATGAAACTTTACCACAACCTTCACCACCTGTGATGTACCAACGTTTGTTCACGGCATTGAGAAAGAAATCGGGCCCTGAGGGGGTTTATGGGGGGGGGGGGGTTGGGGGTTGCCCCCCAAAATAGGTATTTGCTTTCTTCTCTGAAACTACACACGCAATGCTGATGAAACTTGACCACAACCTTAATCACCCGTGATGTACCAAAGTTTGTTCACGGCATTGAGAAAGAAATCGGGCCCTGAGGGGGTTTATGGGGGGGGGGGGGGTTGGGGGTTGCCCCCCAAAATAGGTATTTGCTTTCTTCTCTGAAACTACACACGCAATGCTGATGAAACTTGACCACAACCTTAATCACCCGTGATGTACCAAAGTTTGTTCACGGCATTGAAAAATAAATCGGGCCCTGAGGGGGTGCATGGGGGGGTTGTCCCCCAAAATAGGTATTTGCTTTCTTCTCTGAAACTACACACGCAATTCTGATGAAACTTGACCACAACCTTAATCACCGGTGTTGTACCAAAGTTTGTTCACAGCATAAAAAAAAAAAAAAAAATCGGGCCGTGAGGTGTCTTCCGGGGGGTTTCTCCACAAAATAGGTATTTGCTCTTTTCTCTGAAACTACACAAACAATTTCAATGAAACTTCACCACAACTTTCATCACCCGTGATGTACCAGTGTTTGTTCAAGGCATTACAAAAATTGGGGTCTGAGGGAGGTCCACAGGACCCCAAAATAGGTATTTTTTTTTGTTTTTTTTGTTTAAAGTCTTATGATTATGTTAGTATGATTCTACATGCTGCGCTGTCTTCTAGCAACCATTCAAATTGCTTTAAAATACCCTTAGTCAGTGTAGTATACTGTTTATTCTACCAGGTGAGCACCATGGGTATTGCCCCTATGTTTTGCTTTTAAAAATGTAAAAAGTGCACAAGTTTGCTTTTTTGTTTTGTTCAATGTTCCTTTGTTGGATTCTTCATAACTGGAGCGTGAAGATAGGTCATTTGTATGGACAACGCCATTTTGTTCTCTGCTCTGTGTGTTATAGGCATCACGTCGGTGAACAAGAGTATATCTCACAGGAGAGTTGGTGATAATCGAGCAAACGTCGTCATGCTTCTGCAGAAGATGACATGAGTAAGCCACACTGAGGGCGGTTTCTTGCTTGTCACCAGTAAGCATCCACAGCCGCAGACCGGCATGACGCAGTGCGTCAATGGTTTGTGGAACTCCTTCCTGCAACCGATCTTCAACACCAGTTGCTCCTGAAAACCAACGCATCACTAATGAGTCAAAGCTTTGAATTAACTCATACAATGGTGTTTGCATTATACCAGTTCATTGGACTACATTATACCAGCTTTTCCCAGAATGTTTAGGGATACTGCCTCCCGCCTACCCTTCCCCACCCGATAAGAAAACTTTAATGGTAACCCCAACCAAATGGTAACCCCAACTAACACCGGATTGCCCCACATTGAGAGGCAAACTTGTAAAACTAACTTGCCATATAACCCTACCATAAAGAGGATTTCCCTCAATTAGATAACTTGATTTATGGTACAACTCTAGCTCAGATGCCAACATAGAGCTACTCTGCGACTGCAACGACACAAACTGGCGTCATTTTTGGGCAATATCAGATCGCATTACATCGGATGTAAGAAAGTCAACAACTGCACAGGTTCCTCAAAGCAACTCCATGCCAACCATGTGCATGTCTGACGCCAAATGGTAATTACCTCCACCCCCATAAGTGGACGGAGGTTGTTTTCACCCCAGTTTGTTTGTCTGTCTGTGAGCAGGATATCTCAAAAAGTTATGGACCGAACTGCGGTGCTCTTGGTGATCCACGGTCGAACAACAAAAGCACAATACATATATTACTATAATTCACCAAATGTCCGTCCGTCCGTTCGAAGGTACCGCAAAAACGGCTCAACCGATCACAACAATATTTTGGGTGGGTATTCCTGGGACCCCTGGGAGTAAAATAGGCTATATTGTTTTTCCAATTTTTCAAAGTTTTCCAATTTTCCAGTTTTTCCAAACACGATCGAATAATATTTACCGATATGAACAGTGATGTGGCTTTTGTTGAAATTCTACAAATACTGTTTATTCTACGTACCAGGAGAGAGTAGATCGACTCCTGACGAACTCTTCCTATATAAACTTGCGGCTCCGAAGTAACATGGCAGCGTGTGCAAAGCGACTGAGAAACAGGTGTAGCGGCCGCTTCCGTGTTACAGATTCGGCGTGCACTTCACACATAAACGTGCGAATGAGAAAGACGTGTTCGTTTTGCCATCACTACATCAAGAAAGACGTGGTCACACATCAATCGTTTTTCAAAATGGACGCCATGTACTGTTTAGATTTTGATGATTTGCGTGTGATATGATTCAACGGATGTTTATATGAATCTTATAAAATAAAAAAAGCCTTCAATTTCTGATATTTTGCCTTTTCATTTGGGCCTCCCAGTTGAAGCCCCGCCAATACGACGGGTACCGTTGCTAGTATGGTTAATACAAAAGCGGAAACTTTTTGTTGCACAAACTAATGCCGTGCTTACATGCAAGTTAATTAAATAATATAAAATTAACAGCCACAGTTTCTATCGCCACTGTGTCAGCAGGAAAGAATCAAAGTAAAAGAAGCGAATATTTTAAAAATCCATTATTCAACTGTATAAAAGACTGATTAATAGAGCCATACAGCCGAAACTCGCCAATTTTGTGGAAGTCCGACAGCCTGGGTGATACACCGACCCAACAGATAATCTTCTTCACACATCTCGGACAATATTCTCCCAACATATTCCATAGCTATGCTCATAGTGAAATCAGACTCCTTATTATGTCAGTAATTCGTGCAGGAATATCATGCTTCTTAATCAAGACCTTCCGCAGTTAAGAATCTGTCACACATACCGAGCAAAGTGAGATTCGCCTCCATGCTGGCTACCGAGGACTGCAACAGTTCCTCCCGTTGCTCTAATGCATCTTCCGCCTGTCGCCGTTGCTTTGCCCACTTCTCATAATCCTCCACTTCCAGATGCTGCAAAATTCCAAAAGACAATGTCATGTCAAATCCCACAAGCTATTCCAACTCAAAAAAGTTACAATTGTGATGTTAGGGCATAGCAGCACAGTGGCTACATGCTGTGGCCTTCAATTACAATTGACATGCCTCCAGTGTTACCAGGTTACCGGTCACGCATCCATCCTTTCCTCCACCATCTCTCCCCTCCTTCATTCCCACTAACAAAGGGCTTACATATTTTATTGCTCCTGCAGTTTAAGTTTTACTCAATAATCCAAATGTTCAGTTTATCCAAAATATAATTATGCATTTCTCACATCGACGTGATCGACAATAAAGAGATGCAATAAAGATGGACGAAATGCAGTTTGGATTTATGCCAGGAAGAGGAACGACAGACGCGCTTTTTATATTGTAAGGCAGTTGCAGGAGAAGTACATGGACAAGAGGAAGACGTTGTTTCTTGGGTTTGTTGATCTGGAGAAAGCATTCGGTAGGGTTCCACACGAAGTGGCGACATGGGCATTGAGGAAGTTAGGAGTGGAGGAATGGTTGATCAGAGCAGTGATGGCAATGTACAAAAGAGCGCGCACAGCTGTAAGGACGAAGGACGGGAACAGTGGTGAGTTTGAGGTGAAGGGGGAGGTGAGGTGAGTGGGAGTGGGGTGGGAGTGGGTGGGTGGGGTCGGTACTAAGTCCACTACTATTTGTAGCTGCGATGGAGGTGCTGGCTCGGAACGTAAAGGAGGGTTTACAGTGAGAGTTGTTGTATGCAGATGATCTGGTGTTGATTGGGGAGAGTATGGATGGACTGAAGGAGAAGATGAACAAGTGGAAGGAATGTATGGAGACAAAAGGTCTGAAGGTGAATATCAGAAAGACGAAGGTGATGGCAAGTGGTAAAGCATGTGGTGCGGTAGAAAGAACTGGGAAGTGGCCGTGTGCTGTGTGCAGGAAGGGTGTCGGAGTGAACTCCATTCAATGTACAATGTGCGCTGAGTGGGTTCATCAAAAATGTAGTGGTCTGAGAGGTTCATTAACCAGTGTGGCAGCTACATTCAAGTGTAAGGTGTGCACAGAGGGAGCTGCAGATGGAGGAAATGTTGAGTTGGATCTTGGAGATGGCGTGAAGCTGGAAGGTGTGAAAACATTTTGCTACCTCGGAGACATTCTGAATGGAGAAGGTGGATCAGACTCGGCAACGGTTGATGGAGTGAGATGTGCATGGAAGAAGTTTCGGGAACTGAGTGTTGTGCTGATGAGGAGGGGAGTGTCGTTGAAGCTTGGTTGTTGGTCATGTGTTGAGGAAGGATGAAAGTGACTGGTTGAGAAGAGTGATGGAAATGAATGTAGAAGGAAGTAGAGGACGGGGAAGACTGAGAAAGACTTGGCTAAAGATGGTGGAAAAAGAAATGCGGGCAAGGGGGTTAACAAGGGGAGATGCAGAAAATAGGGCAAAATGGAGAAGATTGTCATGGGGCCCGCAAGGCTAACCCCCACTCAAGCAGGGAAAATGGCCTTAAAATGCCTGTTGTTGTTGTTGTTGTTGTTGTATTTCTCACCTTCTTAGCAATACAAAGAGTCCGTAAACCTCTCTCAGCGTAGGAGTTGAGATGTTGCTGTGTTGTTGTCCTAATCCTCAAATTATCCGGCACTTCTATTCAGACACCGAAAACAAAAAAACAAAGAAAGAGCAATCAGAGAATACAGTCCCTCGCAAGGACTTGGTTTGTGTGGTGTATTTTTTGGCAAATAAATGGAAGGATGTAATAAATGAAAGGTTATGACATTATCTCAATCTGATTAGATCACGGGTGTGATTGTCCAATTATGTTGCCACGGGAACCATCTCAGTAACTTGGCTTGTGTGCGGATATTTCAAAAACCGTTCAAGATTTAGCCTTCATGTATTCCTCATACCACACAAAAGGCAGGGGATCTCGAGTATCAGCTCCAACAATGTGACTGGCACCGTACTGCCTACCAGTCTATGAAACTTTATAAACCCGGACGGCATGCTTATTCATGTAATACCACTGATACCAGACAAATGGTGGTTATCCAAAATCGAAATAGATGTAGTCACCTGGGATTTTCAGCAGCTTCATTACAGCAGAGTCCGCACCCTTTGCATATACCATGGTTTGTCCAGTAAGCGGATGTCTCACAACAACGGACATCATCCGTCGCTCCACCTCAAATGCAAGTTCATGTAGAAGGTCAAACTTTAATGGGCCAACACCAGGTAAAGATAACATCAAATGGTGGACAGTTCGGTCTAGGAGCACAACACCGTATGCACGAGCAGCTGCTACCAACGCTACCTCATCCGTACTCTGTGCCTCATACCTCATGCCTTCTTCTGCTTCCAGTTCATCTTTCCTTCCTGCTGACTCCATCTCTTGCTCATCTGGTTCGAATCCTCCATTCAAATTGCTGTAGCTAGCATATGCACACTGTCTCTCATTACACCGACTTTTTCTTCCTTTGTTATCAACCTCCTGATAAGGATATTGATCACTTGCTTTGTACCTTCTTAGTGCAATCTGAAAGTTATCCGAAATGTCCTCCAAAGTAGCATCCGCCAAAACACTGGGCTCTTTGCAAGTAGGTCCGGAGCTCCTATTTCTATAATTTAAATGACCAGGATTGTGGCCAGGTTCTTCTGTATGAAAGGGATCCCAAAACTGCCCTTTAGAACCCAGATTCAACTCTGGAACCTCGGGGCTGGAGTGTCCTTGCACATCTGAAAAACCCAGAGAAAGCATTTTATTTCCCTCCTCAATTTCCCTGTTCTCCTCTTCTTCCATCTCCTTCATGGAAGAAAAATTTCTCTTCACAATTGGAAGTTCCTGTGATGAAAAAAATAATGATAATCAGTTTCCAAATATATTATTAGACAAGTAATGCGAAATGGTGATGAATGAAATAACATGTCGACACAAACAGAGTGCGCGTTTCACGAGGGTCAAGCAGTGCGATGCAGCCTCTTGTGCCCGATGCGTTACCCGGCCCAGATGATTCTTTGACCTCACAACCATTACGCTGTTGCAGATGGCCAGAGCGATGAAGAAATCCAAGATGTCCATTTCCCGAGACACCAGCGAAACATTCGGCATCAACTTCAGTTGATCAACTGCTTTATGCACACAGTTTAGCACCCAAGGGTCAGGTGCCAGTAACGGTTCCTGCCAAGAAACCGAGGAACGTTGTGAATCGTTGGAGCATAAATGAAAATGGATTGCATAACACCACTGTAACAGAATAATCCATTTTCAAAACTTTTTAAGTTAGGAGAGGAAACTAGGAAGAAACAAGCACACGCACACACGCTGAGTTATAATCAGCGCCTTTCCTTCCCCCCAAATAATCGCTGTGTCTCTGGCTCTCCACACCTACGCTGTCATGTTGTGTCATCTTGCAACAGATTGCTGTGCACGCAAAGTATCCTTGCCATGTTTTTCACTTTCTATTCGACCTTTCGTCCTTCTAATCCTCCCTCCTCCTGCTTGCTGTTTATAAACAAATTATTTGATCGTTTCTCGTCTCATTACATTTCCACCCCCGTTAATTCACCCCAGATCCACTTTTTTTTTGGAAATCCCGAATTCTTTCTTTCCTGGAAGTTATATCAGTGTCCATGTGTTTTATACCTCCCCCCCCCCCCCCCCCTCGCCTTCCCATGCCTCCTCCCCCCAAGCCCCCTCCCTCCCACAGATCTTCCGATGTCCCTGTTCTCTGCTGTTGTACTTGTGTGCTTCCCTCTCTCTCCCCATCTTGTCTCCCGCTCCCTTTATTGTATGTTTTGTGTGTCCATTTGTCTTTTTTGTGATTGATGTTAGCTCTTACACGAGCCTCGATCTTGTACAGGAAAAAAAAATACAAAAATTAAAATATTACGATTTCGCTTCTTCATCACTCCATTCACAGAAGCCATGTGTACATGCCTTCTTTTTCCATAATGTCTTTGTTATGACTCGTATATCTATCAATTTTCTTGTTTTGCCATTCAATAACCAAGCGGTAACAAGAAAGAGACATCGATGAAAAGGAAGAATAGACCAAATTACAACTCACCTTAAGTTTAACCGGCAGTCCATGAGATCCTTGCTTTGTAGTGCTATGCGACACCTCATGGCCAGCCACCACGAAGCACCGGAACTCCATGCAGTTCTCAGTTAAAGTTCCAGTTTTGTCTGAGAACAGAAACTGCACTTGTCCCAAGCTTTCAGGAATGTTGAGTGATCGACACTGGAAGCGAACATCTTGTTGGCAGTCATAAAGATCAATGTCCTGCTGCATGAAGTACACGTGGCCCAGTTTTATCGCCTCAATAGTTATGTATAGCGAGATTGGTACCATGACCTGACAATAAGAAGGTTCGTTCGGGAAGGTTAGAGAAGATAGAGATGAAGACAAGAAGATTGCTATTAAATCACAAACTTCAAATAAACGTAAAACAAACTTGAGGAAAAACAACAGCAGCAAAAAAACAATACGATTGAGATAAATCATTGTAACGAAAACTAGGTTACAAATTACAAACTCCTGCCCTAACCGGCAAAGGGAATTGCATTAGTGGCACAGTCGCCCCCCCAACCAATGATGCTTCCCCCACAGCCTTGTGCTGCATATGAATGAAGAAGAAGAAGCAGAATTTGTGAGGAGGATAATACAAAAATACAACTTGCAATAAAAGTGGCTCAGCAGTGAATTTTCTTGGCTCTTAAGACTCAACCAGTGAGAAATAATTATAAACATCAGTTTAACCCGAACAGTAGTTTCACCAGGAATCGACATAAAGTAGTCATTGCAAATTAATTTATCTGGGAAGCTTTATAGGCAAAAGATCCACACTCACCTGCAAAATGATTATCATGATCAGGAATGTACAAACACCAGCCAGCGGTGCTGGCAACCAGGTCCCATGCCAATCTGGAAGGTCAAATATGGCTCCTCTGTAGGTGTAGACCCAGAAGCCCTCTCCTGTCCAACACCAAGTCACAGAAAAAGCGAAATATTGCCAGGCCACACAAAGCCAAAATATCACAAGTGTGATCAGCTCAAGCAGCATAAAATAATTGATGCAAATGATCACAAATCCAATTTAAAATAATAGTGTGATTTTTGAGATAGTTACTTGGACAGGGTAGTTGGGAGACAATATTATACGAAGCGTTATTTAATCTTTATTTTTGTATACAAAGTCAAGGCTCATAGAAGAGCTGGAACATTGAATGCATCAGGATGGAAAATAACAAAATTAATATGAAGAAGATTGGGGGTGGGGAGGATACCAACAGCAGGGTTGAAGGATAAAATAGAGGGAGACGTGGACAAATAAGGGATGTGGGGAGAAACGAGGTGTAGGGGAGGATGCACGGGGTGGACAAGACGGATCCAGAAGGAAGATCTCAGGAAGGAAAAGCTGGAAATTTGGAAGGGGGTGGGCTTGTGGTGGGTGGGGAGGTGGGAGAGGTTAATGGGGGAAGAAAAGATCATGGCTTTGGATGGGGGCTGGTGAAAAAAAGATGGTGAAAAGCTGTCTTGAAGACATGGAGTGAAGAATGACATTGAAGAGAATGTGGAAGTTGGTTACACATGCGGGAAAAAAGAACGAATGAGTGGAGGTGAACAGTGATTTGGGATTTTGGGAGTTTCGCCAGAAGGGGGTGCTGGCAGACCGTGCACCCTGCAGAAACCCCAGAGGGTGCAAAACCAGAATGGAGGTGGTAGAAGACAGACTACAGACCTGTCTGCGATGGGAAAGATGCGATCTCCTGCGATGAAGCAAACTCCGAGGGCCTTTCACTCACTCACCGCAGGCAGGTTGGTGGTCTTTCTGTCTTCGACCGACTCCTCTCCGGCCTAGCCCCCCCCAGCTCTGGCTGTGCTCTGTCCCCCAAATATTCCTACAGGTCGCACAAGATCTGCCAGCAACCCTCTTATGGTTAAACTGCGAAAATCTAGGCTCTCTGCTCACCTTCACTCTTTCATACCTCTTTACTCCCACCTCTGGAACAAACTCCCTCACTCTCTTGAATCCCACTCCTCCCTCCAGGTCTTTAAAACAGCTGTTCACCACCATCTCTTATCTTCCCCCTTCCAAAACCTTGATCTTTTCTACCCCCGTTAATTCACCCCAGATCCACTTTTCTTAAATACCAACTTCTTTCCTGGAAGTTCTGGCAGTGTCCATGTGTTTTATACCTCTCCCACCCCACTTCCCCCCTTCCCACGCCTCCTTCCCTCAAGCCCTCTCCCTCCCACAGATCTCCCAAAGTCCCTGTTCTCAAATGTTGTGTTTATGTGCTTCCCCCTTGCTCCCCATCTTGTCTACCGCTCCCCTTATTATGTTTTTTGTGTCCGTTTGATTTTTTGTGTGATTAATGTTAGCTCTTTCACGAGCCTCGATCTTGTATACAAAAAAAAGAAAAAAACAAAGTGATAGGCCCATAGACTCAGCTTCATTGCGGGAGATATTGAAGACCTTGGTTTTCCCTGCATCAAGCTGAGCAAAGTGTGAGGCAGAGCCACCAGCCATGAGGGGAGAGCAGTACTCCATAAAAGTGCAGATGAAGGCCTTGCAGGTGGACAAGTGTTCAGGTGTGCCAACGAAGGACTTTGTATGATGGAGGATGCCTCTTTTGGAAGGGACAGGCTTTAGAGGCCAACTTTGAAATGTGGTTTGTCGAAGATAGATCATGGCTGATAATGAGACCCAGGAGTTTGATTGACAGATAACTTCCTCAAGAGGTTTGCCAAGAAAGTAGATAGGAGGGTTTGTCCGACAGTTCTTTTGGAGAAAGAGAGAGTAAGAGTGTGGGATTTGGCAGGATTGAAACGCATATTCCAAGTGTTTGACCAGCTTGTGATTTTGTGAAGGTCTGAAGAGGGGGAAGAGACTGTAGCTTGTCTGTCTGAAGGATGAGGGATGTTACAGCAGAGGGTAGAGTAATCAGAAAATAGATAAAGGGGATTTTGATAAGAGTCAGAGAGATCATTGATGAAGATCAGGAATGGGACTGCACTCTAGCCTTAACAGGGAGAGGAGATTGAAGGATTCCATTAAGAGCCACTCCTTGGCTACAAGAGTAGAGGAAGTCAGTCAGCCATGTGTGGATTTTCCCTTGTGTGCCATAGGCAGAAAGTTTGGAGAGCAATGCGGGATGCCAGATTGTATCGAAAGCTTGAGATATGTCCAGCGAGATGGCCCTGATCTCATGTCTGACATTGAGGACCTCCATGCATTGTTGGGAGAGTCTGACATTGAGGACCTCCATGCATTGTTGGGAGAGTAGGAGCAGCATATCGAAGTTGGAGTGACCTGGTCTGAATCTGAATTGATGACTCGAGATGAGGCTGTTGGAGAAAAGGAAGGATTTCAGATGAAATGCGATTATGGATTGCATGACCTTGCCGATAATTGGAAGTATGCTGCTATGTCTGTAGTTAAGGGTATCAGGTTTTGCACCTTTTTATGTAATGCAACGATGTTGGATGATTTCCAAGCAGATGGAAGATGACTTGGGGCAAATTATATTGATGTATGGTGAAAAGAGTAGATAGGATGTATAAGAGCAGCAGAACAGGTTTTTAGGATAAGTAAGCAGATGCAGTCTGGTCCAGTTGTTAGGGTTAGGGTTAGGGTTAGAGTTAGGGTACGAATCAGAGTCGAGGGTTAACGAAAACGTATCCACCTTCTTAACTGCAAAAGACAGTCCAGTAGCAGTTTGTTATGACTGGGTAGGGTTGGTATAAAGAGCGAGGAGGTTGGAGATACCAGATTTGGAAGCAAACACAGAATTGAGGCATTCTCAGGTGTGAAGTCGGCTGTTGTACCATTTGAAGTGAGGGGAGGGATGGAGGAGGAGCATACTCCAGAAACAGAATTGCCATGGTGCCGCCAGGTTTTAGAAGAGTGAGACAAGTTTGAAACTTCAATCGAGATTGGACAGATGTTGTTTTCTGGCTCTCCTGAGAGTGGATACATTGTTGTTGTGGCTTTATGGAATGATCTCAGATTGCCTTCAGTTGGATTTGCTTTCCAGGAAGCGAAGGGAAGTGTTTTTTCAAAGAAACGACCTCACTACAGGATCCAGTGTACCATAGGTGGGAAGAAGGTTAGGATAACTGAAGGCGAGATGGGATGGATCTGTGATGAAGAGATAGCAGGTTTGTGTGGAAGAATTCCCAGGGTGAGTTAATATCAGCGGTGGTAGATATAGGAAATCAGTCCTGATCTGAGATGGCTGCTGCAGCCCCTGCCAATCTGCTCGAGTGAAGTGCCAGACTCGCCAGCACTGAGACAGCTCTCTGAGAATAGCTAGAGAGATGTGCACTCTCACACGCATATCATCAGATGATACAATTGAAGCAGAGGAAGAGCAGGAGTCATTTGCAGGGAAGTTTGTCATCACCAAGTCCAGAAGGGAGGATTTGCCATTGGGAGAAATCAGGGTGGGAAAGTTAATGGATCAAGTCAGTCCCATGGAGTCACAGAAGTCTTTTTCTGAAATGCCATCACTGGTGAGAGGTACGAACACCCAGCCAGGTTGCATGGTGACAAATGAAATCAGCACTGTGAGGTGTGAGTGAGGGGGAAACCGAGATGGTGGAGGAGGTGGGATGTAGAAAGAGAGGACATGAAGTGGAGGGATGCTGAAGAGGGGCACACATACAAGGGGTAGGGTCTGAAGGACACTGTGATGGGGTTGGAATTATTGGCATTGGCTGTTGCATCTTTCCCCATCAAATACCAATTGCAGTGAAAAGGCACATGGCGAAGAGCATGAGGATACAGTAGGTGACCAGCACGTTGAGGGCATTCTCAAGTCGGCTCTGCTTGGTTTTTGTGGTGCTGACGTTCAAATACGCCTTCGTTTCAAGCCCTGAGATCGGTGATGACAGCTCCAATCAATACATGAACATCCTTATTGCTAGTCATTCCAATCTTTAGAATTACTGGTCACAAAACTTATATGTGGAAGCTATCTTTATCAGAATCCGTGTCTTCATTCATCAATACTTTCTCCATGATATTCAGAACAAATTAATTTAATTTCTGTGTTGCTACGTACATCGGCATTCTTGCAACTTAAGGATTCCATAATGAAATTTGACAATATCCTTTCATTGGATTTCAACGCTTTATTTATGGTAACACACTTTAGGGCATTTTGACTTATGACAACAAAAGCAGCGGCCTGGTCAACTCAATCTTGGGAGACTCAGTCAATCATTATACCTGCATAGATGACAAGTCCGAGGACACTCTCTGTGTTAACGATGGTGCAGCCTCGCAGCAGCAGATTTCTGTGGTCCAGCCCAATCCTCTGCTGGTGTCTCTGGACTCTGGCACACAGTAGAAAAGTATTATCCCTCCAAGCACCACTCGTAAATTTGATATGTAATGAGAGAAGGACACGGAACAATCGATGGAACAGCTGTTTTTTGTCGTTTTGCTTCAATAACTGGTTTCATTCCATTGATTATCAGAAATTTGATTTTCAGTTTTGTTTGCTTTAAATTAATTGGACAAATTTTCGGAATGGCATTAAAGAGTGGTTGTTGTCATTAATGCTGTTGTCATTAAAACATTAATGTTGTCCTATGTCCACTGGTATGTTCTTCATTTTGTATCTCCATGGTACATTCTTCTTCACCAGAAATGGAAGCAAGTTTGGCAGTACGTGAGTAAACAGGGCTAACACGCACATCAGAACGAAGAACTAGTGTTACTGGTGAAGACTGGTGTCGATCTGCAGACGTGTAGAACAATGGATGAAATCACCAGGACGTTCCCTTCAAAGCTTTTCATCAAGTGGTCTACTTTAATGCAACCTACTTTTCTATCACATCCCAAGACAGATTCACCCACGTGCCTGATGGTTGATGCATCAGATGTTGCATCAAGAAAAGTACTTCATCAACATGTGGATGACCAGTTGTAACCCAACACATTATTTTTGAAACTGTATCAGCTAGCAGAAACAAGGTACAGCACCTTCGGTCGAGAATTGATAGCTGTCTAACTCACCATTCATCATTTTCGGCATTCATTTGGGACTACATCTCCCAGTTTACCACATATCTGTGACACATCGGTGGGAAACACAACTCAGTCGATGATGCCTTACATACAAACCTTAGCATGAACACTGGATAGAAGCTCAGCCCTAGTACTATTAGGCATACATGCTTCGGTGAAGGAGGATTTGACTTGCAGTGCTGATAAGCTGGCGTTTGGGACCACCATTCGTCTCCCGGAGGAGTTTGTGGCGTCAAACACAAACCCAGCAGCTATGTTGACAAGGTTCAGACGAAAATGACTTACATCCAACTCATACTAGGTTACAACGTGGTGCTGCACAAGTTCACAAGGACATTTTGTCACGTATACACACCTTCCTTTGTGACGACTGTCAGAACTCCACTTCAACCCAGTATCGGGGACCACATTGAATGATTAGCAGAAAGGACAAGTACTCCTTCCTTGACATCAATGGGTGGCTTGATACTGTGAGCCTGGACAGCCTAAAGATTGCTTACACCAACAGTGATTCAGATATATAAAATACCTACTTTGACCTCACTCACCTCTACACCACCGATTCCCACACCTGAAGTGAGTAGAACACATTCAGGCAGGCACGTCCATTGGCCCAAAAAGGTTTATGCACGTTTTAGACAAAGGCCAAGGCACTCCTGCTACACTAGGAAGTTATTCCTTTTTCATTACACTGCTCAACTATTCACTCAATATCTATCTTTGATCATTGATATACTTCCTTTCACATCTGGAGCATGTCTTGCAAATGTGAAATGGTTATAACAAGCATTTTTTTTTAAAGTACAACTATGCATGTTCGGGTTGTTGACCATTCACATGCTCAGGATGAGCACACATGATCTTTGTTGACCAATGCGCGCTGAGCTAGGAATTTTTGTGCTTTTTGTGCCATTGTATTACTATTAACGGACACTAAACGAGCGGCGAGTACAAGTTATTGAAGTCTTTCGTCAATGACTTCGTTCATAGTGATGTTTGGACTCATTCACAAGACCCATTCATTTCACGATAGAAGTTTAAACATTCCAGGCCATCCTATACAGGCCCAAGCAGCTACCAGCCTCAGCTTGCAGACACACATTAGAAGAGGAAATTAGTAACCCACCAGGATTCCCCTTCAAAGCACATGGAAAAGTCTGCTTGACTGTAAGCCAAAGGTTGGATATGGCAATACAAAGAAGGATCGTCAATCAGTCGGCCAGCCTTGGCTTGAACATGTAAGGAGGAAAACACCGATGACTGGCAGAGGAGCGCCACCCCAGACATGGGGGCAGTATTCCATCATCGGTCTAACTTTGTATTTACTGACGGTGAGAAGCTGGTGTGAGTTGATGTATTTGCGAGCAACGAAGAGGAAACCAAGTTTCTTGGGGGCAGATTTGGCAATATTGCGGATGAGGATGCCAGGAGAAATTGTTGGAGATTGCGACACGGGGCATATTAAAATAGGACTGCTTGAGTTTAGAGCTGAACAAAGGAAGAGGAGGGGTGGCTGTGCTGATGTTGCTGGATACAAAAGGGTTTGATTCCTGGACCGATTAGAGGAGAGAACATTGTTGGAGCCCCATTGGAGGAGATTGAGATGGTGATTTTTTGAGGCAACAGTTGAAAGGTGATCGGCAGCAAGGTACAGGAAGGAGGCGTGCTGGGATTTATAACTGGTGGAGGAGTGGAAAGTGGTCATCAGCAAAGGAATGCCAACTGTGCTGAGAAGCAAGCAGCTGATATTTAGGGTGTTAACCCTTCATCAGAGCAAAAAAAGAGGTACCAGCGACACCATATTTAGGACGTCACTTCTCTATTCGCACTCAATGGGGCGATTAAAGAGGAATTTCGTACTCCTAATGGATACCAACCGACACGATTTGTCCATACTATATCCTTTAAATGCTGAGCATCAAATTATGAAGCAACATGTACCATTTTTAAAGTGTTTGTTATGACTTGGCTGTGGTCAGAGTTGAACTGCTGACCTCCCAGACTCAGAGCAGATGCTCCAAACATGATGCCACCGAGTCTGGTTCAAATGCAAATTTTGGACTCATTATTGGGTATCACTGGTATGTTTGGTCATTTCAAAATAATAGGGATTTGTTTTCCTACGAAGTAAAATAAAATTGCAATAAAAAGTAAAGATTAAAAAAAAATTCTTAAAAACCTCACAATAATTTGCACTTTGCATAATAGGAGCATGCGAGTTACACTCTATTTATCCCTTACACAAAAATGGGAGTCAAGTTCCTCCTGATGTATTACCTTTGAAAAGTGCCGAAAATGCAAATAAGCTGGGTGTTTGTTTTTCCATATCAGTGTTTTGTACTGATCAAAAGCATGCAGGAAACTAAGGATTAATGAGCAAGTATATGCGGGACAAGAAAAAGAATAAATGGGGCAGTTGCATACCAACCAAAAATCAGGCATCACGATCACACGATTATTCAGTAGTACCAAACAGTAGTTGTACAAACTAGAACGGCACTCGGTAGAGCGCATAGCTCCATCAAGCTGAACAGTTTATGTTTTGTATCCCATTGATACGCCAAATCTGGATCCGGACCTGAACCAAAATCGAATTGGCTTGTTCTTGTTGCCATCCCACTCATCCACCAAGTTTGTCATAAGTCGTCCACAACCTTTTGAAATATCATGCTATATATAGTTTTTGGCACTATCACTCAATGGTGAAGAGTCACTGACAAAAATTCTCTGATCCAGATCCAGATTCGAATCTTCATAGTTATGGATGGCTCATCAGAATCCGTCCATAACCCTCTCAGATATCCTGCTCATACACAAACAAAGTGTTGAAACATAACCTCCGTGCACCCTCAGTGGCCGAGTAAAAACACAACACTCAGGAATAAAACCCAAGGTCCATTCCAATTGTGTGTTACACACACATCTCGTTTTTTCATTTGTGCTCCTCACAATTCTGTCTCTCTCTTATTCACACAGACACACACACACATATATATATATATATTGTTATGGCGGTGGGTAGGGCATATATAGATTTAGGTAGATCTGTATAGGTATCATGCTCCGGTTGTCGTGCGTAGCTAGAACAATCTCGATGTAAATAAGTAGAGGACCTGTCTAGCCCGAATGTCGGATTAAGTGTGTAACTGTGATCATATGAGGATGATCCGGTGATAGGTAGACTAGGGACTAAGCTAATTCCCCTGTGTGTCAGACGAGGTGATCATCCATTTGTCCCGTATGGCAGCACATCACACGCATCAGCTAGGCCCCATTCGGGTTCTTGGTCACCTCTCTTACCAAGGCCCTTCTCCCCCGATGGCTCAGTTTGGCCGGGCGGCCAGCTCTAGGAAGAGTCCTGGTTGTTCCAAACTTCTTCCATTTAAGAATTATGGAGGCCACTGTGCTCTTGGGAACCTTCAATGCAGCAGATAATTTTTTGTATCTGTGCCTGTAGGCTTCCCCAGATCTGTGCCTCGACACAATCCTGTCTCTGAGCTCTGCAGGCAGTTCCTTCGACCTCATGGCTTGGTTTTTGCTCTGATATGCATTGTCAGCTGTGAGACCTTATATAGACAGGTGTGTGCCTTTTCAAATCATGTCCAATCAATTGAATTTACCACAGGTGGACTCCAATCAAGGTGTAGAAACATCTCAAAGATGATCAAGAGAAATGGGAGGCACCTGAGCTAAATTTCAAGTGTCATAGCAAAGGGTCTGAATACTTTTGTAAATGTGATATTTCAGTTTTTTCTTTTGAATAAATTTGCAAAACTTTCTAAAATCCTGTTTTCTCTTTGTCATTATGGGGTATTGAGTGCAGATTGATGAGGGGAAAAATGAATTTAAACGATTTCAGCATAAGGCTGAAACATAACAAAATGTGAAAAAAGTGAAGGGGTCTGAATACTTTCTGAATGCACTGTATATATATATATATATATATATATATATATATATATATATATATATATATATATATATATATATATGTATACACACACACACACACACACACACACACACACACACACACACACACACACACACACACACACACACACACACACACACACACATATATATATATGTATGTGTGTGACACACAGGGGGGGAGGGGGGGTGTGGGGGTGATCTGAGATGGAGGTGAATATCTGTCTTGAAAACCTGGAGGGATGCATGAGAATGAAGGGAATGTAGAAGATGGTTCCACAGGCAGGCAAAAAAGAGGTACAACTAAGTAGAGGTTAACAGTGACTGTATTTTGGTAATTTCACCAGAAGGGGGTTGATGGTGGACCACGTGCACCCTGCAGAAACTTGTAGGAGGAGGGGGGGGGGGGGGTGGAACGTTACAAAGCACGAAAAGAGCAGAGGGTGCAAGATGAGAAAGGAGGTGGTAGCATACAGAGAGACCACCGACCTGTCTGCAACATCTTTGACAGATTAAGGATTTTAAAATAAAAATCGCCAATTATGTTGATCAAATATGGCATTGAATCGACTTACAAAATCCCTTTGAATGTCATGATGTCAGGGTTTGGCCTTTCACATTCCACAAAGCTCGAGAAGTTCTCGGGTTCAAAAGTGCTGCAGTCCTGTGAACAATGATCAGAAACATCGAACCAATATGTCTGCAGGAAATAATGAAAGCATTCACACATGCATGTAATAGCAAACTCAAGCAGACAAGCTTTTTGTCTAACATACAGTGCATTCAGCTAGTATATATACAGTACCTGCCACCTTGCAATAAGGAAATGCTTGTTCCCGTTACCTCCCTCCCCCACCCCAAGATAAAAAAGCAAAACAGCAGCCATTCTTTTCGTTCTTTTCCATGCAATATTACAACAACGTCATCGTAATAAATGCTGAAGAAGGCATCTTCAAGGATCATAATATAGTGTGCTCCCCAACATGGAATAACAGAGCACATCCACATTCCCATGCCTTTTTTAATTAGAGCCCCAAACTCATTGGGCACCCTGCGAGATGGACGGATTAGTTACATTCTGCAATTACCAGGGGAAGCCGCATTAAGCAGGAAGTGCTTCAACTGCTGCCATTTACTCTAATCCTTCATGTTGCAGCACCCCCCTCATTCCCAATGTATGCGCTATACTGCATTGTGGTCAAAATCTTTAAATCTCAAACACCTGTGGTTTGTACTCGAGAGAGAACCACATTGCTTTATTCATCAACTAGCAGAAATACCCGGCGTTGCCGGGCGGGGGAGGGGGGGGGGAGGCGGTGGATGGGGGGAAGGGGGTGGGCGGGGGGTAGCGGGGGAGGGAGGGGGGAGGGAGGAAGGGGGAGGAGGGAGGAAGGGGGCAGGGAGAGGTGAGGGGGAGAAGGGGGAGTAGAGGGGGAAGGGGGAGGGAGGGGGGAAGGAGGAGGGATGGGGGAGGGGGAGGGAGGGGGGAGGGGGAGGGAGGAGGGAAAAGAGGAGGGGGGAAGGGGGAGGGGGAAGGGGGGGAGTGGGGAGGAGGGGAGGGGAGGGTGGAGAGGAGGAGGAAGCAGGAGAGGAAGAGGGTTCATATATATGCTGGTGGGTGATGCCGATCAAGAAGAAGAAGAAGCCGTACTCCCAACTTCATACACTTCTGGAATTGTTTGATTTATTTGTATTCAAATGTCTGGTGATTGTTTTGTATTTATTTATGCGAATGTGTACTTGTGTATAACTGTCATTAATTTTAAAAGGCTTGGGCATTATCGAGCGATTTCTTTTTTTAACTCCAAAAAAACGAACTTTTTTTTTTTCAAAGTCTTTTTTTTTGGCCCAAAACACTCCCAGGCACTCGCTGTTGAACCTCTGAAAGTTTGACGAAGATCCGTTGAGCCATCTGTGAGAAAAATGGCGACACACACACGCAGACAGACATCTCTCTGATATAGTAGATGATAGGAGGACTTTTTGACGGCCACAATTAATCCCATTTTCTTATGCGGTCGGCCTACTTTTTTCTTTTTCTTTTTTGTGTATACAAGATCGAGGCTCGTGTAAGAGCTAACATTAATCACAAAAAGACAAACTGACACATAAAACATAAGATAAAGGGAGCGGGAGACAAGCTGGGGAGAGAGAGGGAGGCACACAAGTACAACATTTGAGAGCAGGGACATCAGGAGATCTGTGGGAGGGAGAGGGCTTGGGGGGGAGGAGACACGGGAATGGGGGGTGGGGGTGGGTAGGAGAGGTATAAAACACATGGACACTGCTAGGACTTCCAGGAAAGAATTCGGAATTTCAAAAAAGTGGCTCTGGGGTGAATTAACGGGGGTAGAAAAGATCAAGGTTTTGAATGGGGGAAGATAAGAGATGGTGGTGAACAGCTGTTTTAAAGACCTGGAGGGAGGAGTGAGATTGAAGGGAGTGAGGGAGTTTGTTCCAGAGGCGGGAGAAAAGAGGAATGAAAGAGGGAAGGTGAATAGAGAGTCTTGATTTTGGCAGTTTCACCAGAAGAGGGTTGCTGGCAGATCTTGTGCGACCTGGAGGAATATTTGGGGACAGAGCACAGAGGAAATGACAGCCTTGGGGAAATTTTGATCTTTCATAAACAAGATGGCCAGACTGATTTTTGAGTCCAGTTATTTTGGACAGGCATTAGAAATTTGTTTGCGGTGCCAGCGAGAACCTGCTTACACTTTGTGAATGACTAAGCGTGGAATCTTTAAGGAACTTTAACTTCCATCACCAACCAGTCCTGGCAGATGTCAACAGATGTCAGTATTGCATGACCTAACGCTCACCAACTAGTCATCTGGCTTAACGTCCTGCTGAGGGACTGCGCACACCTTGAAGCCTCACCCTGCTGGTGAAATGCCAGGATCATAGGTTTCTCACTGTGTTCGGATTCAAACCCAGGCTAGACAGCTCAAAGAAAGGTACACACTGGCTACCCTCATAGGGATCTGCTGTGCATCTTTACGTCAAATGTGAAAGGTGACCCATGAAACCTGTGAAAGGTCAAATTGCACAAAAAATGAAAAATTAAGACTATAGGGAAGAAACCACGAGCTTGGTGACTTACTGCGGTATCGCTTGCTTGTGCTGCGTGGCGCAGTTTAGCGTTGTTCTCTCCATCCAGCGAGGAAGTGTTGAGCATGCATACGTTGTGCTGCGTGGATGACGCAAGCAGGAGCAGGTCCGCAGGCACCACCTCATCTTGTCTTAACAGCACCAAATCTCCCACCTTCAGGTCCTTCCAGAACTGCTCACAAAACCTCCCCTTTGCACTAGTGTTCAACCAAGTGTAAAAAAAAAACAAAAAAATGAATGATCAAAATATTTTGCTGAAACGAGAAACCATCATTATATTACATTATAATCTCAGACGTATTGCAGTCTACAAATTTTCTTGCCAGAGGGCACGTTTAATTGCGATCAATCAAACGTATATCAACAGCATCAAAGGATGCCAATCAATTACAACCCGAAACAGTTGTAGGCACTCCCCACAAATTCTCACCCACAACACACCAATGAGTGAAGTATCTGCGAAAAACAAATGCTGAGCAAGAGCATTATGCAATAACCTTTCAACATAATTATTATTATACAACACTAGAGGTTTACTCTGCATGGAAGACAAGAGGAGGAGCTGCTGGCACCACTTCATCTCAGTAAAGAAGGTTCAACTTCAATAAAATGAGGAATTAGTAGCTATTTAATGAAACAATAATTAACAAGCACAACCGTGACACTGGCAATAGAGCCATATACTTAATCGGTGCACATGCACAAATGCACACACGCACACGCACATACACATACATCATATACAGTCGACATCCCCTTTCAAAATTTTCACTTTTTGTTGATTTATAGCCTGGAATTAAAATGCATTAAATCAAACTTTTTCACCTTTATTTACGCATAGTAACCCACAACTTCCAAGTGAACTTCCACATTCTGTGGCCTTGCACCACTTATGGACCACACGTTATGTGGCCTGGCACCTCTGCTGGGACCGACCATTGTTGCCAGCGGTATCTGGCTTGCGGACCACTGTTTTATGTGGCATCGATGCCATGCTGGTGGACCACCTGAGTTGGCCCTGCTGGCCATACAAATAATAAAAAGCGGACGCGGTGTGTGCCCTTTTAATTAAAACAACATCAAGCAAGAAGACAGCTAGAAACATCGGCCCAGCAGAGAAGGGAAGAAGAAGACGTCATCATTTATTATTTTGAAATGTGATGACTGTGCATTTCTGGTGCTTTTGGTGCAGTTTTTTTATTTTGGTGCATTTTATTGGTGCATATGGGTATGGTGTATCGGTGCAGTGCATGGCAATGGCATTTTCCCCTTATCAAAACCATCTTTTCTTTTCCCACAAAAGATAGGTCCTGGGTTGTAGTGTAAATAATTAGTGTACTGTAAATAATGTTCCCCAACGGCTAAATGTGTAGTTTGAGAATAATTCCGTATTTTCGGTTAATTGTGGGGGTGAGTCGGTTAGATAGGATGCAACGCAGCAGGTGGGACATATTTAGTGTTAAAACTGTCACACTCAGGGTGAGGTTAAAAGTAGAGGGTAACTCCACCTAAGTGTCACATTAAGTTAAAAGATAGCCCTTTTGTTTCGGCTCGGGACAAGCCTGGAAAAGGGGGGGGGGGGGGGGTGCAGTGTTGTGGTTTTAGAACCCTCACTTGTAAATAATTACTTGTAAATATCCCATTATTAAAAGGTTAAAGGTTGCACCCCATAGTTAGTCCACAAGCAACACGTAGGCCACCATAGGACTTTAGTTATTTCATTATTATGTGTTTTAGATAAGGCCGTGTTTCCAATAGTTGAATCTGCGTTGCGTCAATCAAATAAGATTAGGCCCATTCCGTTCATTTTGCGACCTCCCTCTCCAAGCTCCGCCATTACGCGCCCCTACAGTCGGTGCCTTAGCGTTCGCTCAAGCGCCGCCATAAACCATGCAGTCAGGCCCGAGGAATAAAGGGGGCGGAACGCCAAGCAGAAGGTGTGGCCTGTCAACCAGCCGTCAAAGGCGTGGCCGGTAAGCCCTCACCAGCCAACCAGGGCTGATGTAACATCACCGACAGGCGTGGCCTTGAGGCCCGCGTAGTGATCGTGTGGCGCGTTATATAAGCGCGAACGCAAAGCCCTTTGAGAGAGAGATATGGCAGCACTCGAGTGGAAGGTTGGCGGTAAAAAGGACTCGGGTTGGAGACGCGCTTATACGAGTCCGATTGGGAAATGCGCACGAGTTTGGTTGGAGACGCACTTATTAACGGACATGTCCAGGAGCGCACACGTACGGGACACCAGCCTCCCCCCCCCCCCCCCCCCCCCCGCTATATGTAAGGTCCGGTCGCGTTTCCAAGATACGCCGAGCTGCCTGCCGGGATTTCGCCCGCTGAACCGGAGCCTGCACTGGAGCCTCACCTGGAGCCTGGACCCCATCACCGGACCCTCTACCAGCTACAATCCCCGTGTGTGTATGTTTGTCTGGGGTATAGAATAAGACTGCCCTGTGTCCTGCTTCTTCTTCTTCCTTTCTTGTACATTCTTTCCTTTCCTCTTTTTGTTTGAAATAAATTCACCTGTTCTTTCTGGTTTCTGTCTTAATCCCTTCGCTTTCGTCTTTTCTCAATTGAGTACCTGTGGCACGATTAGGAACCGCTCAGAATCGGGTTTAGTCTCATTGTTAACAGCTCAGATCGCGGATTGCTAACCGCTCGGCATTTTCCAACATATCCGTGGTTCGAGCGGGAGTTATTCCCTTGTTTCCGCCCGGCGTTGGTACTTAGGTAGTAGTGAACCCCAAGGCCTAACAAACCCTATCTAACGCTGCGCCGAAAGGACGTTATAACCCCCAGGACTCGGGACGGCCAGCTAAAAAGACAAGGGGATTAACCCCCCCTTGATAAGGGGAGCGCCGACCCCCGAGATCCGTAACAATATATATATATATATTGTTAAATATATATATATATATATATATATATATATATATATATATATATATATATATATATATATATATATATATAGTTGCGGATATGGGATTTACATCCATCCATATCCGCTTGTAAATATTCCCCTATTTCCTCAATACTTCCCAACTATCCCCAATCCCCCATTCCCTAGTCCCATTTTCTGTAAACAACACTCTGTAGACCCGACCTCCCCCTATTTCCCCCATTAAATGTCGCATCCAGGTCCACCGCATCTCACGTAGACAACTATAGGACATCTTGCTAGTTATTCTTAGTCTATGTCAGTTAAGGACTCGTTTCCATTAATTCTGACTCTTCGTTGCACCAGAATGTGATTGTATGGCACCGTTAGGAAGTTTAGGACCTCGCAATACCTCCCTGCTTGCCATCTTGTATGACATTCCCTCTTGCCATCCTTGGGATGAACAGGCTGTGTAAACCAATATCCTAATGACCCCTAACATGTATAGCGCTACTTACATGCAGTGCATGGCTGCGAGTGGTATAATTTCCTGGGGGTGCATCTGTGCTGCTTATGTAAATACAAATTGAAATATGCATCCTGTAGGTTAGAGTAAAAATTTGAAATTGTTCTAGCGTGCTGTCAATAGCTCGCCTACTCTTCGCAAAACGATACCGTGGGATCTTAAACATCCACAAACAAATTCTGGCAGACAGGAAGCCCAGTTTAACGTCCATCCAAGGGACAGCACACCGATTGGGCCAGGATTCAAACTCAGGCTTGAGGGCGAGTGCACGTACCTTTAGGCTACATAGCACTAGATGAGGCACTACATTCAGACCCTCTCTAGCGTGCATCTTTGGCTGGGTGACTAGTGAGCCTCGTACAGCGAGACTCATGTGTGATATGCTCTTCGTCATGGCAAAGCCTAATTGAATGAGAGGACAAAAGTGTGAAATGACGATCGTGCAAAGGAAAGACAAACCTGCAATAGGTAGTGACCTGCTTGTGGTTAATGTTCTTGTCCATACAGTGCCTTCGATAATCCTCGATACCATCCTTGATGGCGATTGTGAGCAGCACGCCAAGCAGAGGTAGGAATGTGATCTCTTTGTTGAATGCTTCAATAAACGGCACCCAGTTGAGGACCACCACGAGTAAAAAGTACAAGTTTGCAAACCTACAAGGCAAAGATTAAAGCTGGTTGAAAACTGTTTTACATTAAACAGTAAGATTTCTTTTTAAACACAATGGAAATGCATCTTCAAACAAAAGGATGTGCAGGCCACAAAATGACAAAAACACAGACCTGGCCGAGGAAAACCTAGGTGTTGTAGTAGTCCAGATTTGTTGAAGATTCAAGTAACAAAGGGGAGTTTAACTTACGAACCCACCATGAAGGTTTTGATATCAATTTGATCATTCAGTGACAAGGGAGCCAAATTTGCATCCGTGATTATTGACGTTATTGGAAGAGATGGTAACTGTTACAATTCACTGCAGGTTACGTTTCAAAAATAAAAAATAAAAAATAAATAAAAGTCAACATAAAAAAAAGTAAATCATAGATGTGCCCAGGCCCAGGAAGATTGTCATGGGGCCCACAAGGCCAACCCCTGCTCTAGCTGGGAAAATGGCCTTAAAATGCCTGTTGTTGTATAGATGTGCCCAGGCTCATGAAAAGGGAAGATGAGCATGCTAAAGGCTCGTGGATATAAAGATGGAAATTACATGAAAAGCTAAGTGGGAGCGTTTTGTACAACGAGTGGGATAAGGTAAAGCATAATGTTTGACTTCATCAATCAGAATAAGCAATCCATTAGTCATCTTTCCACACGATGTCAATAAAATACGAACCAAGACAAGTACAGACACATTCAAAGTACACCGCCCCCATGCCAAATAATTAAATATCCTCCAGCTCGGCATTGCCGGGGCGCCTCAGGCGTCTGGCAATACCGCCGTGCAGCTCATAGAGGCTGTATTTGGAGGGAGAGGTGTACAATAATTGATTGATTAATTGCATAATTAAAATCAAGAAAAGATTATCATAAAATATTTTCTTAATCAATTGGCTAATAGCATAACTAAACCACTAGTGCTTCATACAAAGATGTATCTTTTAGAAATTTAATTAAATAAGGCATTAATAAAAAATAAAAAAAAATTAATTGATTATTCAATAAATAATGAATCGATTAAGACATTAACTGATTAATCAATAAATCAAAAATATCCTTTATAGCCACATCACTTGGTCACTGTCATGTCCAAATATCAGCTTCCTAGCTCAAAAGGTGCCTGAGATATTGCCCAGATGAGAAAGAAAATAAATAAATAATAAATAATGAAAATAAATAAATAATAATAATAAAATAATAAATCAATTCGCTAATAATAATAATAATAATTCATTTATTTTGTATAGCGCTTTTCATGAAGCCCAAAGGCACTTTGACAGAGTGCAAAACATAATGCATAACAAAACATGAAAACAACAATTGCAAAAAGACAAGAATCAATAGGGAAATATTTAAAGCAAAAGGAGGGAGAAGGAGAAGTGATAGTCAGGGGTTAAATGCTGTGGGTTGAATGTTGAATGCAGTGCTGAACAGGTGGGTCTTGAGTGATGTTTTGAATGTGGTGAGTGAGGAGGAGTCTCTGATGGTGTGAGGTAGTGAGTTCCAGAGGGTGGGAGCAGCGATGGAGAAGGCCCTGCCCCCCAGGATCTGAATTTGGTCCGGATGGGGGGGGTCAGGAGGTTGGTACTAGCAGAGCGGAGGTTGCGGGTGGGAGTGTGTCTGGAGAGGAGGTCAGCCAGGTAGGATGGGGCCAGGTTATGGAGGGCTTTGTAGGTCAAGAGGAGGATTTTGTACTGGATTCTCTGGGAGATGGGGAGCCAGTGAAGCTTGTAAAGGACGGGGGTGATGTGGTCACGGGTCCGGGAATGGGTGAGTAGACGGGCAGCGGAGTTCTGAATGTATTGGAGTTTATTGGTGATTGTTGAGGGTGAACCATAGAGGAGGCTATTGCAGTAGTCCAGACGGGAGGTGATGAAGGCGTGGATGAGGGTTTCTGCAGCCGTGGAGGAGAGGGATGAGCGGAGACGGGCGATGTTTTTCAGGTGAAAGAAGGCTGACTTTGTGATCTGTTTAGTGTATTTGTCGAAGGAAAGGGTTTGGTCAAAGATGACGCCAAGATTCCGGATGAGAGGGGAGGTGGATACTGGGATACCGTCGATGTTGAGGGCAAAGTTATGGGTGGATTTTGTGAGCGTTTTTGGGCCAATGATGATTATTTCAGATTTATCACAGTTAAGTTTGAGGAAGTTGATTTGAAGCCAGGATTTTATTTCAGAGATGCAGTTTGTCAGGATAGAGTGGGTGTCGGTGGAGACGGACTTGGTGGAGATGAAAAGCTGGATATCATCGGCGAAGCAGTGGAATTGGAGACCATGACGGCGGATTAAGTGACCGAGGGGGGACAGGTAAAGGATGAAGAGGAGGGGGCCAAGAACTGAACCTTGGGGGACACCTTGGGGGAGGGGAGCAGTGGGGGATTTGCAGTTATTGATGGAGATGAACTGGCGTCTGTCAGAGAGGTATGATTTAATCCAAGAGAGGGCAGTGCCAGTAACGTTAAAGGCGGATTCAAGTCGGGTGAGGAGGATGGTGTGATCGATGGTGTCAAAGGCGGCGCTGAGGTCGAGGAGGACGAGAATGTTGAGGTTGCCAGCGTCAGAGGAGAGGAGAAGGTCGTTGGTGATTTTGAGGAGAGCAGTTTCAGTACTGTGGTTGGAGCGGAATCCGGATTGGAATGTTTCATACAGGTTATTGGCAGAGAGGTGATGTTTGAGTTGAGTGGCTACAGCGCGTTCCAAAACTTTCGACAGAAAGGGTAGGTTGGAGATGGGTCTGAAGTTGTTTAGGGTGTCAGGGTTTAGACCAGGTTTTTTTAGAATGGGGGTAACAGCAGCAATTTTGAGGGATGGTGGGACGATGCCTGTAGAAAGGGAGGAGTTTATTGTTGCAATGATAAGTGGAGAGAGAGCAGGGAGGGAGGCCTTGACAAAGCTGGAGGGGATGGGGTCAAGAGTGCAGGTGGCAGTTTTCATTCCTATGAGGAGTTGAGAGAGGTCAGTAGGGGAGACCGGGGAGAATTGAGACAGGGGAAGGCAGGATAAGGGGGGGCAGGTGGTTGGAGGGGGAGCGGGTGCGGCGGTGGTCAAGCTGTTGTAGATGTTGTCAATTTTGCGTTGGAAGAAAGAAAGGAAGGAGATGCAGTTGTCTACTGTGAATGACTGGGTGGTGGTGTCCAGGGGGCGGAGGAGTTTGTTTATTGTCGAGAAGAGTGCTTTTGGGTTTCTGGAGCCAGAGTGGATAATTTGAGAGTAGTAGGCGGAGCGGGCGTGGGAGAGGGCATCTTTGTAGTGTTGTAGGTGGTCCTTGTAGGTGGTAATAGAACACATAAACCACCACCATTTCATCCGAATCTGTAACTAAAAAATAAAAAATAAAAATAGTCATTGATCAAATAATTAAATAATTAATCGAGTAATTGATTAATCAATAAATCAAAAATGGCCTTTGCAGCCAAATAACTTGGTCATTGGCATGTCCAAATATCAGCTTCCTAACTCAAAAGGTGCCTGAGATAATGGTCAGAAGAAAAAGTAAATGTATAAGTACTTAATTAATCGCTAATAATTAAATAACTCATCAATTAATTGATTAATCAAAAAACAAAAATACAGTTTTTGACAAAGTACTTGCTCACTATTGTGCCGAAATTTCAGCTTCCTAGCTCAAAGTATGGCTGAGATATCGCCCGGACAAACAAACAAGAAAACAAGAAAACAAGAAAACAACCAGTGAAAACTGAGTACTCCCTTTCAGCGTGCGTCACTGCCGAGCCCCCTTCGGTGCCCGGCAATAACGTTATGTAGCGCCTGGAGATGGCATATAGGAAAGGAGTGGTGTACAACAAGTACAGATACATTCAAAGCACACCGCCCTCATGCCAAATAAAAAAACAACATTCTCTAATGTGGCCAGGGGCAGGGCACCTTCGGCACACGGCAATACCGCCATGCAGCGCATAAAGACGGTATTGGGAGGGAGAAGTGTACACTAATTGATTGTTTAATTGTTAAATTAAAATAAATATATCGTTAATCATAAAAAAATTTAATTTCTTAATCAATTGGCTAATAGCATACCTAGACCACCAGTGTTTTATCCAAATCTGTAACTTTTTAAAACTAATCAAATAAATGAAGTAATCGAATAATTGATTAATCAATAAATCAAAAATAGCTTTTACAGCCAAATCACTTGGTCATTGTCATGTCCAAATATCAGCTTCCTAGCTCAAAAGGTGCCTGAGATAATGCCCAGAAAAGAAAGGATGTCCAAAGGTGCCGATGAGCTCCAATTTCCAGATACCACTGGCTGCCAGGGGGGGACGATATCGGCCCTGGTGGACAGAGACACCCTCCACAACTCTGCAGATGACAGACCTCGATCAGGGAGGCCAAGAGTCACCACTGCAAGGCAGGACAGGCAGATGGTCCGAAATCACCTGCGGGATCGATTCCGTCCAGCATCCCGCACTGCGGCAGAAACTCTGGGGCGTGCAAACCCACGGATCTCCAATGATACTGCACGAAGACGACTGCATGACTATGGTCTGACTGCCAGAAGACCATACAGAGGCCCCGTGATGACGGCTGCCCATCGCCGCAACCGACAGAGATGGTGCCAGCAGCATCAGCGGTGGACTTTGGCGCAGTGCAACGAGGTCGCTTTCAGCGATGAGTCAAGGTTCTGTTTCAGTGATGAGTCAAGGCCGATATCGTCTGGTGTGAACAGCCAAGGCGACGTGCCACCTCACGGTAGCTCAGTCCGCCTTGCAGCATGCCCAGGGCACGCTGCCGTTGATCCCTTGACAATCGTGGCATGTTGATTGAAATGCCCATTTTGCACTGGCCTTTTAAAAGCCAATATCAAGACATCACGTGCAGCTCATTAAAATCATCCCGTACCCCTTGGCTAATCACTGACAGTCAAAACGGCTGTTCAACAGCTGTGCTATGAAGTGACCATTGAAGGTTCAAGTGACCATCCGTGACCGTTTTGTCTGACAGTGAGGACACTATTGTCCACACATAAGTTCACACATTTACTACATGCAGTGTTATTGTTGATATTTTAAAGGTTTCAAAGGTGGTAAGTTTCTTTTGCGTTTCAGTATATATATATATATATATATATATATATATATATATATATATATATATATATATATATATATATATATATATATATATATATATGTGTGTCAGCCATTTAAGGTGGGGTGTAGAGGGTATATTGGCAATTCCTTTTCTGCATTTCTTGCTAGGCTGGGAGTGGGTGGGACAGAAAGAAGGAGGTGTGACAAGGTGGCCCAGGTTGCCTTGAAAGGCTCATTTTGGATATGGAGGAAGTTTATGGAGGCACGTCGAACGGTGTAGGTTGGTTGTGTGTGTGTGTGTTTTTTTTTGTTACTATTATTACTTCTTATTTTGTGTATATGAGTGAGTGGGTGAGGGTGTGTGTTTTTGCATGAATTAATTTTTGCCTGAGTGTGTGTTTTTGTGTGTTGAATGGTGTATGATGTAAGTGTAGGTGGTTGTTTGGTTGGTGTTCTGTATGTATGTGTGTGTATGGGTGTGTATGTGTGTGTATGAATGATCTGGTGTGTTTTGTTGGGATATGGAGGTGTTGTTGATGTTGTTGTTGTTGTTGTTGTTCACACTGGCTGGGGGTGGGGGTATGTATGCATCCAGGTGTAGTTGCTGCATGTGGATGTGTATGTGCCCCTGCTGGCCCACCTTTGCTGACCGTATCGAGGTTGAAGGGACGAAACGGGGATGATGCTGAGGACCTCGACTGAGGACAAGGTCAGTGCGGCACACTTGTGACCAGGTGTGTTTTGAACTTATATATATATATATATATATATATATATATATATATATATATATATATATATATATATATATATATATATATATATATATATATATATATATCTGCGGATCTCAGCGCCGGCCTTTTCCCTTACCAAGGGGGGATTAGTCCCCTTGTCTTTGACTAGCCGACGGGACCCGGGACCGATGACGTCCTTCCCGGACAGCGCGAAATAGGGTCGTAGGACTAATCACTAATACCTAATTACTCGCGCTGACCGGAAACGAGGAAATAAGCCCCGCCCGAATCACGGATGTTGGTGGATACGCCGAGCGGTAGCGAACCCGTGACCCGAGCCGTTATCAATGACTAAACCTGATCCAAGCGGTTATGAATCGTGCCACGCTTACCCAATGGAGGAAATCACGGAAACGGTCGAATTTGGAAGAAAAGGAATAACAAGGTTTATTTACACTTTGTACAATAATCAGCAGAAGAAAACACAGTGCAGTCCTTAAACAGTCTTACTTATTCCCTGGACAAACGGGCCCGTTCACACACAGACACTCACACGGGGATTGCAGATGAACAGGTCAGCACGTCCAGGAATGGCGTCCGGGCAGCTCTTCCTCCGGTCCCCAACTCGCACCGCGAAGAAGATGGATAAAGACAGCAGGAGCTCTCGTGTCGTTGGCGCGCATGTGATTATTATAGGGCGAACGGTAGGCTGGGCTTTGGCGGTTACACTCGCGTGGCTGCGTACGTAATAAACGAACAGGCGCTAACAATGCACTTCTCAATCAATGGCCTCTTCAAATCCTTCCGATACTGTCGGGTGCACGCCGGTCCTCCGAATACTCCTCACACGAGTGCTCCGAATCAGTTCTCTCCAACAAGTCCTGTGACAAATCCCCCTCATGAGTTCTCATCAGTCCTTTTCCAGCCAGTCCTGTTCAAGGGCTTTGTGCAGCGACTTATATAGCCGTGCCCAGCGAACCCTCTCAAACTTACTAGATGCGTCGTGCCACGCCCTATCACGCCATGCCCTCTCAGCCCTGGTTGGCTGATAGCCCTTACCGTCATCGCCTTCTGCCACGCTGTTTGACGCGGCCACACCTCGACCCTCATGCTCCTCCCTCTTCTAAGGCCTACCTCGTGGTACCCGACTAGTTTCGAGCAAACCAAGGGCAGCGAAAGCTGCTGGCAGCCAAAGCGTAGCAAACTTGAGGGATGCCAAATGGGGCATCACGATCGAGTTTGCCCATGATGTAATTGGAGGGTGGCCGCAAAATGAAAAGGACCTAAGCTCATTTCTTTACACAACGCAGATGCTACTAAGGAAATGGCCTACTCTTACACATACTATGACATAACTAATATTCTAAGTGGGCCTACGTGTTGCTTGTGGACTAACTATGGGGGGCAAACCTTTAACCTTTAATGATGTCATATTTACAATCTCAAAACCGCAACACTGCCCCCCTCCTTCGCCAGGCTCGTCCCCGAGCCGAACCCACACATGTGAGAACGACCGGTTCTGAGCAAGGTTCAGGACTACTTTTTAAATTCCGTGTGACACTTAAGTGTGGTTCCCCTCTACATTTAAGCTAACACCCTGTGTGTGACAGTTTTACAACACTAAATATGTCCCACCTACTGCGTTGTGTACTAACTAACAGACTCACACCCACAGCTAACCGAATTGTGGAAATAATTCTCAAACTATACATAGAGCCGGTGGGAAGCATGTTATTTACAGGACTAATCTAATTATTTACAGTTCTACAACCCAGGACCTGTTCTTTTGTGGGAAAGAAATTTGAAGAGGAGAAACAATGCACTGCACCCCGGTTTGCACAGTGTATGCACAGTGTACCCCGGTTTAGAATAGGTACACCATATCCCTGCGCATCGTAAGAGCGTGACCAAGGGTTGGCGTCAGGAAGGGCATCCGGCCATAAAAACATTGCCTCAAAACAGGGAACCATGATTGTCATGGGGCCCGCAAGGCTAACCCCTGCTCTAGCGGGGAAAATGGCCTTAAAACGATCATTCATTCATTCATTCATTCAAACAATGCACTGCACCAATACACCATAATACAAGAATGCACAAAAAGGCACCAAAATGCACAATCACATTTCAATAATAAATGGCACATTTGCTGCTTGGCTGCTACTGGGCTGCTGCTTCCTGCGTCTTCCTGCTTCGTCTTCGGTGTGCCATAATTAAACTTGGAGATCTTCTTTCCTGACACACTGGAATAAATAAAAATGCACAACCGTGTCCGTTTTTATTTATTAGCAGGGCCAATCTCATGGTCCATCTGCGTGACTTTGACGCCACTTAAAATCAGTGGTCCGCAGGGCAAGATAACGTTTGCAGCAATTGTCTACTCCAGCAAAGGTGCCAGGCCACAGAACGTGTGGTCCATAGGTGTATTGGTGCAGCAACGGGTAGCAGAGTGCAGCTGCACATGTCGGTCACGTGATTTTACTGTTGTATAAACCTTGGGTTATAGGCTTAAGTATAATCGTTATTTTGTAGTTAATAAGAGATGCTTGCTTCACCATCTATATTCCAATGAGAACGCTCGCATTCTCCTACGTGCTGGAGTCGAGCCTGTTACTTCTCACTTTTGCTTTGAATATGTTTTACGATCTAACTCGGCCAGGAATGTAAACTAATCAAAGGCCAGCTACCCCAACGTGTGAAATATGACCTCCGGCCATCCCTTTGAGTTTGGAGAAAACATCTGCTCCGCAAGATAAGACTCTTATGCTCCACTCCCTCGGAGCCACAGGAAGGGACGCCGGTGGGAGGAATCCGGCCCAGAAAGGGATGCCAGTGGGAGGGATTAAGCCCGCTGATTTGCTTTGTTCGAGCCTCCGTTCAGCGGAGATCTTGTGGATATGCTTCCTTATATAAACGGACCTCGGTCCGTATATTCTCTAGGAGGGTCAACCAGGCACGCTGTCCGTTTGTGCAGTATATGTTGGCTCTTCCCGCAGCTGTGTACCTGATGGATCAATAAACGCTTGTTACTCCTTTCTTCGTGATGGAAACCTGATTCCCTTCCCGACATTAATGGTACCAGGAGTGGGGTTGCAGCACCAGGCGGAGGCCAGAGGAGCGGACTCTGCAAGACGGAGGGAGGTCGTTTGAGGCCGGCGCCGGCACGCTGATTTGTTTTAAGGTGAGCATTTTATATCAAAGGGTTATTTCCAAATTTGAACCTCTCTCCCTCAGGCGGGTTTCGTCCGCTCCTTCGTCATCCGCCCCTGCCTGCACCTCGAACAAAATTGTAAGTAAAAAGGCTGTTTTGGCTTTGGAGTGACGGGTTGGTTGTTGATCCACCAGGGTAACGTTAAGGGTAGATCTATCAAAGGGTAATGCTACGGGTAACGTTACAGTTAGCAAAGAGAAGGGGGAGGTGAGGTCGGACAGCCATAGGCTACGCCGATGACCAATAACTTTCCAGGAAGGATCAGCCCAGAGCAATAAGATGGGAAACAAACTAACGAAGGAGGGGAGCCCCTTAAGGGTACCCCGGCATCTTTCATGTTTAAAAGGTACCATTATGCCGTGGTAAGACCAGGAAAGGACTGGGCTGAGCTAACAAGGGAGTCGAATGAGCCATGGCCAGAGGAAGGATCGTTCGCGCTAGACAAATTGGAAGTGCTGTATGGAGCTTTGGATAAGCTAGAAAAGGAGAGGAGACACTTCCCACCCGATTATTGGAAAGTATACGGATGGTGGAAGGAGGAAGCAATGAAGCGACAGGCGGCCTCAAGACAGGCTAGCTTGGCAGGGGAAGTACTGAAGCTTCAGGGTCAAAATAAACAAGCAGATAAAGTTCAGGATAAAACAATTAGGGAGGTAATTAAGCAAGCAAATCAGCGGCTGATGCCGCTGGTCCAGGATCCGGACCAAGACCCCGCGGTAGGGGAGGTAGTTACCATGCCTCTACCCCCCCAAGACCTGAGCCCTGTCCCCGGGTCCCAGGCACCACCTTTCCCACCCCGCCCCTGTCCCCCCAGGGGTTAGACCCCCAGAGAACTAGACCAGCCGCCCCCCAGGTTCACCTTAGCCCGGGTAATTCACTCAAAGGACAAGAGGCTAGCGGGGCGGACAGCGGAACGAACACCCCCGGGTTCGCACCTCCAGTAGGACTAGGAGGACTGTACCCCTCGTTGGAAGGGCTCACGGAATTGGAGGACCCACAGCCTACAATCGGGATGTGTCCCCTAAAAACCATAGGTATGAGAGCGGCGGGACCCGTTAACGTCAGGGTACCCTGGAGAGAATCAGATTTGACGTCCATGCAAGAGCGGGTAAAAGCCTTGCTGGCCGATCAGCCCGGTCAAATACCTGAATTTATGCGAATGCGGATACAAAATACAGGCGCAGATTGGCGGGATGTCTGCCATATGGGAAAAGCTGTATTTCCCGCGCGGGTATGGGACCAAGCCAAAATACACGCACGCTGGCCAAATGTAGCACCAACCCCGGCCCAAACCATCACCGATTGGAACGCCCTTGTCGACCTACTGCTGACTGGGGTATACACCGCACTGATGCCAGCCGCGGGGCCAGACTGGAATAAAATATATGGCTTAAAACAGAAACACGGCGAAGCAGCAATAGACTGGAGAGAAAGGGTAGAGAGGGCAGTGTTAAAGTGGGGAGGACTGGGCCAGGTGCGGGCGCAAGATCTCCCTCGTGCTGTAGTGAACAACTTTATGGTAGAAGGGATGAGACCGGCAATTAGGAAGCGCATCCAAACGGCTATAATTGGGTGGAGGAACACCCCAACCGACCAACTAGTCGAAGCGGCCGAACAATGTGGCGACGGCGACGATAAGAAGGCCGATGTAAAGGATGACATATTGCAAATGTTAGTCCAGGAAAAACGGGCCCAACTCAATCAAAATAAGAAGGGAAACCGAGGTCATGTACGGGCCCAGAACCGGAACACCAAGGTAGAGCCCAATGAAGAATGGGGCTGCGATAACGAAAACGAAAATGACATTGACGACAACGACAGTGGACAAGTCGACATGCGGACACATGGGCCCCCTCCCCAAAATTGGAACCTACAGGGGCCCCCTCCCCAAAATTGGAACACGCAGGGGCCCCCTCCCCAGAACTGGGCCGTACAAACGCCCCCTCCCCAGAACTGGTATCCACAGGGATCCCCTCCCCAAAACTATGGGCCTCCCCCAAATTGCTGGGCCCCAAACGGAACGAATGGGAATTGGCCGCCACAATGGGGACAGCAGAACCAACAGCCTGCGAGGCGTCCGACACGACAGGGTCCGCGCAACAACAGCGGATACCCCGCACCCACCGCTCCACCGATTCCGCAAGGGGCGTACTTTCGTTGCAGACAAATGGGACATTGGAAACGTGATTGCCGAAAGTTCCACCAGGGACACCCGCCACTGGGAAATCAAGTACCCTATTGACGGGATGCCGGCAGGCCACCCAAAGAATGCCCCCTTCTGACTACGACACCGACCGAGGAGCCGACCTTGACACGACGTGGACGGGCAACAACTGGATTTCCTTGTCGACACAGGGGCGACCCGCAGTACTATTAACAAAGGGCAATTACCATCCTTGCGCCCCACAGATAAGGACGTTCAAATAATGGGCGTTTCGGGCTTGCCCCAAGCGCTCCCTATTTCGGAAGAGGTGAGAGTGGTGTGCGGCCCGTTAGAGGCTAGACACGCTTTCTTGATGACTACCACCGCCCCGACAAACTTGTTGGGACGGGATTTACTTTGCCGTTTGGGCTGCCAAATTTCATGCACAGAGCAGGGAGTTTTTGTAGACGTCGCGGAATCCAAACGCGACCTGTTAATGGCGGCATTGTCCCGCCCCGGCTCCACCGCATACTGGTGGAGCCTGGACGAAGGGGCTTTGGCCACTTGGACACATGTCCTAGACACAGTGTGCTCCGAGAGCGACGGGTTGCAAGATTGGCTGCAAGTACACCGAATTACAACAGACGTAAAGGACAACCCTCCCCACTGCACGGCTTATTACGATGCCAGGGGCGATGACGACGCGAACCGGGAAAGGGTAAAGGGGTCGATAGGTAAGCGTTCGGACTTACGATTGTCAAATATATGGATTGGACGGGAGGGAATAGGCGTCGAGGTAACCCTATCTGCGGATCAGCGGGCGTTGTCTCAGTACCCCGCAGGGGTGGACGCCCATATCACCCTCACCACCGCCAAAGGGTGGCCGCCGGAAAGTGTAGGCTGGATGATGGGGTGCTTACAAGAAACTCCGTACAACGCCACGTATGAAGTGGGCCACTGGACAGTGACGATGCTCGCCAATAACGAGGGGTATTTAATCACCCTTAGGAGGCAGAGCAGAGAAGGAAAATTTGAAGAGGCAGACTTGCCCCCAAAGGGCGCCCATGTTGTGCGAGTGGTATCTAAGAGCCCGGGCGAGTCCGATGACCTTTTGGAGGAGGTTCCGGCCGACTTGTGGTCCCAACACGACAACGATGTCGGGCGAATTTGCGATGCCAAACCTCTGGTAATACCAGTTCAACCAGGGATGCCCCTCCCAAACGTGAGACAATATAAATTGCGGCACGAGGCCGATGTGGGCATAGAGCCAGTGATTCAATCCTTGGTGAAACAGAAAATAATTGTGTAGGTGAAAACCGCCAATGCAACACACCAATTTTGCCAGTGAAGAAACCGATGCAGGATAAATGGAGGTTCGTGCAGGATCCGAGGGAAGTGAATAAAGTCATATGAGGCATACACCCAGTGGTACCAAATGCGGAAGGCCTTATGACATCTATCCCACCGGATGCAACACATTTCACCGTTATTGACCTATGCTCTGCCTTTTTCTCCGTACCTATTGCACCCGAGTCACAATACTTGTTCGCCGTCACCTTTAGAGGGCGCCAGTTCACCTGGACGGTGTTACCCCAAGGGTTCTCCGACAGCCCCACCCTGTTCTCCCGAGCGTTGCACCGCGATTTGGCAGACGTGGAACTATAAGGGGGATCGGTGTTGTTGCAATACATTGACGATTTGTTGATTTGTTCCCCTTCCAAGGAAGCCTGTGAGGAGGACTCCATGGCCCTGCTAAGGGCCTTGGCGGCCAAGGGCCACAAGGTGGGACGGAGAAAGCTCCAATTCGTACGGAAGGTAGTAACCTACTTGGGTCATGCCATTTCGCATGGGAAGCGGGAACTGCATGCTGGACGGGTGACTGCTATCATGGAAATGCCACGGCCGATCACGCAACGGCAGATGCTGCGCTTCCTAGGTATGACGGGTTACTGCCGCTCTTGGATAATCGACTAAGCGCCACTTGCTAAACCACTGTACGAAGCCACCAAAATAGAAGAACCGAACGACTTGGTTTGGACGGACGAATTGATGCGCTGTTTCGAGAGTCTGAAAAAGGCATTGGTTACGGCACCGACTTTAGGACTCCCCGATTACGCGAAACCATTCACCCTTTACACTCATGCAGTAGGGGGTTTCGCCCAGTCCATATTGACACAGACTCATGGGGATAAGGAGCGACCGGTAGCCTACTTTAGCAAAAAGCTAGACCCGGTCGAGCAAGGGTTTCCGGTGTGCCTGCAAGCCGTGGCAGTGGCTAGGTACGCAGTGGAAAGGACAGCGGACATCGTAATGAGACACCCAGTAACGTTACGAGTGCCACATTGCGTCACTTCGCTGTTACTACAGCGGACAACACAACACTTGTCTTCCACCAGATTAACACGGAATAGCCCGGGTGGGGGCTAAATTAGCCCCCCCTCGAAATTTTTCGCGATCATTTTTTAACGCAAAACGATCTCGCGCTGAAATTTCATGACTTTTTTCTTTCACATCTCGCGCACATTTTAAGACCCTATTTGCGAAAATCGGAGGTACGGTTGCGGAGATATAGCACATATTCGTGACCAACGTCACAAAAAAATGGCGGTTTCCAATGATTTTGTGTGTACAATGTATGGGTTTTACAAGAAGTGTTGTCAGAAGAATGTTTTTTTCTGTTTTTCCTCAGATAACATCCCTTTTGGCTATCATCAACTATTCTAGATAACAAAACAATGAAAAACAAAAGATTTAAAAACAAAGAAATACATAAGAAATTAAAAACAAAGAAATACATAAGAATTGGGAAACAAAGAGAGAAACAAGAAAATTATCAATCTAAAAAAATGTCAGTGGACAAATAATTTCACATTTTTCATATTGTTGATAGTGGATTATAATGAATTATTCTAGATATACAAAAATTAAATACATAGTGATAGAATAAAACAAAGAAGTGCACAAGAAAATTAGTAACATAATAATATAGCAAAAACGACTATTTTCGAATTGCATGTACATTGTGATCCATGGGACTGCATTTTCACACCTTGTGTCTCTGCTTACTCAAGTCTTTTATAAACAGGTTTATTTACTGATACTAATCCCTGCCTAATCTGTTCCTAATCCCTTCCTAACCTGTTCTGAGAAAGACAAAAGAGTAAATTGACACTGTTGATAAGCATCACTTCTTGTTCCTACTAATCTGCTTCTACTCTCCTTTCAGCATCCCCATTCAATATTTATACACTGTATCTAGTGAACAAGTGAACTTGTATGTTGTCTATTTAGTCCATACAATGATTCAACTGTTCTAGTCATTACTTGTTCAGCTAGTGCTGAAGAGACATCACATCTTTCTCAATTTTGGATTCGTTAGAATTTATCATTTGGATGATTATCACCAATCATGGCTTCAACATGATCCTCAATGCCAAACAGGAAATTAGAGCTGTCTCCCTCGACATATCACGTGCCTTCGACACGGTCTGGCACCCCGCTCTGCTCACCAAACTCTCCTCCTTTGGTATCCATGGAAATCTCCACGCATGGCTGGCGGACTTCCTCTCTAGTCGTCGTCAACGTGTGGCCCTGAATGGGTTTCTCTCATCTCCTCTTCCTGTTCAGGCTGGAGTTCCCCAAGGCAGTGTTCTGGGCCCCGTGCTTTTTCTGGTCTTCATCAATGATCTCTCTGACTCTCTCGAAAATCCTCTCTATCTCTTTGCTGATGACTCCACTCTCTGCCGAGCTGATGACTCCACTCCACTCTCCACTGTACGACGTCAACGCACATTCCTCTTCCCTCAGATCGGCAGTCTGCTGCCTCCTCACTCTCTGAAGACCTGGACAAAATCACAGACTGGTCAAACAAGTGGAACATGTCTTTCAATCCTGACAAATCTCACACTCTTACTATGTCTCTCCGAAAAGATCGACTGGACAACCCTCCCATCTACTTTCTCAACAATCCTCTCCAAGAAGTTCTGTCGCTCAAGATTTTGGGTCTCACTATCTGCCATGATCTTTCTTGGGAAAACCACATTTCCAAGCTGGCCTCCAAAGCCAGTCGCCGACTGGGCATCCTCCGTCGTGCGAAGTCCTTCCTCGGCACACCTGAGCTCCTCACCACATACAAGGCTTTCATCCGCAGCTCAATGGAATACTGTTCTCCCCTATGGGCCGGTGCTCCTGCCTCACACCTAAATCGGCTTCACGCTGTTGAAACCAAAGCTTTCAGAATTATTGGAATCTCCCGTGATGAAGCTATCTCTGAGGGCCTTTCACTCACTCACCGCAGGCAGGTAGGTGGTCTTTCTGTCTTCTACCGACTCCTCTCCGGCCTTACACCCCCAGCTCTCTCTGTGCTCTGTCCCCCAAATATTCCTACAGGTCGCACAAGATCTGCCAGCAACCCTCTGATGGTTAAACTGCCGAAATCTCGGCTCTCTGCTCACCTTCACTCTTTCATTACTCTTTTCTCCCGCCTCTGGAAAACAAACTCCCTCACTCCCTTCAATCCCACTCCTCCCTCCAGGTCTTTAAAACAGCTGTTCACCACCATCTCTTATCTTCCCCCATCCAAAACCTTGATCTTTTCTACCCCCGCTAATTCACCCCAGATCCACCTTGTTTGAAATTCCAACTTCTTTCCTGGAAGTCCTGGCAGTGTCCATATGTTTTATACCTCTCCCACCGCCCCCTTCCCATGCCCCCCCCCCCCCCCAAAGCCCTCGCCCTCTCTCAGATCTCTCGATGTCTCCATGTCTCTCGGTCCCTGCTCTCAAATGTTGTGTTTGTGTCCTTCCCCCTCTCTCCCTATCTTGTCTACCGCTCCCGATGTTATATGTTTTATGTGTCGGTTTGTCTTTCTGTGTGATTAATGTTCGCTCTTTCACGAGCCTCGATCTTGTATACAAAACAAAAAAAACAAACAAACAAAAAAAACATCAAGTGGTGTTCCCAGGAAAATAACAACAAAGGTGAGTTACAGATTTTCACTTACAGTATTTCTTTGAGCCACTTGTATAATATTGATTCTTCATTCAGATATTTTTTGATGTGTTATTTGATGACAATAATGCATTTCTTATGGCATGTAAATCGAGTAATTGATATTTTATATTCTATTTCATTTCATTTATTTATTTTTATATCCAAAGTAAAAAAAAAAGGAAAATAAGAAAGTGAGCATAATTTAGAATGTAAATATACTATTCATAAAAATCATAACATTTGAAAATAGTGAAACATTGTCAACATATAAAACCAAACATTATTCTAATTCGTATTGTTTATATCCTTTGTCATTTCAGCATAAACATGTTGAGCCTGAACCTCCACCTCCGCCTCAGCCAGAACCTGTGCCTGAACCTGAGCATGAACTTGACCTGGAGATGCAACTATTTCAGCAATTTCGACAGTTTGAAAGTGACAACGATGACTACGACGAGCTGGTTGGTCGCCTTTCTCCAAAGGAGTCAGATGATGAATACTTAGAACATGCAGATGAACCCCCTGCCGAAGATCCTGAAGCGGCGGAGGTGAATCCCTTTCAACCAAAGAGAGCTCTCAGAGCAGTGAACAGCGTCGACACCTCGTTAGATCCTGAGAACTATGATCCATGGACTTTACCTCATCCTCCAGAAGAATACACAGTTGTAGTCGAGAAACCGAAACGAAATGACCCAGGGAAAAGCATACATTGGGAAACAGCCCAGCCACAAGCAAGAGGACGACAGAATATTGCCAATGTCTTGGCAGGAATTCCTGGTGTCAATCGGAATGCACGACATGCAGATACTCCTGTGAAAGCCCGGGGGTGCTTCTTCTCTGACGACATGCTTGCTGTTGTTTTGACCAACACAAACAAAAAGATCAACAAGTACCTTTCCAATTTGACCCCAGAAGTACGCAACTCGGACAAGAATTCATACCTTCGTGAAGCATCGGCAACGGAAATAAGAGCACTGCTGGGCATGCTCTACTACAGAGGAATGCTCGGTCAGAATCTGCTGGACGTCAAATGGCTCTTTGGCGATCGAGTTGGTCATCCGGTTTTCGGTGCTACAATGAGCAAGAACCGATTCAAGTTTCTGCTTACCAAATTGTCATTCGATGATAAGGACACAAGACCAGAGCGATGGAGAAACGATCGTTTCGCAGCGTTTCGCGAGCTCCACGACTTGCTGAACAGGAATTGTGCAGAGGCCCTGATACCCAGTGATTTCATCACGATTGATGAAACCTTGTATCCAATGCGATCCGGAATTTCGTTCAGGCAATACAACAGGAGCAAGCCGGCAAAGTATGGCCTACTGTTTCGCTCGCTGAACGATGCAAGACATCCTTACACGTTCTTCAGTCTACCATATGCAGGGAAGCCAACCGGTGACCACCCTACCCACCACTATGTGACAGGAACTGAAGAGGTAGTCAAGTACCTCATAAATCAAATGGAGGAGCACCAACAGTTGCGAGGCCGCAATCTCACCATTGATCGGCTGTACACGTCACTCCCACTCACAGAATGGTTATTCGAAAAAGGAATAACAGTCACAGGCACAATACAAACAAACAGAAAGGGGTTACCCCAAGAAATGAAGACGACTGATGGACGAGAGGAGCATTCCTACAAAGTTGCTTGCTTCAGGGAAAACAAGAACGTGAGCCTCCACTCATACGTGGTAAACACCAAGTCATCAGGGACAAAGAATGTACTGTTGGTCACATCCATGAAACCCATCCTCGGAGTCACAAAAGACGAGGGGAAACAGAAGCCGGCTGCATAAAAACTGTACGACTACACAAAGGGGGGGACGGACGTCATTGATCAACGGGCAATGAGTTTCACCTGCAAGCCGAAATCCAACCGGTGGACAATTGTGGCCTTGGCATACCTCCTCGATACCTGCCGAGTCAACGCACTGACGATCTATGCTCTCAACAAAGGAGAGAAACCACGAGAGCTCGATTCGTTCGACTTTGGACTGACGTTAGCCGAGCAACTGACTACCCCTTTCATACAGGCGCGTCCTCTTCGGGGATTATCGACACCCATTGCCCAAAAGATGAAGAGAGCACTAGGAACAGAGGCAGCCGGCGTGCAACATCGAGAGCCAGGGGGAGATCTGTTGGACCATCATGGCGATTCTCGTCGTCGTTGCAGGGCCTGCTTAGATCAGTCACATGGAGAAGGACATAAACTGAGGAAAAAGGCCATGCCAAAGAATCCAAGCCAGTGCCAGGTTTGTGGTGAGGCATGTTGCAAAGAACATACTGTTCACTTCTGTCTGGCATGCTATGCAAAACAAAACTAACTGAAAGAAAAAGGAAGAAAATTGGACTTCATGCTGAAAAAGGGACTTTCAGGATTATCAATTGTCAGGTGTCTCTTACATTTTGTAAACAATAACAATCTCGATTTGATTATGATATTGATCTAATTTGCACATCTCTTCATACATAAATTACAGTACGCCAAGTTCAAATGATTACATGTATGCCAGTCAAGATTGCATACATGTATACTTATTAGTTATTACCAGATAAATAATAATAATAATTCATTTATTTTGTATAGCGCTTTTCCAGAAGCCCAAAGGCGCTTTGACAGAGTGGAAAACATAATGCATAACAATACATGAAAACAACAATTGCAAAAAGACAAGAAACAATAGGGAAATATTTAAAGCAAAAGGAGGGAGAAGGAGAATAGATAGTCAGGGGTTAAATGCTGTGGGTTGAATGTTGAATGCAGTGTTGAACAGGTGGGTCTTTAGTGATGTTTTGAATGTGGTGAGTGAGGAGGAGTCTCTGATGGTGTGAGGTAGTGAGTTCCAGAGGGTGGGAGCAGCGATGGAGAAGGCCCTGTCCCCCCAGGATCTGAATTTGGTCCGGATGGAGGGGGTCAGGAGGTTGGTACCAGCAGAGCGGAGGTTGTGGGTGGGAGTGTGTCTGGAGAGGTTAGCCAGGTAGGATGGGGCCAGGTTATGGAGGGCTTTGTATGTCAAGAGGAGGATTTTGTACTGGATTCTCTGGGGGATGGGGAGCCAGTGAAGCTTGTAAAGGATGGGGGTGATGTGGTCACGGGTCCGGGAATGGGTGAGTAGACGGGCAGCGGAGTTCTGAATGTATTGGAGTTTATTGGTGATTTTTGAGGGTGAACCATAGAGGAGGCTATTGCAGTAGTCCAGACGGGAGGTGATGAAGGCGTGGATGATAAAGATAAAGAAATGTTTGCCATCTTTTCCATCTACAATTTTAGGGTACAGTACAGTCCATGATTTGCATAAATTCGATCGAGTTAGACTTTGAAGATACAAGGGTACAGTTGTTTGTTCCTGTCATTCAATATTGTTTTCAGTCATTTAGTAGTCAGATCATATCAATGCAAAAGTTGAATTTTCCTGATAATTTTACTAATTAGTATTCATTACACTGTCTGTTTGATATATGATGTGCCCCAAGAACAGTTATGCATGATTTGCATAAATTGAATATGTGATTACATGTAGTAGACTGTGAACATCCAAATATAAACTTTTTGTAACTGTCATTCAATACTGTTTTCAATCATGTAACAGTCAGATCTCGTTATCAATGCAAAAGTGGCTTTTGTATACTTTGTGCTAATTAATATTCATGACACTGTCTGTATGATATATTATGTGACCTGAGAACAGTTATGCATATGATTTGCATAAATGTTATGTTATCATCAGTAGACTTTCAACACCCAAATATAACTGCCATTCTTTATTGCTTTTGAGCATGCTGATTCATAAGTCACATCTAATAAATAACTGTGAAACATTCAACTTTCTTGTTGCTAATGAATATTCATTTGTCTCTAATTTGCATAATCATTTCCCACATTTCAATCATAAATTGTCAAAACATACACTAAACATCACCTTTCTTCAATTTACAACTAGAAAAAAGATTTCTGCCCTGACGTGGTAATCAAAATGTGAAAATTCAGAATTTCAAGAAAAATTAGCATATTTGCATAATTAATTACAATTATAAATATGAAATTTCAATACATGTCATTAATTTGACTAAGCTATCTTTTAGATTATATGACAAACTACAAACATGCCAAAGTTGATTGCATTTTCTCCATAAATGGGGGGAAAACTGAAAAAAATGAGAATTCCTTGAAAACATTTGCATATTTGCATCATTAATTAGACAAATTAAGAATAACAATAGATATCATAAATTTGACTATGCATTCTTGTAAAATACACGATGGGACACAGACACGCCAAGTTTGGTCACATTCGGTCGATAAATGGCCGAGATCTGAGGGGGGGGCAAATTAGCCCCCCCCCCCCCCCCACCCCGGGCTAAGCAGTTTCAAAATAGCCCGGGCTATTGAGGGTTAATGCAATATGAAACCGCACTGATCACGGCCGCCTACGTCACCATTGAACGTTGCACTACACTCAACCCGGCCTCACTGATGCCCACCCCAGAGGAGGGTGAACCCCACATATGTGTCGATGTAGTGCAGCAAGTCTCCACAGTACGTCCGGACTTAAGGGACGTTCCCCTCGACAACCCCGATTGTGTATACTATGTCGATGGATCAGCTAAACGTGGATGGGATGGCTCTTTGCTATCCGGATACGCGGTGTGCTCAGATAACGAGACGGTAGAAAGCGGGCGCCTTCCACCCACATTTTCCGCACAGCAGGCGGAGCTGTGCGCCTTAACCAGAGCATGCAGCTGGGTGGCAGACCTTGCCGTCAACATTTATACAGATTCAGCCTACGCGCACGGGGTAGTCCACGACAAAGGGGCAATCTGGAAGATGCGAGGCTTCCTCAAATCTGCAGGTTCGGTCATAAAGAACGGTGAATTGGTTGAAGGGCTACTCCGAAGCATTTTGCTTCCCCGCGCTATCGCGGTGATTAAATGTCGCGGCCACCAAAAGGCGGACTCTGAGGTTGCTCCGGGCAACGCCAGAGCGGACGCAGCGGCAGGAAAGGCAGCCAACCAACAAGTAGGACGGAACATGCCGATGGTAACGCGAGCAAAGGGGGCATCCGCACAGATTGCCAACGTATCGACCTCAGGACCAACCGTCACACCAGCTAACGATGATGTTATAAAAATTCAAAACGCAGCAACAGCAGCCGAACACGATGACTGGATAAAACGAGGGGCCACGCGCCCCAGACCAGATGAGATGAGATGTGGACCCTTTACGGAAAACCAATAGCACCCAAGGAACTACTGCCTTGGCTGGCACGTATGTCACATCAAAATGGGCATGTGTGCCAGAGGGGGGGTGATGGAACAGATAAACTATACTTGGGCGGCGCCGGGGCTGTCACGAATCGCATCAGATGTGTGCTGGTCATACGTGGTTTGCCAACAACACAATAGGGGGGCACCACCGAGGCACCCACATAACGCGGGCCATCCCCAACCAATCGGGCCTTTCTGTCATATCCAGTTCGATTTTATAAACATGGAACCGAGTATGTCGTTCCGCTATGTTTTGGTAATCGTGGACATGTTCACAAAATGGGTCGAGGCCTATCCATGCGTTAAATCAGACGCCCCGACAGTAGCTAAGCACCTCGTGCGGGATTTCATGTGCAGATTCGGCATCCCCCAGAAAATGTCGTCAGACCAAGGGGGGCAATTCACGGGAGAGGTGATTAAGGGTATCCTAAAGGCACTGGGCATGAAACAATCCTTCCATTGCGTTTACCACCCGCAATCAGCGGGACTTGTGGAACGCACTAACGGGACTCTGAAACTCAAGGTAGCAAAGATCTGTGCAGATACAGGTTTGAAGTGGCCGGAAGCACTCCCGCTTGCGTTAATGAGTATTCGTTCCACCCCGGGTCGCACCACGGGTCTTTCCCCCCATGAGATATTAATGGGATGACCTATGAGTTTGCCTGTTTCAGCCCCGATGGACATGTCCAAACTTGATTTGCCTGTGATGGATGACATGCTTTTAAAGTTTTGCATAGGATTGTCCAACATGGCGCGCAGCATCCACACCCGAGTACGAGAGGCATTGCCTGAACCAACAAGCCACGCCATCCACGACTTCCAAGCCGGCGATTACGTGCTTGTAAAGCACTTCACCCGCAAGAACGCCTTGGAACCAAGGTGGAAGGGACCAATCCAGGTATTGCTGACTACACCAACTGCGGTCTTTTGCGAGGGCAAGACCTCCTGGATCCACGCCACACACTGTAAGTTGGCCATACAAGCACCAGACACTACACCACAGCAACCACAGTAATGATGGGTCTAATCACAGGTATGATGCTATTGATAGCGACAGCAGCTAGGGGGAACTCCGATTACAATAGGTGCGAAAACAAAACACGACACCTCACCGTAACATGGGGACAAAGGGTATCGTTGCCATGTTTTGAGCAGAAAGCCCTGCACACAGATTGGGTAAGCATAAGATGGTTAACACTGTCGGCAGGGCCTGGACATATTGGCGTTGTACTACGAAAACAACGAGAGTTCCGGGAGGACGGGCAAGCTAGCGTCAACACTTTGCCCCGGCCAGGATACAAGTGGGGGACCCCTGATTTTAAGCTACAAACACGCACACGCCTAGAGAAAGGCATGACCATGCAGATTCGGTGTAGCGTCTGTACTCCCGGCGGCTCGCGAAGAAACCAAATACACACCATGCATCGAGTACATACTCACACCGTAACCCCAGGACAAGGCCCCCAAAAAAGGGTGAAAACACACATTGGAAAGTAGCAAGGGAGGTGGCGACAATTCAGAATAGGACTCACTGCTGGTCATGCATGCACTTTCCCCAAGCAGGCACCACTGGAATACAAATGATAGTGCTACCCTTGTCCCTTAACGATCTTTGCTCACAACCCATCGATTCCCCATGTTTAGTCACCACTCTGGAAAGAAAGGGGGTTGGCAACGGTAAGAGTTGTAATCGGCAATTTAATTATCGCCCTTCAATGATTGCCCATGTGGCCGAGAGGCCTGCCCCCATCTGGGTCAAACCGCAGAAAGGGATGGTCTGCCTCCAGGGCTCCGGCCACTTGCTTATGGGGGAATCAGAATGCGCCTACACTCTCCCCGGGAGGCTGGAAAGGGGGAGCGCTGGGATTACACTACGAATAATACTGCAAGATAAACACAACCACAACATAACGGCTATAACATTTTCTAGGGGGGTTAGTAGGATTAATGGGGTGACAAAGGGACTCAAGGGCTTATCCGCCCACCTAGTCCCACCCCATGGGACAATGTTTATATGCGGCGATAAGGCTTACCCCTATTTACCAAATAATTGGGGTGGCACATGTTATCTTGGCTCGGTCCTTCCCGACGTCGAGATACTGGACGAGTTAGATCCAAAGTCCCTGGACAGGCGACATAGGAGGTCAGTATGGAACGAAGATGGAACCACTAAACTACACGGAAGCATATGGGAAAAGGTGTTAGGTTTCTTCTTCCCAGGAGCGGGCACAGTCATGGATAGTTTCCGGATAGATAAGTTGGCTTTGGCCCTAGAAAAGGTGGCAAACGACACCGCTACGGCCCATGATGTATTATTGGACACAGTAGTACATATGCGCACAATGGTGATGCAGAATCGGGTGGCTTTGGACATGCTCCTGGCAGAGAAAGGAGGGGTATGCGGGATAGTAGAGGGAAAATGTTGCACATACATACCAGATCCATCCGAAGGGGTGTCTGCCGCAATAGTGAGATTAAGGAAAACCAGCCACGCATTAACGGTCGATCGGATTGCATGTGAGAACTCTTATAAATTTAGCTGGCTCAGTGATTGGTTCCGGGGATGGACAGGCACCATAGTGAAGTGGCTATTGACCGCACTGGCAGTGATAATCGGGGTGGTGATCTGGTGGGCACTAATGAAATCTTTAGTCCTCCTCTGCGTGAGAAAGTATTTTACAGGATGGAAAACGAAGACACCGCCGACGAAGACCATGATCTTGATGGCCAAGGCCGTCGACCTGAACGTGCCCCTCGACGAGGCTGATGTGACCGGCGCTTCCGAAGACTGTGTTGATTTGTTTGTTAATTGTGATGATTTTGTTGTAAACCCCTTGCGGGAACTGGCTAATGCTTCTTATATATTACAAGCTCACAGCTGCGCACCTCCAACCGATCCGACTGTGGATCTGATTGCGACGCTGGGTCTGGCAGTCAAGGGACCCGACATGGATACTCTGGATCCACAAGCTGATTATGCGTCCATGGAAGACTTCGACATAAAGGAAGTTTCTCTCTTCACTTTGAATACTTTGGATTTTAATGCTCTGTATCCTGACCAGGAACACGCGACACAAGATACTGACAATATTATGTATTCCTCAGAACAGCAGCACGTACAAGGCCTCATGAGCATGGACGTTGATTAACTTCGAAGATCTGCAAGGACCGCGTTTGTGAAAGGTGGGGGGAGCCAGTTCCGCAGGGGAGGTGGCAGGCCCTCTGTGGAGCACATCCTCATCCGGACCAGACGCCTTCGTTGTGGATCCGAAACGTTAATGGACTTTCATGTTCTGGACCCTCATGTTCCAAACACGAACAACATGACACACCTTCCAAGGGCATGCGGGGTGCTTTGTGTGCACGGCATGCCTTTGGGAGGCACCCACATCACACAATCCTCTTTCAATAAAGCCCGTTGCGGTCACACACACCACCATGCTCTTTGCTTGCGAATAAAGCCCGATGTGGCACGTTGTCTCTTGAGATACGTTGTCTCGACGAGACAAGAGGAGGGTTATGTCGGTCATGTGATTTTACTGTTGTATAAACCTTGGGTTATAGGCTTAAGTATAATAGTTATTTTGTAGTTAATAAGAGATGCTTGCTTCACCATCTATATTCCAATGAGAACGCTCGCTTTCTCCTACGTGCTGGAGTCGAGCCTGTTACTTCTCACTTTTGCTTTGAACATGTTTTACGATCAAACTCGGCCAGGAATGTAAACTAATCAAAGGCCAGCTACCGCAACGTGTGAAATATGACCTCCGGCCATCCCTTTGAGTTTGGAGAAAACATCTGCTCCGCAAGATAAGACTCTTATGCTCCATTCCCTCGGAGCCACAGGAAGGGACGCCGGTGGGAGGAATCCGGCCCAGAAAGGGATGCCGGTGGGAGGGATTAAGCCCGCTGATTTGCTTTGTTCGAGCCTCCGTTCAGCGGAGATCTTGTGGATATGCTTCCTTATATAAACGGACCTCGGTCTGTATATTCTCTAGGAGGGTCAACCAGGCATGCTGTCCGTTTGTGCAGTATATGTTGGCTCTTCCCGCAGCTGTGTACCTGATGGATCAATAAACGCTTGTTACTCCTTTCTTCGTGGTGGAAACCTGATTCCCGACACACAGGCGTAACAAAGTGCAGCCGCACAGCTCAGGGTTCCTGCACACTCCCCTCAACAAAAATATGGGTCCATGGGTGGGGAGGAAAGACAAAGCACAGTTAGGCAAGGAAAGGGCGCAAAGGTACACACAATACAAGGCAATGCAACATGAGGAGCACGGGTGAGCGAGCGGAGAAAGCACGTCCCTAACCGTTCGTACCCCCCATGTCAGCCTACACTACCCTTACCCTTCCCTGTATTTACACTTTACAAATTCTTCACTACGTTTGTCTCTTCTATCCCCCCTCTATGCCAAATTCGTCATCCAATCCCTCCCAAGAAGGAAGAGATGGAATAAACACATTGTCTAACCACGTCGAGATGCGTCTTTACCATCCAAACATTTACAAAATCTGGTGTGGAGTTCTGTCACTTTGGTGAGTGGATGTGGATGGTGCGAAGAGATTTCTCATCCTAACTATACTCTAATTGACATTAACTCCTTTAAACTACCCGGGGTCTTGCCCTGCCAATCGGCATCTTTAAACTATGTGGTTCTAAAAACCGATTCCCATTGACCCACCCTGTGGTGCCCGACAATTTGGGTCTCACTCCCCCAATTTTTCTCACTGTGCCTTCGCACAATTTCGGGGCTGGGTCGTGTGGCTCTACCAGCAGGTCTACCTACCTGCGCACCTGCGCACCTCCGCCACTGAAGTTGCCACCCGAGCTTGCCTAGCTCCTTGCAACTACCCTAACTCGGGGAAGGCCCCTCCTGGCTCTCTCACCCCTCTGATGCCCTCTCTGGCATTGGGCTACCCGGGCCCTCTCCTCGGATCCTCGGGCCCCACTGAACACTACTCTGACTCTAACTGGCTCCCAGAGCCTACCTGCGGCCTCACCTGGCCGACAGACTACCAGTGGCGGAGTGCCCGAATAACCATACGTACCAACAGGCCCACACGCCCAGCCATTTCCACAGACTCACGCACCCCTCCAAGCAATACCTTGCTACTATCTGCACCACAGGTGTCAATATCCAACAATTTACCTAAGCCCTCTACCTAACTTTAAACTACCCTCCCCGGGTATCCGTGAAGGGGTCCATCTTCCCCCATCCCCTCCTTCGCACCATGCACTCCACACCACTCTATCCACACCACTCACTCCACACCATTTATTCCACACACCTGTTCTCCACTTGCACCCCATGCAAGTCCATTCACTCAACACAAATCCACTTGTCCTCAATACACCACTCATACATCACCTCTGGTCATCCCCGACCAATTCCTCATTTGCTCACGCTCACCACAAAGATTCTCATTCAATTCCTCATTTGCTCAAGCTCATCACAAAGATTCTCAATCTCAAGCTCATACACACAGCATCATCGAGCTAACTACTTCCCTCTAAAACTCGTGCTTTCCCGTCTTCCCTTGCACTAAGCACTTCCCTCGTCATTAACATCCATCTAATCTCTCTACGTCCCCTCTACCTGTACAAAAGTCTCTACTTAAATCTTGTCCCTACTGTCATTTCTCTAAATCCCTATCAATTATCCTCGCCCGCCCTCGGCGTGCTTTCACTGCCATCCCCATAATCTATAGCTCATGTGCCCCAACTCGAATGGTAAAGCTACCATTCGCCAACACTATGGCTATCCGTCCCCTATACTCGAGCCTCTCCGTGCGGCAATACATTTTCGTCACAGCTCTGCTTCGAAAAGCCGAGCAATGCATGCGGGTGGTTGGTCTACTGTTGGTTGGGTCCGTCCGGCATTTTCGATTCTGGGGAGGAAGCATACTTGGGCCAAGGTTCCAGGCGCCATCCCTACGCGGAGCCTTTCGGTCTCCGGCACGACGGCCCAACCTCCCCCGGTCGGAGCACCGCGCCCGCCAGGGGGTGAAGGTCCGACCTCTCCTTCCTCCCCTCAAACCGTGCCGTTTGCCTCTTCCGCGAAGGCGCGGCACCGACCATACAGGGCGGGGCCCGGCCCGGATCGTGCACGGCGCTCCTTGCGAGACCGCCGCGGCAACGATCCCCGTCGGTCCCCGCAGCACACAAAGCGCACCACGCCCTGAGAGCTCGCGTCGGCTATACGCCGGCCTAAACGCTAACCCTGTCTGCGTCGATGCCCGAATCGCATTCTCTCACCACGCGACCCTTTCCATACTCGCACATCGAGGCGCTCCAGCACCTCCCATACACTCCATACATTTTGTTACTGCACTCGCTCGTGCATACTCTTCCCTTGCACACTCAGGTGCACACCACTCAGGCGCACTCACACCATTCACACACTCCCTTATCACACATCCTCGCGCACACCCTGGCGCACTCATTCTACTCGCACACTCCATTACACACTTGGCCATCGCACACCCTCGCATACACTCTCCCGTTACGTACTCCGTAACAACCATGGGTGTGCACTCCTGCACACACCCAATCACGCGCTCTGGTGTGCACTCCCGCACACTCTGCTCGGCCATCGCACACTCTATCACAGTCCGTTCCACACTCCGTATCACACTCTTCCCACATACACTCCGTTGTGCATTCTTCTTCGCACTCTGTAACACACTCGCGCTTCGGTGCCGTTCGCACACGCACGCCATTCACCTTCATACAGCGCACCACGGGCCTTCCACGAGCGCCCGGGTGACGTCGTGATCCCAAGCGCGCGAAAAATCTTTTCGTGCCACACACTTTCGCGCCAAGCATTTTCGCGCCATACACGCTCCTACTCACCTTCGGGATTCTCTTCTCCTGCAACCGCACCTGCAAACTTTCATTTGGGTTAGGCAGCACGACATCACGATGCGAACACCGACTTTGCACATATTCCATTTCTTTTTCTGCCGATTCACTTTCTAACTCTGCCGTCTCTTCGTCCCAAAATTTCACTATAATTTTTTCATTTTCTTTTTCATCGACGACCGCCGATGCTAATAAAATTTTATCTTCTAATTCGGCGGCCGTCGGCTTTTCCATAACCCGTGTCGCGATTTCTACCCCAGTCATTTTAACTGCTCCTCGCTCAGGCTAGCTTTCCCCGCGTTCCTCAAATCGCGTTACCTCGTTGCGTACCAATGCGACCTTCCCGCTCGACCTGCGCCTTATGTCTTTCCCCATCTTTTTTGTTAACTCCCCTCGGGTGTCCATTTTGCTTTCCAGCCCGTTTTTTACCTCTTCTAATTGATCCCCCATCTTGTTTTTCAACCCTGTTATTTCCCGGGTAGATTTGTCCCCCATTTCCTTCAATTGGCCCCCCACTTTGTTTTCCAAATTATTTAACCCTTCTTTCATTTCTTTCATTTGGCCACCCATTCTTTCGGTCAACTCGCCCCTGCTATTTCTTACCTCGTCCCTTATTTCTTTAATTTCTGCCCTTCATTTGTCCCCCTCCATTTTTATGGATGCCTGTATCTGCGCAATGAAGGCTTGTATATCTATCACCCCCACTTGCGCAGCGGGCGTGGCCCTCGTCGCCATGTGCGAGGCGCCACCATTTTCTTCCCCTGCCACCCCTACTGCTGCACCCTCTTCAATGTTCTCCTCCATGTCTCCCAATTCTTCCCGGGGGTCCTGGGTTGATTCTAACTCCTCCTCTACTACCTCATTTCCCCCCAACAGCATCCGACCGTCTTGGTTATCCATGGCACAAATTTAATTTGGATGTTCTACTAAATTTCGGCCGCTCGTAATTTTGAGTGCGTTAGGCGCACCTCGGGTCAAATCCCACTCCCGACACCAATTGTTGCGGCCAATATGCACAATTGGTGCCCAAAATGTGGTCTAAAAAATTTCGTCCCAGGTTCCAAATCCCACTCCTGACACCAATTGTTGCGGATCTCAGCGCCGGCCTTTTCCCCTTACCAAGGGGGGATTAATCCCCTCGTCTTTGACTATCCGACGGGACCCGGGACCGATGACGTCCTTCCCGGACAGCGCGAAATAGGGTCGTAGGACTAATCACTAATACCTAATTACTCGCGCTGACCGGAAACGAGGAAATAAGCCCAGCCCGAATCACGGGTGTTGGTGGATACGCCGAGCGGTAGCGAACCCGTGACCCGAGCCGTTATCAATGACTAAACCCGATCCAAGTGGTTATTAATCGTGCCACGCTTACCCAATGGAGGAAATCACGGAAACGGTCGAATTTGGAAGAAAAGGAATAACAAGGTTTATTTACACTTTGTACAATAATCAGCAGAAGAAAACACAGTGCAGTCCTTAAACAGTCTTACTTATTCCCTGGACAAACGGGCCCGTTCACACACAGACACTCACACGGGGATTGCAGATGAACAGGTCAGCACGTCCAGGAATGGCGTCCGGGCAGCTCTTCCTCCGGTCCCCAACTCGCACCGCGAAGAAGATGGATAAAGACGGCAGGAGCTCTCCACGTGTCGTTGGCGTGCACGGGATTATTACAGGGCGAACGGTAGGCTGGGCTTTGGCTGTTACACTCGCGTGGCTGCGTACATAATAAACGAACAGGCGCTAACAATGCGCTTCTCAATCAATGGCCTCGACAAATCCTTCCGATACTGTCGGGTGCACGCCGGTCCTCCGAATACTCCTCACACGAGTGCTCCGAATCAGTTCTCTCCAACAAGTCCTGTGACAAATCCTCCTCATGAGTTCTCATCAGTCCTTTTCTAGCCAGTCCTGTTCAAGGGCTTTGTGCAGCGATTTATATAGCCTTGCCCAGCGAACCCTCTCAAACTTACTATATGAATCGTGCCACGCCCTATCACGCCATGCCCTCTCAGCCCTGGTTGGCTGATAGCCCTTACTGTCATCGCCTTCTGACGCACTGCTTGACGCGGCCACACCTCGACCCTCGCGCTCCTCCCTCTTCTTAGGCCTACCTCGTGGTACCTGACTAGTTTCGAGCAAACCAAGGGCAGCGAACGCTGCTGGCAGCCAAAGCGTAACAAACTTGAGGGATGCCAAATGGGGCGCGGGATCGAGTTTGCCCATGATGTAATTGGAGGGTGGCCGCAAAATGAAAAGGACCTAAGCTCATTTCTTTACACAACGCAGATGTTACTAAGGAAATGGCCTACTCTTACACATTCTATGACATAACTAATATTCTAAGTGGGCCTACGTGTTGCATGTGGACTAACTATGGGGGGAAAACCTTTAACCTTTAATGATGTCATATTTACAATCTCAAAACCGCAACAATATATATATATATATCACGAAAAATGGAACACATATGTAAAAATCAGCAGTGGAAAATTTTCTACCTATAAACAGTTTGTCTGTTGCTTTATTTTAGAGTACTAGGGCATGCCCGTACTATATATATGCCCGTACTATATATCTATCTAAAATTATATCCCCCCCCCTCTATTTACATGAAATGGTTTGGTCCATTCGCAACGCCAAAGCGAACGGCGAACGGCTTGCGAGTACAGTGACAATCCCCCCCCTCTATTTACATGAAATGGTTTCGTCCATTCGCAACGACCACAGAACCCCCCCCCTCTATTTACATGGAATGGTTTGGTCCATTCGCAACGACCACAGAACCCCCCCCTCTATTTACATGCAATGGTTTGGTCCAAAGCGAACGGCTTCCGGAGTTTGGTAAAGAAATCGCCATCGCGTGCACAAACGCGCAGGAAAGCGAATGAATCGCAAATTCGTTTTTATTAGTTTTAAAACGTAGTTTAACGCCAACATAGTTTGCAAACGTGAAATAAATGAATACGCTCTCAAATGTGCCATCCGAGGCAGAGTGTGTCCTCCACGTTCGGCACACGCGATCGTTCGCTGCTCTCTGATTGGTTGAATCGTTTTTTGGACATAGCTCGGTAAGTAATTGTCCGATTAATATGAAACCTTGAAAAGGCACATCCTCGGGTCCCCAGCAATATACCTGGCAAGTTAAAAGTATATCGGACCCGTGGTTGTCGAGAAACAGCGGTCACAGACAAACGTACAGACAGATTACTGGAATTATAGATAGATGAGGGTCCACGTGTACAAAAATAATGATTAGAAGATAACGGCTTGCCTTGCTTTTAAAATGGAGGCTTGTGAATTAGACAATTCAATATCTTATGTCACATCCATCACACTGATAAGATCATGTGCCTCGCAATGTTTACCTCTAATTATTATTATTTTCTTGGCATTTGAAGATGCAGAGGGGTGAAAGCTATCAGAAAAAAATACTAAGTGTAAGTCTGTGATGGAAAAATGCAACATTGGTTTGCTGGTGTTGCCATATTGTGTCCCTCCACCACAATCTACCATTACATGAAAAGTTTTCCTCTGGCAAATTTTAGGGGTCATGAGTACAAAATACTCTCAAAATCTATTGTATGCCTCATGTCTTTATACGATATACCCCTCTTAGTTCACCAAGTACAGTGTATTTTAACATTAAAGGCAATATCACCTCAGTGTGACGGACGTGACATAAGCGACAATTTTTTGTATACAGAGTCCAGGCTCGTGAAAGAGCTAACATTTATCAAACAAACAAATCAAACAAACAAGCAAACAAAGTATATAAAAAGGGGAGCGGTCGACAAGATGGGGAGAGAAGGGGAGGAAGCACACAAACACAACATTTGAGAGCAGGGACATCGGGAGATGTGTGGGAGGGAGAGGGCCTGGAGGGGGGGGGGGCAGGATAGGTATAAAACGCAAGGACACCAAGGACTTCCAGGAAAGAAGTCGGCACCTCAAAAAGTGGATTTGGGGTGAAATTAGCGGGGGTAGAAAAGATCAAGGTTTTGGATTGGGGAAGATAAGAGATGGTGGTGAACAGCCGTTTTAAAGACCTGGAGAGAGGAGTGGGATTGAAGAGAGTGAGGGAGTTTGTTCCAGAGGTGGGAGAAAAGAGGAATGAAGGTGAGCAGAAAGTCTTGATTTTGGCAGTTTAACCATAAGAGGGTTGCAGGCAGATCTTGTGCGACCTGTAGGAATATTTGGGGGACAGAGCCCAGAGAGAGCTGGGGGAGCAAGGCGGGAGAGGAGTCGGTAGAAGACGGAAAGACCACCAACCTGCCTGCGGTGAGTAAGTGAAAGGCCCTCGGAGACAGCGTCATCGCGGGAGATTCCAATGATTCTGAATGCTTTGGTTTCAACAGCGTGAAGACGAGCTAGGTGTGAGGCAGGAGCACCAGCCCAGAGGGGAAAGCAGTACACCATTGAGCTGCGGATGAAAGCCTTGTATGTGGTGAGGAGCTCAGGTGTGCCAAGGAAGGACTTCGCACGACGGAGGATGCCCAGTCGGCGACTGGCTTTGGAGGCCAGCTTGGAAATGTGGTTTTCCCAGGAAAGATCATGGCAGATAGTGAGACCCAAAAGCTTGAGTGACAGAACTTCTTGGAGAGGATTATTCAGAAAGTAGATGGGAGGGTTGTCCAGTCGGTCTTTTCGGAGAGACATCGCAAGAGTGTGAAATTTGTCAGGATTGAAAGACATGTTCCACTTGTTTGCCCAGTCTGTGATTTTGTCCAGGTCTGCAGAGAGTGAGGAGGCTGCAGACTGCCGATCTGAGGGATGAGGAATGGAGCGGCAGAGAGTGGATTCATCAGCAAAGAGATAGAGACGATTTTCAAGAGAGTCAGAGAGATCATTGATGAAGACCAGAAAAAGCACACGGCCCAGAACACTGTCTTGGGGAACTCCAGCCTGAACAGGAAGAGGAGATGAGAGAAACCCATTCAGGGCCACACGTTGACTACGACTAGAGAGCAAGTCCGCCAGCCATGCGTGGAGATTTCCATGGATACCAAAGGAGGAGAGTTTGGTGAGCAGAGCGGGGTGCCAGACCCTATCGAAGGCACGTGATATGTCGAGGGAGACAGCTCTAATTTCCTGTTTGGCATTGAGGACCTCCATCCATTGTTGAGACAGCAGAAGCAGCATGTCCAGAGTAGAGTGACCTGGTCTGAAACCAAATTGATGATCAGAGATCAAGCCATTGGAGAAGAGGAAAGATTTCATATCCGAAGCAATGATGGATTCCATGACTTTGCTGATAATTGGGAGAAGGCTGATTGGTCTGTAGTTGCTAGGATCTGTTTTTGCACCTTTTTTGTGCAAAGCGGTGATGTTGGCTGATTTCCAAGCAGATGGCAGTTGACCTTGAGCAAAGGAGAGGGTGAAGAGAACAGAGAGAGGGAGTGAAAGAGCAGAAGAACAGGATTTTAGGACCTGTGGGCTGATGCCGTGAGGTCCAGTTGCAGAATCAGAGTCGAGGGTTGACAGAAACTTTTCCACCTTGTCAGGAGGAAAGGACACGGAGTCCAGGAGCAGCTGGGTACGACTGGGTACGGTGGGTACAGAGAGGGATGGGTTTGGGACACAAGATTTAGAGGCAAACACAGAGTTGAGGCATTCAGCTTTTTCACGTGCGGAGTCAGCTGTGTAGCCGTTTGAGGTAAGGGAGGGGATGGAGGGGGACACAAACACCAGAAACAGATTTGACCAGATGCCACCAGGATTTGGAAGAGGGAGACAGATAAGAGAGTTCGGTCTTGAGAACGGAGAGATATTGTTTCCTAGCTCTCCTGAGGGTGGACACACACTTGTTTCGGGCTTTGTGAAAGGAAATGAGATTTCCTTCCGTTGGATTTGCTTTCCAGGAGACGAAGGCAAGTTCTGGGCAACAGCCTCACCACAAGATTCCGTGTACCATGGACGGGAGGAAGGGTATGACAACTGAAGACGAGATGGGATACATCTGTGCCATGAGAGAGAGCAATTTACTTTGGAAGAATTCCCAGGATGAGTTGATGTCAGAGGTGGTAGAGATGGGAGACCAGTCCAGATGATTGATGGAATGACACCCAGCCATGCCAGTTGGCTTTTTCTCCCTTTCCTCCCTCTCCTTTTTCTCACTCTCTTACTTCTCTCTTTTCTCTCTTTCCTCCCTCTCTTCTTCAACTCCTTCCTCATCCCTTGCTACCCTTGAGTTTGAGCCCCAAAGAATATTATACATATATTCATCTGGATTTTGAGATATTCTTGTATCTATAATTATTTTTCTCATAATAGGATACCAATAAGATTTGTTGATGATTTCTAAAAGAGTTTTATATTTCATAACTTTGAGAAGTTCATTTTTATTTAATATTTTAATCAAGCTTCCACTTCCGGTCTTGCTGGCGAGGTTTTGTTTATTCGCAGCTCTCCACGCTCTCCATCAAAGTTAAGTAATTGTTCCCATTTGTATTTTCGTTATAACTGTATTTATGTTATGGTGTTGTACGTATAGTGTGTCCCGAGGAAGATTTTCGGTGCAAATCTTTCATACCTGTATAGAAAATCGTGTTAATTCGTGTCGTGTCTTTTGAGGCCTTGTACAGTGTCCAATCTTGAGGCTTTGTTTTTCTCTCAGCGGTCCGTCGTTTGTGCTCCAATAACTTTCGTTCTCTGTTTTCCCAGTCTTTTCACCCCAAAGCCTACTTCCTTGTTTAAAATCTCAACTAAAAAAAAAAAAAAAAAAAAAAAACATTTCCTTCTCTGTTCTTATTTGTTGTTCTCATTCGTTTATTCGTTCTTATTCGTTCGTTCGTTCTTCGACCACGTGTTTCTCCCCCATTTCCCCAGATAGTTTTCACTGTTAAACTTTAAAATGTTTGCACTTTCCCCTCAAGTTCTGTATTCCGTCGTATATTATAACACCTTTTTCTTCTTCTTCTTTAAAAGGCTGCTTTCGACTTGCTCACCAAATCTATTCATCCCAAAAAAAAAATCCATCTCTGACAGTGCCTCTTTTCTACATTCCCTAAACTCTCCTGCACTCCATCCTCCCTCCAGCGTCCTTAAACGTATTTTTGACTCGAAGGTCACAAGAAACTCATTTTGCAATAAATGTTCGTTTCCCATTAATCGTACACTTTCTAAAATCCAATCTCACCCCTCCCCTCCAAATCTTCCCCATAACCCCTCCCCTCCAAATCTTCCCCATCACCCCTCCCCTCCAAATCTTCCCCATCACCCATCCCTTTCAAATTTTCCCCCTTGCCCCTCCCCTCCAAATCCTCCCCATCACCCATCCCTTTCAAATCTCCCCCCTTGCCCCTTCCCTCCTAAACTCCCCCCACACCCCTCCCCTCCAAGACCCCCCTCACCCCTCCCCTCCAAGACCCCCCTCACCCCTCCCCTCCTAGACTCCCCCCTCACCCCTTCCCTCCAAATCTCCCCCATATCCCATCCGGTCCCTTTCAAATCCCTCCCCTTGTCCCTTCCCTCCTAAACTTCCCCCTCACCCCTCCACTTCAAATCTCCCCACCCTCATTTCTTCTCAATTTCCCCCCTCTCACCCCCCCTCCTCAAAGCGTCCTCCCTGCTTCTTCCCCCTTCCAACTCTCACCTCCATCTCCCCCAACCTTCTGCCTCGCTCTTCCCCCTCCTCAAATAACACCTCATTGTGCCTCACCCAATCACCATCAAACCTTTTGTCCACCCCATCCTTCCCTTTCTCTGAGCTATTCTGAAATCTCTGACACACCTTCAACAGCTCTCCCTACCTCTTCCACCTCTTCCACATCTTACCCTACCCCTCCTCCCCCCTGTTCTGTATCCGATGCTCCCCCTTCCTCTTCATTAACGGTATGGACCTCAAACATCCGGGGCCTTCGTTCAAACTTAACTGATCTCTCCATACAGGTTGCTTCTGACAAACCAGACGTGATCTGCTTAACAGAAACTTTCCTCCTTCATGATGTCTCTGATTCCTTAGTATCTCTCCTGGGTTACTCCCTCCTCCGGTATGATAGACCTGAGCCTCATCCTTGAGGTGGGGTTGCTATCTTTATCAAAAACTCTCTTCCTCACTCGCCCTGCACTGCACTCTCTCCACCTCACCCCCAGGAACACCTCTGGCTACGGCTTCCCCTTCGCTCCCACCTCTTGTTCAATGGATGGAAATCATAAGATACTTGTTACTTTTCCATAATAAATGATAGTTTGCATGACAGAAATTCTTTACATGATACCAGTCTTTCTAAAATCTATGAAAGCTGAGAACAAATAACAAACACATCAAACATGTCAGTTGTAAACTGTGACAACCTGACAACATGAAATTACATCAAGGTAAGTGAAAATCTAATTTTGACACAAGGATAGTGTATCAACAATAAATGGCTATTTTCCACATTACTTGCATTGTGCACCACCATGTCAAGCCAATGACAAGCCAATGACATGGCAACGCGCCATCTCATAACGCGCCATTGACTGAGTGGTTCACACCAACCGGAGCTGTTTTCGGATGACGTGCTGATGTCCTTGGACTTCGCGCCAGGCTCCGGGCCGACCGGGCCGATGTGGTTTGGTGCTGACCGGGCCGATGTGATGTGGTGCTGACCGGGCCGACGTGGTGTGGTGCTGACCGGGCCGCCGTGGTATGGTGCTGACCGGGCCGCCGTTGTGTGGTGCTGACCGGGCCGACGTGGTGTGGTGCTGACCGGGCCGACGTGGTGTGGTGCTGACCGGGCCGACGTGGTGTGGTGCTGACCGGGCCGACGTGATGTGGTGCTGACCTAGATAACATCATGTTTGATTATAACTTTAAGTACATGTATTTAAATGCATGAAAGTAGTACCGTTTGTCATTTCTGGTACTTATGTTACATCCATCACAGCGTGACGGATGTGACACTTCAGGGGACGGAATCATTATTTTCCCCTTCTACAAATTAACATGAAGGCAGAAATTAATCATTTGATGTTTGAGAATAGCTAATGGTTGAAGCTGTCTCAGGCATATTTTTTCATATTTTTGTAACTCTTACTTTTTGAATAAATTAGGGTGTGACGGACGTGACATAAGGGGACGGAAATTTTTTGATGATTTTCTCATACAAAATTTTTTATGATGCGATATGTTTATTGAATTTTACTTATAGACTTCAACAGAGAATGGTATCTACAACAGAAAAATGCAAAAGATATAGTTATTCTGTTACCATTTGTAAAGGAGTAGAGTGATAATTAGTACCACTCAAATTGAGCTCACTTTGAAAATAGCGCCATCTTCCCATCTCAATTACTCCGCAATTAAGAGGGGGAGAACGATAATTTTTTCACTGAAATAAACCTTAGCATTTAAATTTTACATAAAAAAATAAGGAGACACCTCAAAACCTTCCTGCTAATAATAGTTGATCAAAGAAATGTCATAGTCTAACTACTTTACATTTTAATGCCAAAAATACCCCCTTTTTTGGCCTTTAACCTGTCACGCAAGAACCACAAATTGTTATATTGCACTGAAGTTGTCTCTGCAGGTAGAGGAGACCCCATTACACATCATACAAGTGTAAAATAGTGGATATTTTATTTGTAATAAGAAAATATCAAGCCCTGTATTGAGAAAAATGAAAGTGTTCCATTTTTCATGACTTCACTTATATATATATACACAACAACAACACAACAGGCATTTTAAGGCCATTTTCCCTGCTAGAGCAGGGGTTAGCCTTGCGGTCCCCATGACAATCTTCTCCATTTTGCCCTATTTTCTGCATCTCCCCTTGTTAACCCCCCTTGCCCGCATTTCTTCTTCCACCACCTTTAGCCAAGTCTTTCTCGGTCTTCCCCATCCTCTACTTCCTTCTGAATTCATTTCCATCACTCTTCTCAACCAGTCACTTTCATCCTTCCTCAACACGTGACCAAACCATCTCAACCTGTTTCTCTTCACAGCATCCATCACAGGCTCTATTCCCATCATCTTTCGCAATTCATCATTGGTCTTCCTCTCCCTCAACGATACTCCGCACATCCACCGAACCATTCGCGTTTCCACCCTTTCCAGCCTTCGTTACTGCTCTACATTCATTGTGCATGTCTCACTCCCATAAATCATAACACTTCTCACACATGCAGCATACACCTTTCCCTTCAGCTTCAACGACACTCCCCTCCTCGTCAGCACGCCACTCAGTTCCCGAAACTTCTTCCATGCACATCTCACTTGAGCAACCGTTGCCGAGTCTGATCCACCTTCTCCATTCAGGATGTCTCCTAGGTAGCAAAATGTTTTCACACTTCCAGCTTCACGCCGTCTCCAAGATCCAACTCAACATTTCCTCCATCTGCAGCTCCCTCTGTGCACACCTTACATTTGAATGTAGCTGCCACACTGGTTAATGACCCTCTCAGACCAGTACATTTTTGATGAACCCACTCAGCGCACATTGTACATTGAATGGAGTTCACTCCGACACCCTTCCTGCACACAGCACACGGCCACTTCCCAGTTCTTTCCACCTCACAACATGCTTTACCACTTGCCATCACCTTTGTCTTTCCGATATTCACCTTCAGACCTTTGGTCTCCATACATTCCTTCCACTTGTTCATCT
>NC_136274.1:48305417-48508722 GCF_964187855.1 Myxine glutinosa
ATCAATGTATTTTCAGGAAGGTAGACATGGCATGATGGTGGTTCGTGCTGTAGACGTCTCACTCTCCTCCAGATCTGTATTAATTGGTATTTAATAAAGATTCGTCATTCTCATCTGTTGGTGAACTTCTGTTACGATCAAGGAGTTTGTTCCCCACATATACACAGACTTGGCATTTAAAATGGAATTTTTTTTTTTTCTTGACTTGGGTTTACTTTCTGAACTCAGTATATCAATCTGGTGAGTTTCTTTAACCCTTCGGTGATGTCTTTGTTGAAAGAACGATGTCACTGATTGTCTTTCGCAACAAGAAGTCAATAACAGGATTATATCACAGGTGGCGTGACAAAATGTAAGGACAGGTACATTTGACGATTGGCTTCACAATCGGGTATATAAGGGTTGTTGCGTTCTGTATTAGTGGAAAACAACTGCTGCACGTCTACAAAAGTTATTGCCGCTTCCTCTGGAGATGGTCCGTCAACTTGACAATGCTATTTGTCATGGAGTGGTGGCTTTACGAAATTCTGGCATGAAACAGCGTGCTATTGCTCGGCAGTATGGCACCACTCAAGGTCAGGTGTCAAAGATCCTGAAACGAAATGCTCAGAGGGGTGTCCCTACTCCAATCCCGAGGCCAGGATGTCCACGCAGAACCACAAGGAGAGACGATCGCCAGCTGCACCGGTTAGTCTGCAATGGCCGTACCAAGTCAGCTAATCGGCGTAGGGCTGAGTGGCAGCAACTGACAAATGTGCCTGTATCCAGAAAGCTAGTCAACCAACGACTGGTTCAAGCATGCTATCGTGCCAGGCGTCCCCTGAGAAAGCCACGCCTGACCAGACAACACAGCCAGCGCCGATTGCAGTGGGCCAGAGAGCACCGTCAATGGCAGCCAGGACACTGGAATCACGTGACCTTCAGTGACGAGTCTAGATTTCTGGTCTATCGTCAAGATGGCCGCGTCCTAGTGCGCAGACAAGTGCATGAAGCCCACAACGAAGATTGTATAGTGCCAAGAGTCCAAGCTGGAGGTGGTGGGGTGACCGTTTGGGCTGCTTTTCATGCAGGGGGCAAAACTGACCTGGTTGTTCTGAATGGAAACCTGAACCAGTTCAAGTACAGGGTCATTCTGGAAGAAACATTGCTTCCATTGGCTCGTGCAGCCTTTCGAGGAAACTTTGTCTTCAAAGATGACAATGCATGGCCTCATCGTGCTCGCATGATCCAACACTTTCTTGATGACCGTGGTGTAGAGCATATGGAGTGGCCTGCCATGTCCCCGGATATGAATCCGATAAAGAACTTGTGGGCAGAATTAACGCGTCAAATCGACAACTTGGACCAGCAGCCTACCTCTGTGCGTGAATTGCAGCAGACTATTGTCACTGCATGGCAAGCGATTCCTGTCCAAACCTTGGCAAATCTCGTGAACAGCATGCCTCGACGTGTACGTGCTCTCCTGAATGCTCGTGGGGGTTACACGAAGTACTGAACTGTAATTTTACTGTCCGTAATCCCAGTCATAATTTAGCTTTTGTTTTTGTTGAAAAAAAATTTGGCTAATGTGCAAAATAAAGAGATACTTCTGGAAAACGTACAGAGGTTTAACACAGTACTGTCCGTGAATTGAGTTCGATGTCAGTTTACATCACTTTCAAGGATCAATTTATTTGCTTCAAAATGTCGAATGTGGTTTTTGTTTCTTTTAAAGGTCACATTAACAAAATCTAGAATAATTTAAACATAATTCCAATGAACTTTTGGTTCTAAGTCATCTTGAAAAGTAAGTTCACCCCCACAAAAAAAATATTCCATGTTAAATGCCAAGTCTGTATATATTGTTACGGTATGCGGTTAAGGATGTAATGTTTGCCGAGCGGAGGCTCCGCGACCTAACAGTTTCCCCGATTCACCCGATTCACCCAAACGCTGGCCGTATCGCGCCACAGATATTCAATGTGGAAAAGACTAAGACGACGAATGCAAAGAGGAAGAAGAAGAAGACGTACAGAAGAGTAACAGGGTTTATTATTTACACACACATAAGCAAAAAGAGCAGTCACGGGTATTTACAGCGGACATGAAAAAGCAGGTAACACAGTGCAAATTACTAGCTTATACTGACTTAATTACCTACCCAGGACAGCACGAACAGAACAACTCACGTACGCAAATGGATGGAAGGGTAGGAATCGTTTGGAGGGATGAGCAGGTGGGATCACAGGGCACAGCGAGCAGGTCCACTCCGGGCGGGAAGCGAGGAGCCGGCAGCTCCTTGTATTCGGCTTTACAGCGCACGCCGGCAGGGTCACTCGGCTGGTTGAAACGGGGCTGGTTGAAGCGGCTCTTTGTCAAAGGCTTTTCGTATCTCTCACGCAACTCCGGTGCAACTCTGAACTCTCTCCTGGTGGACTGCCAACCCTCTTACGCACCTGGACTCATCTGCCGTATCTCTGGTGTAGCTTGTTCCAGCGATCGTCGCACCCTTCTGTCCAAACCTTCAGCGCGGGTGTGACACGCCCTCCTCGGTTTCGGTACCGCCCTCCCCCCCCCCCCCCGTGCTCTGTTTCGTGACCTTGTATGGTAATCCCACGGGCTTGTCTCCTTATTTGGGCATGGCGCCGACGGCACGCCCCTCGCGGCGAGCCACGGGCTTGTTTCCTTATTTGGGCATGGGGCTGAACAGCCCCGCCCTTCGTGGCGCGCCCTGGGCTTGCCTCTCCCTGGCGACCCCGCCCCTCCTGTTCAAACAGAGCACGGAGCACATATTCACTATAGCAGCGAAATGAGAGGGCGTGCACCCCACGCTTGTGAACTGCTTTACCCACAGATGGAGAGTTTGGCTGGGAAATGGAATTATTGAAGGGGAGCTATTCTTAATTGATTCGGTGCAATGGAGTATTATTTTAATGGAAGACAAGGCCTTACCCTAAAACACATAATAAGATATAAGCTACTGAACAAGGGTTTTATCGTGTCCTTCAATGTGGTGTTTCATGGAATTAACTACCGAGACGCCCTTTTTACCTTTACACAACTCTGGAGGCAGGAGGGGCCATATCCAACCAATGTTACACAACAATTTACCACTACAATACACACAATCAAAAAAAAATGCAATCCTCATATCCGCAACAATATACTGAAACGCAAAAGAAACTTACCACCTTTGAAACCTTTAAATATCAACAATAACACTGCGTGTAGTAAATGTGTGAACTTATTTGTGGACAATAGTGTCCTCACTGTCAGACAAAACGGTCACGGATGGTCACTTGAACCTTCAATGGTCACTTCATAGCACAGCTGTTGAACAGCCGTTTTGACTGTCAGTGATTAGCCAAGGGGCACGGGATGATTTTAATGAGCTGCACATGATGTCTTGATATTGGCTTTAAAAAGGCCAGTGCAAAATGGGCATTTCAATCAACATGCCATGATTGTCAAGGGATCAACGGCAGCGTGCCCTGGGCATGCTGCAAGGCGGACTAAGCTACCGTGAGGTGGCACGTCGCCTTGGCTGTTCACACCAGACGATATCGGCCCTGGTGGACAGAGACACCCTCCACAACTCTGCAGATGACACACCTCGATCAGGGAGGCCAAGAGTCACCACTGCAAGGCAGGCCAGGCAGATGTTCCGAAGTCACCTGCGGGATCGATTCCGTCCAGCATCCCGCACTGCGGCAGAAACTCCGGGGCGTGCAAACCCACGGATCTCCAATGATACTGCACGAAGACGACTGCATGACTATGGTCTGACTGCCAGAAGACCATACAGAGGCCCCGTGATGACGGCTGCCCATCGCCGCAACCGACAGAGATGGTGCCAGCAGCATCAGCGGTGGACCTTGGCGCAGTGGAACGAGGTCGCTTTCAGCAATGAGTCAAGGTTCTGTGTGGACAGTCCTGATGGGCGTGAGCGTGTCTGGAGAAGAACTGGCGAGCGATATGCCGATTGTTGCGTGCGTCAATCCAACAGGTGGGGTGGCCCAAGTGTGATGGTGTGGGCCACCATATCAGGCCGGTACAGGACGCCACTGGTGGTTGTGGTTGGGAATCTTAACGCCCAGCGGTATGTGGATAACATCCTGCAACCTCATCTGCTGCCATTCCTGCTAGACCACCCAGAACTGAGAACCTTTCAGCATGACAATGCTCGTCCCCATGCTGCTCGCTTTACCACTGCATTTCTCCAAGGCGAGAACATCAACACCATGCAGTGGCCTGCGCTCTCCCCTGACCTGAATCCCATCGAGCACCTGTGGGATGAGCTTGGGAGACGCGTAGTTGGCAGGGCCAGGACACAGGCAGAGCTGCTTCAGACATTGAGGACTGAGTGGGACAGAATCCAGCAGCAATCCATCCAAAGACTGGTAGGCAGTATACGCCGACGATGCACTGCCTGTATCCAAAACAATGGTTGCCACACACGCTATTGAAAGGGGACTGACATTGCACCCTGTGCTGTTCTGTACTGTAAAACAAACCTCACGGTAGCTCAGTCCGCCTTGCAGCATGCCCAGGGCACGCTGCCGTTGATCCCTTGACAATCGTGGCATGTTGATTGAAATGCCCATTTTGCACTGGCCTTTTTAAAGCCAATATCAAGACATCACGTGCAGCTCATTAAAATCATCCCGTACCCCTTGGCTAATCACTGACAGTCAAAACGGCTGTTCAACAGCTGTGCTATGAAGTGACCATTGAAGGTTCAAGTGACCATCCGTGACCATTTTGTCTGACAATGAGGACACAATTGTCCACAAATAAGTTCACACATTTACTACACGCAGTGTTATTGTTGATATTTAAAGGTTTCAAATGTGGTAAGTTTCTTTTGCGTCTCAGTATATATATACATACATACATATATATATATATATATATATATATATATATATATATATATATATATATAGATATATATTGTTACATATTTATGTGAATGTATGTGAATTACCATTCAGGTCTTTGCTTATCCGTGTGGCGTGTGTAGTATATTAAGTTGTTGTAGTTGTAGTTGTTGTGTAGTTGTTGTGGTTGGAGGGTCAGGAGCCCTTCGGAAACAGTGGCCGGAAACGGAAGTGACCGGAAACGGAAGGAAAAAGACACGAGGAAAAAGGACGGGTATTATTATTCTTCCTCGCCCCGCTCCGAAAAAAAAAGGCGGGATCGACCTTGCGCTGCGTGGAAGAGCGGCGTTCCGAAGCCTTTCTGGCGAGAGGAATCACCGGGACGTGTACCGGCCCGGTGGAGACGTCAAGTGACGTGGGGCCGTGCATCGACCCCGCGTCTGGTATCGTTCGAGGCACCGTCTAAACAGACGCGTGCGGGTCGCACGTTGGGGCCTAACGCGCCTTGCAAGCGGCGTGGGGTTTGGCTTGCTCTACCGTACCCGCTCCGCGTGGGCACGAGGGGCTGCAGCCACGGTGCCTGGTACGATACCTGCCCGGTGGAGAAACGTCCACCCGGGGTTCGTTCAACCGCCCGAGTGCGGAGACGCCGACCAGTATCTTGGTCAGGAGGGGCCCAGAGACATTGTGAGGAGCAGAGACCGAAAGGGGGTGTGAGTACTCACCGGGACACACATATATAAGATGGCCATCTTACTCATAGGGAATTGATTGTGGCTGGGAAATATTGTTGATGGTTGTGTATTGTTGATTGCTCGGGGAAAATCTCCGTGGTTGTGTCATTGGAATTGTATGGTATCATTACCATTGGAAATATATCCTTGAACATCAGTTGTCTCCGGGGTGAAATTCATAGGGGTTGCGTGGCGAAAGCGCATATATAGTACAGCTTGCTGGCGGAGTTCCTCTCACGGTCCGGGGGTCACCGAGACCAGGTATTCACCGAGGGGACCACGTAACAATATATATATATATATATATATATATATACATATATATATTGTTGCGAATATGGAATTTGGCCTCCATATCCGCTTGTAAATATTCCCCCATTTTCTCCAATACTCCCCAACTTTCCCCAATCCCCCATTCCCTAGTCCCATTGCATGTAAATAACAATCAGTAGAGCCGACCTTCCCCTTATTCCCCCATTAAATGTCGTGCCCAGGTCCACCGCACCACACGTAGACAACTTTCGGACATCTTCCTAGCTATTCTTATTCTATGTCAGTTAAGGCCTCGTCTCCATTAATTATGACTCTTCGTTGCACCAGAATGTGATTATATGGCATCAGTAGTGAGTTTAGGACCTTTCCCATACCTCCTCCCATCTTCTTCCCCAAACAACAACAATAACAACAACTACAACAACAATTACAACTACAACTACGACTACAACAACAGAGGGGCGGGGAGTGTGCGTCCTCACACCGGCTCGGTTACCCGCCATGACCATGCGCTCCACGGCGTTACCCCGAAGGGGCTGGCTGTCAGCTCCTCGTCAGGGGCGGAGCCAGTAACCCCCCCACGCACCCAATGAGAAGCAACGTGCCGATTCCATCTGGGGCGGAGCTAACGAGCCGAGGGCGTGTCACTCCCCGCCGGATATACGCGGCCGCGCGCCGGATGTGATGTCAGATGCGCCTCAGCTTGGAGAGAGAAGCCACCGCCACCCCCAGCGCGACGATACCTCCCCGCATCTTTGGACCGGACCGGACCGTACTGTACCCTGCCCCGAGCCCAGGAGGACCTGGAGCCATCGATACCCGCTTTCCTGCCATCAACCCCCGTGTGAGTCAGCCGTTGTCCCGTTTGTCTGTCGTCTGTCCGGGGTTAATATAAGAGTGTGTCTAAGTGCCTGTCTTTCTGTGATTATACCTCTAGCCCCTGTAATCTGACCTTTCCGTACGAATATAATCTCCTCCGGAGGTCTTGAGAATTGAAACATTGGTGTCGTATTGTGTTATTGTAATCCAGCCGGGTGTCTTCTTTTTCTTATTGAGCCAGCATCGCGCGACTAGTCAACGTTCGGGCACAATCGGGTAACTTGTGCAGACGTGGTCATACCATAAAACCGCTCGGTAAATAACATCCAAGCCACGTCTGTAACAATTGGTGTCGAGGAGTGGAATTCGAACCCGGGACTAAATTTATTAGGCCCAAATTGGTAACAAGTAGAATCGATTCGGAGCGCGTTTCCCGCGCGAAATTATAACGGCGAAATTTGAATTTGTTTTACGAAAATAAAATAAAAAACCGAATTTTGAAAGTCGCGCTATGGCGGGTCAAGACGGCTGGGGTCCGGTAGGGGAGAGTGAGGCAGGGTCGGTCCAGGACCAAATTGAGGGACATGAGGGACATGAGGAGAGCGAAACAGCTGGGGTAGCAGGTGCACAAAATGGCGCTCTCGCGCACGATGCTTCAGGCGCGCAAAAAGGCGCCTCGCTGGTCACCGTGCCCGCGACCGAAGTAGCGCCGCTGGGAAGATTGGAACTTTTTTTTATACAAATGACGGCCCTTATGGAAAAGAATAGTGAGCGATTGGAAAACCAAATGGGGGTAATGGGAAACCAAATGGGGGTAATGAGGGACGAAGCGAGGGGTACCGGTGAGAAGTTAGACAATAATTTTGAGGAGTTAGACAAGAAAATTGAGAAGTTAGACAATAATTTTGAGGAGTTAGACAAGAAAATTGAGAAGTTAGACAATAATTTTGAGGAGTTAGACAAGAAATTTGGGAAGTTAGACAATAATTTTGAGGGGTTAGACAACGGGATAAAAGAAGTGAAAAATGGGTTAATGGGGGTAGAAAATAGAATGGCCGCTCAAGAGAATCAAATGGAAGGGATGCAAGAAGGGTTAGAGGGGTTAGAAAACAGTATGGAAGGCAAATTGAGGGACATGAGGGACCAAGCGGAAAGGGAAGTTAAACAAATGGAGCAGCAGATAGAGGGGGTCAGAATGGGGGTAGAAACCAAACTGGATGCTCACAGGGAGGAAATGGAGCAGATGAGGGTGGCATCTGGGCAGGAGATGCAAGTGATGGGAGAGGAGATCAGAAGAGGAGTGAGTGAGGAGGTCGGAGGAGTGCGCGAGGAGGTGAGGCACTGTAAGGAGCACATGGAGAAGGAGGTGAGAAAGGGGACTGTAAAATTGCAAGGGGGTATAGAGGAGTTGACGCTGGGAGTAGAACAACTGACAGTGGGACAAAAGGAGTTGGGGGAACAGGTAAAGAAGAACACAGCGGTAATAGAGGGGTTAAAATCGACGCAGAAGCAGATGAAAAAGGACGTAGGGGTAATTAAAAAAGAGTGTCAGACGGTACATGAGGACTTGACGAAAAAAATGAACAAAGTGGTAGAGGTGATGGAGGTTAAAGAGCGGGAGGTGCGGGAGCACATAGAAAAAAATAAAGTGGAGTTAGAGGAAGAACTTAAAGGGGCGCACGAGGAGATGAAGGAGGTGAAGCAGAAATTAGAAGAAGTGGAAGAGGGGGTGAGCGAAATTAAAAAGCGACGGAGAGAGGATAAGAAAGAGATAAAAGAGGAGGTAAAAGAATTGGTCCAGAGTCTGTGTTCGGATCGTGATGATGTGCTCATTAACCGGATGAGGGATTCGCAGGTGATGGAGGAGAAGCGAAGAGGAAGAGGACCCGGTGTAAGTGGTGACCAATATGGTCGTGCGTATGATGCGCCAGGGGATTTAATAAGCTTGGGGGTCGAGATGGACCCGGGTGTTCGTGAGAGGCCGTTGGTGAAGTGTGCGACAGGTCTGGTGTGCGAAACGGGAGAGTGTGCGCGAGAAAGGTGTGTGACGGACAGGTGCATGGAGAAAGAGTGTGCTGTCAAGAGTAAGGGTGAGTGCGTTGTCACGAGTGGAGGTGAGAGTGGTGAGAGTGACAAGGAGAGTGAGTTGGTTGTGACAGGTGAGCGAGGATGTACACCTGGGATGGAAGGATGCACACCTGGAATGGTAGAGCGTGAGTGGGAATGCACGCTGGAGTTGGTGGTGAGGCACGTGGTTGGGTGTGCGAATGAGGGCACGCCTGTGATTGTCACAGAGGAGGTGACAGAGGAGGGGGTGCGAAGAGGTGTTTTGGTGAGGTGTGCGACCAACGAATGTGTGCCAAAGTGTTCGGTGGTCAGGTGTGTGACCAAGGCTGTGAGTGGAATGAGTGTACCTGGGTGTGTAAGGAAAGGTACGAGGAGCATGGGCACGGCTGGATGTGTGAGCAAGGAACGGGCTGCGGGGTGTAAGCGTCCAGGTGAAGCATCGACGTTACACGGGTTAGAGGTTAGAGCGACTTTTAGCCGAAGCAGGCCCTCGGTGCGTGCCGGGCCTCGCTTTGAACGGCCGCGTCCAGGCTCCACTAGGCGGAGCTGGCAGCCCGATAGAAAGGGTCGTCATGGCGACCACTTTTTGTTGAGACGTGCCGGCAGGTCGAGATCGGGACATTGGATGGCTCCGTGCCGAGATGGTGCGTGGGATCTCGGCCCGGGTAAACCTCCTTCCCTGCACCGAATGCGGGACGCACCCAGCCGCTGGCACAAAACAACCAGCATCCATTGCTTGGCTTTACGAAGCCGGGCTTTGGACAGGGATTGGCGCACCGAGAGGTATTAGTGAGTCGACTGGGTGATGAGGTTAGTGTTTTGGCCCCAAAATTAGAGAAAAATAAAATTTGATGATTGGCAAGGGATTGGCAGTAGTGATTGGCAGATGATGGGCAGTGATTGGCAAATTTTTGATTTATTGAAATTTGATGTGCAAAATTGGTAGTGAGAGACCCCCGATGTGGTGGGATGGCAAATCCACCATCCTTCCCAGTGGGGCAAAGGAGCAATAGCTTATGGGGTGTATGGCAGTGAAAACTAGCCCGGGTGGGTTAGGATATTGTGTGTAGGGATCTAGAAGAGATTGACATTAGGTAACGTTAAGTTTAGTTAGTGACTGATACCTGTAGTGGGGACGCAGGTAGATTAGTGTGGATGATAATGACGTGGGAGCGCAATAGTTTAAAGGGACGACTGGGAAGCGCAAGTTTCAGAAGGGAGTAGTTAGCTGAGATGATGCGGTGTGTGTGAGAATTGAACAGGTGTGATTGCACAGGTGTGCAACTGGACAGGTGTGTGGAGCAGTGTATGAGTAGTGAGTGTTGTGGATCAGCGCGAATGCGCTTGGGGAGAGAAGGGTGCAGGTGGCACCAGGTGTGAGAGCACAGGTGTGCAAGTACAGGTGTGTGGAGAGAGTTGGAGTAAGTGGTACGGAGTGGTGTGCATGGTGCGAAGGTGTGGATGGGGGAAGAGTGGACCCCTTTCACGAGTACCCGGGGCGGGTAGTGTAAGTGTTAGGTAGAGGGTACAGGTAAATTGTGGTTGGATATTGGCATTTGTGGTGCGGTTGCAGAATGGTGTTGTGGATGGGTGCATTAGTGTTGTGGAAATGGCTGGGCGTGTAGCCTGTTAGTGTGTGTAGTTGGTTGGGCACTCCACCACTGTGAGGATGTCGGCCAGGTGAGGCCGCAGGTGGGCTCTGGGAGCCGGTAGAGTTGTGGATGGGTGCCTGAGGATCCCGGGTGTGGATCGGGTAGCCCAGTGCCAGAGAGGGCACCGAGTGGGGAGAGTGCCAGAGGGCCTTCCCCAGGTAGTTAGGTTAGGGTAAGGAGCAGGTAAGCTCGGAGGCAACTGCAGTGGTGGAGGTGTGCAGGTGGGTAGACCCACTGGGAGAGGTACACGCCGCAGCCCAGAAATTGTGCGAGGGCACCGGGAGATGAATCGGGGGAGTGAGACCCCAAATTGAAAAGCACCACAGTTTGGCCAATGGGAATTGGTTTTTAGAACCCATAGTGTAAGAGGGCCAATGGTTTGGCCGGAGAGAGACCCCGGGTAGTGTAAAGTTGTTAAAGTCATTTAGGAAATAGTTAGGATTGATGAACCTGTCGCACCATACGCAGCCACTTACCTGTGGTGATGATGATGACTCCACACCTGTGTTTTCTTTGTTTTGTGTTGCAGGAAGTAAGAATTGTTGTGAGGATTTGTGAGACGCATCACGACGTGGATGAGACATTGGGGTGATTCCATCTCTCCCTCCCTAGGAGGGACTGATGATGAATTGGTGATGGCAAATTTTGATGTTCAGTTGAAAATGGCAAATTTGATTGGTTAGGAGGGAGAGAAGACGAATTTGGTATATGGGAGGAACGGGGAAGACAGTAGGGATGTTTGTTGATTTGTAAAGTAGATGTTTATGAGTAGTGTTGTGTTGTGTGGATACAGTAAGGGGTAAGGGAGGGGCCATGTAGGTTACCTGGTGGGGGGGGGGGCGTACGATAGGAACGTACCTGTCTCACCTGGTTCCCATGTGCCCCCAGTGTGCATCACCTTATATTGCGTGCACTTTTGCGCCCTTACCACCTTACTCACTTGTTTCTTCTTTTGTCTCCCACCTCCGAGGATCTGGCTTTGGGGTAGAGAGAGAGGAGAGAGAGGTGCTGGCTGCGCAGTTGTGGGCCTGCACTTTCGCTGTTTGCTGCCGGGATCGATACACCATATGGACCGCAATGTTTGTGGCCACCCACAATGGACCGCAGTTCGTTTGCGGCCAAGCACCACCCGGGGATGGACCTATGGGTCAACGTGGCACCTATGCCATAAAGGTGAACCACTGTTAATTAACACCACTGAAGGCCACACGAAGAGCAAGAGACACCTGCAGGGTTAGGGGTTGTCGAATTTATTTTTATTCCAATGAACAATGGTGACTGCACCGATTGGTGGTGGTGGGGTGGTGCTGTTGATGCTCGGGAAGGGTGCTCTGCACGTTATTAAAGGCCGTCGGCCACAGAGCACTCGTGGGTTGGTGTATCGATGTTGGCAAGCGCGCTCTCTCTATGCATAACATCTGCATGTGTTCCTCCAAAAACAGGTCCTGGATCGTAGTGTAAATAGCAGCGTAGTCTTGTAAATAATGCTCCCTACCGGCTGTATGTTTAGTTTGAGGATTCTTTCCGGATTCGGTTATCCTGTGGGTGTGTTTCTGTGAGGAGAAGGGTGCAACGTCGCAGGGGGACATATTTACTCATTTGTGAATATCTGTAAAACTGTCGCACTCAGGGTAGAGTTAATAGTAGAGGGAACTACATTGCGTGCCACACTAAAGTAGGTAAAAATTTATCGGGTCGGGACGCCCCGAGGGTAGAGAAGGGTGCAATGTTGCGAATATGGAATTTGGCCTCCATATCCGCTTGTAAATATTCCCCCATTTTCTCCAATACTCCCCAACTTTCCCCAATCCCCCATTCCCTAGTCCCATTGCATGTAAATAACAATCAGTAGAGCCGACCTTCCCCTTATTCCCCCATTAAATGTCGTGCCCAGGTCCACCGCACCACACGTAGACAACTTTCGGACATCTTCCTAGCTATTCTTATTCTATGTCAGTTAAGGCCTCGTCTCCATTAATTATGACTCTTCGTTGCACCAGAATGTGATTATATGGCATCAGTAGTGAGTTTAGGACCTTTCCCATACCTCCTCCCATCTTCTTCCCCAAACAACAACAATAACAACAACTACAACAACAATTACAACTACAACTACGACTACAACAACAGAGGGGCGGGGAGTGTGCGTCCTCACACCGGCTCGGTTACCCGCCATGACCATGCGCTCCACGGCGTTACCCCGAAGGGGCTGGCTGTCAGCTCCTCGTCAGGGGCGGAGCCAGTAACCCCCCCACGCACCCAATGAGAAGCAACGTGCCGATTCCATCTGGGGCGGAGCTAACGAGCCGAGGGCGTGTCACTCCCCGCCGGATATACGCGGCCGCGCGCCGGATGTGACGTCAGATGCGCCTCAGCTTGGAGAGAGAAGCCACCGCCACCCCCAGCGCGACGATACCTCCCCGCATCTTTGGACCGGACCGGACCGTACTGTACCCTGCCCCGAGCCCAGGAGGACCTGGAGCCATCGATACCCGCTTTCCTGCCATCAACCCCCGTGTGAGTCAGCCGTTGTCCCGTTTGTCTGTCGTCTGTCCGGGGTTAATATAAGAGTGTGTCTAAGTGCCTGTCTTTCTGTGATTATACCTCTAGCCCCTGTAATCTGACCTTTCCGTACGAATATAATCTCCTCCGGAGGTCTTGAGAATTGAAACATTGGTGTCGTATTGTGTTATTGTAATCCAGCCGGGTGTCTTCTTTTTCTTATTGAGCCAGCATCGCGCGACTAGTCAACGTTCGGGCACAATCGGGTAACTTGTGCAGACGTGGTCATACCATAAAACCGCTCGGTAAATAACATCCAAGCCACGTCTGTAACAATATATATATATATATATTGTGAGAAACCACCGGTGAAACCACCTGTTCTCACCCAGATTTGGTGCCCCGCCCACCGCGTGACGTGGCCTCCTTGGAGCCTCACGCGATCGGGAGGCGATTCGGCACGTGATTGGTGGAGAGTTCAGAGAGCGCGGTGGCCATCTTGTGCAACGGACGCGGCTCGAAGGCTCCGAGTAGGAAATCTCAAAAGGGCTTTCCTTGAATCCTCACGACAGCCGAGTTGGGCTGGTCGATTACAGTTCGATATTTTACGAGCGAGTAACTCCGGAAGAGAACGAGTGATTCCCGGATCTCGTAGATTGGAACCGCGAGTGATTGCCTGCTTCGTGTTTGGAGCTTCTGGGGCCGACAGTTCCTGCAGGCCTTGTGCGGTGTATTCCACTCTGTTACCCTCCGAGTCCCGGAGATCGTCGATTGGAACCGCGAGTGATCTTGCCTGCGTCCTGTTTGGAGCTTCTGGGGCCGACAGTTCCTGCCGGCCTTGTGCGGTGAATTCCATCCTGTTACCCTCCGAGTCCCGGAGATCGTCGATTGGAGCCGCGAGTGATCTTACCTGCGTCCTGTTTGGAGCGTCGGTTGCCGACAGTTCCTGCAGGCTTTGTGCAGTGTATTCCATTCTGTTACCATTTATGGTTTTTGTGATCGAGCCAATAAAGCATCGTGCCTTACCCCTAGAAGGCCGATTAAAACACAATTGTGTTTATTGAGTTCTCTCTGTCCACTCCGTGGACTACTTGAAGCCCGGACATTAACGTCCGTATTCCGTGCTGGGAACCATTTCACAGCCGGGATCGCGACAATATATATATATATATATACATATATATATATATATATATATATATATATACATATATATATATATATATACATATATATATATATATATATATATATATATACATATATATATATATATACATATATATATATATATATATACATATATATATATATATATATACATATATATATATACATATATATATATATATACATATATATATATACATATATATATACATATATATATACATATATATATATATATACATATATATATATATATATATATATACATATATATATATACATATATATATACATATATATATATACATATATATATACATATATATATATATATATATATATATATATACATATATATATACATATATATATATATATATATATATACATATATATACATATATATATACATATATACATATATATATATATATATACATATATATATATATATATATATATATATATATACATATATATATATATATATATATATATATATATATATATATATATATATATATATATATATATATATATATATATATATAGTTACGGAACCCAACGTCGGCCTCTGTTCCCCTTACCGAGGGGGGATTAATCCCCTCGTCTCTGACTGACCGACGGGGTCCCTGACGCTGCCCAGCTACCTCCGGAAAGGCAGGTGCACAGCCCCGTTCGTACCGCAGACAGATGTTAATTGCCGAGCGGTTTTAGCAACCGCGGCACGAACTATTAACAGAAACTAACCCGATTCCGAAACGTTGGCCAAATCGTGCCACAGGTATTCAATGAAGGAAATCACGAAGACGACATGGATGTGAAGAAGAAGCAGAACAAAGGTAGGAAATACGAATATGATTTATTTCCTACTATTTACACAATCAAAGAAACCAAGGAAGAAGGAAGAATAAGAAAATAAAGACAGAAAGAATGGAAGGAGACACAGTGCAAATATTAACTTATCTAAACAGGCTTAACTTATACCCAGGGACAAGACAAGAGACAGACTACAAGCACACTTACACGGGGGATGATGACAGGAATGGCAGGAGGTGGATGGCTGGAGGGAGAGGAAGGTTCAGCTGGACGCTGGCTGGGTTTGATCCTGCACGGGACGTCGGCCTGGACCTTGACGGCCACCGATGCCACCGCGAACTGCTTCCCGCCTAGCAGCGAGTCGAAGCTGCGTGGTGGAGTCAAAGCTGCGTGGTGGAGTCAAGGCTGCTTGGTGGAGTCAACGCTGCCTGGTGGAGTCAAAGCTGCGTGGTACTGCTCGTGGGGCTCTGTCACTTCCTTCCTATGGACTCATCTGCCGCATCTCTCTCTCTCCCTCGACTCCCTCAAAGGCTTCCGCGCACGCTTTTATAGCGCGCCTCCAGATCAACCCGCGCCACGCCCGAGCTGGTCTCTCACCGGTCCCGATTGGTGGGTCGGGGCTCGCTGGCTCCACCTTGCGATGACGATCGGCGGCCAACGCCCTGGATTCGTCGGCTCCTCCCCCTTCTTCTCCGATCTGACCGCGTGTTCATGGAGTTTTGTGGCGAAAACCACAAAGCAGCAGCGGCAAATGCAGAAAACCGCAAGCGGAAAACCGCCCAATGCAGTTGGCAATTGATGACAAAAGGGGAATTCGAAGGGAATCTACCTTATTTTAATTTGGTGCAATGGAGTGTCAATTAATGGAAGACAAAGCCTTAAACTAATACACATAATGAGGAGATAACTACTGAACAAGGAGATCTATGATTGCTACGTGATTGTATATGGAATAACTACGGGAACGACCTTTGACTTTTATACACAACAAATGGAGGAAGGAGGGTAGTCTAGTAGGAAGACTAGGTCCCCCTGCACCCCCCGGAGATATACTTCTAATCAGTGTTTCTAGATTGGAAAAAATGTGTAGAAAATGACTAGCTATGGCCCCAAGCTGAAAAATGTCCCACATACCATTTTTTATGCAAATTACTGCTGCCATTATCAAAAAAACGATTTTTGACATATCTCAGCCAATATTGCAGATAATTGAAAAATGAAGGTGTCTAGACCATGTTTTGAAGGGCATAGATCATGATAGAACTATTCATAACATGATTACATGTGTCTATGGTATACTAGTATGCATATTAATGCTGTAATTACAAAATAATCAGTTTTACAAATGATAAGATACGTTAATACTGCAGATAACTTAACATGGTACATAAGGGGTCTAAACCCAGGTATTTTCAAGGTTAAATGTCAACAAGATGCTCCTGAGTCTTGCATAGGGGCGGGACATTGGCAGTAACATTGGTACCACTCAACTTTTCTTCCCACCATTGACTTTGTATTGCGAGAGATTTTCACTTGCTTATTTAAAGGTTTCTCACCCAGCCCACGTAAAATCTACCAACTCCTGCTGTTAACTCCCAAACATATTTTTTTATGTTATCCAATCACAGTGCAGAAATGACAGACTAGAGATCCAAATTAGTGCTGCTATAGCTGCCATTTTACATTTCCATCCATGTAACATGCGCGCTTCGCGCGCTCGTATCAATTGGTAATGTCGCGCGCTCGTATCAATTGGTAACGTTGATGTTATTGAATACCTCAGTTGAAAGTTCAGTCTTCCATTCCATCTGTGTGTTGTTCTTGGTATTCATCCTCCAATCTAGCCAGGTAAGATGCTAACTATAATGTTACTCACACTCTTGACTTCAGTTTCTGCATGAAATCATAAACAGGCAGAATAACAGCTGAGCCAGCTAGCACCATGTTAGCTAACGTTAAAGCTAGCCTCATCTATGTACAGTATGTTCCTAATGTCGGTGTAACTTAAACTTTTGTTAATGCCAAACATGAGACATATCTGTTGACTTCTGTATATGAATTGAACCAGAAAGAGGCACGACAGCTGAGCTAGCTACAGTAACTTAGCACAATGTTTCATTGCCTAGATAGCTAACGTTAGTGTGGAAGAATTTAGATGTTTTAGCTATTAGCACTTTTGATGCCACTAAACATGGTTTAGTCAGCTAAAAAGTACCCTAGTGTAGAACATGACTCAGAACCTCTGTTACCTCACTGAAAACTCAGAGCCTCCTTTCACAGGCACTTTTAACATCATTCGTGATTTCTTATTTGTCATTTAACAGTGATGGTAGACATCGACAGCAAGCATGCCCAAAAGAAAACGGAGTGTAGAACCTGCAGCCCAAAGCTCTCCTCCTACATGCATCCTTCATGTACCATCCATGTCTGATCATGGGGATTTCACGCCCCTCCGTAAAATTAAAGGATCTGCTTCAGAAAAACTGCAACTGCTTCAAAAGATCCGGGATAGACGTCTCAACCAACCGCATGACTCCCCATGTCGTATGCAATCAGTATGTGATCAGATCCCGGCAACTCTTCCTGATGACCTAGAAAGAGTAGGATATCACAGCAAGTGTTATAAGCACTTTGTCCGCCACTTTCATCGTCTGGGAGATGATACAGAACCAGGGCCATCAACCTCATCATGGCATCACTCTCCTCGTAAACAAGGAGGTTCTGCTGAACCCATCTTCCCGCCAGAGTGTATATTTTGTGAGAAAGTTGAGACCAAAGATGCTCATCGCAATACTGAGAGGCCTACAACCTTCCCATCCTTTAAAAACAAAGAAAATGCATGGGAGCAAATCGAAACACGGGCTGAGAAAATGGGTCTCTATCGACTCCATCGAAAGGTGAAAAACAAAGACCTCTTTGCATGTGAGGCCAAACACCATCCGTCATGTTTTAAAGCTTTCCGCACAGCATTCTACAACTATGAGCGTGCGATTCACAGAGCCGAAGCACCAAAGGAGCAGGCTTGCATGTCAGCCGCCCATGAAAAGGCATTCAACTCAGTACTGGAACACATTCAAACCCAGGTCATCCAGCAGAATAAAGTTCTACAGCTTTCTTCCTTGCGCTTGCTCTATGTCGAGGAACTGAAACTGAATGGATATGAGAACTCAAATTATCGGTCAGAGAAACTACTGAAACGCCTACAGAATGACCCAATCAAGGAGCATATCCACTTCACGAAGGTTGATCATGACAAATGTGATGTCATTTCTTTCTGGCTTGTGCACAGCTCAAACATAACAGTTTCCAATGCTCTCGCACGAGCATTCACACTCGGAAGCACAAACAAGAACCAAAATGTTGCCCTCCAACTTCGCCAGGGTATTCTACAGGCTTTCAGAGAGTGTAAAGACCAAGGACTGATGAAGGACTGTTGAAACCAATGTGGTCCAGTGGTCCCATCCTACCAACCTCACTGGTGGATCTTCTGAACACAGGAGAGCACGAAGAGGAGGAGGAAGAGGAAGGAGAAGAAGAGTTTGACTCTGACGATTTCGATGAAAATGATGATGACTGACTCAGTGTAGAATCACTAATGCTAATGATGTTTATCTAAAACAAGCAAGAGAAGAGTGGTCACATTGAGTGCTAGGACTATTTTGACAGTTGTAATATTTAGAAAAATAAAACTTTGTGTTAACGTCTGTGTAGACGGACCTTAATATGAGTCTATTATTTCGTAAAACTGTGATTATTTTGTAAATAAAGCACTAATTAGCATACTAGTATACCATAGACACATGTAATCATGTTATGAATAGTTCTATCATGATCTATGCCCTTCAAAACATGGGTCTAGACACCTTCATTTTTCAATTATCTGCAATATTGGCTGAGATATGTCAAAAATCGTTTTTTTGATAATGGCAGCAGTAATTTGCATAAAAATGGTATGTGGGACATTTTTTCAGCTTGGGGCCATAGCTAGTCATTTTCTACACATTTTTTCCAATCTAGAAACACTGATTAGAAGTATATCTCCGGGGGGTGCAGGGGGACCTAGTCTTCCTACTAGACTAGGGTGATATTTGCAACAATTCATTACACTACAATAAAAAAACACAGCAATTCTCAAATCCACAACAATGTATATATATATATATATATATATATATATATATATATATATATATATATATATATATATATATATATATATATGTGTATATATATATATATATATATATATATATATATATATATATATATATATATATATATATATATATATATATATATATATATATATACACAAAGAATTAAGTTAAGCACCCCTACACAACGAATTAAGGTAAGCACCCCCTAATATATATTCTTTGTGTATATGTATACATTGGCATATATTCTAAGGTATGTGAGATCAAATAATGATTGGTATGACATTAGCAATTATCCATTGATGAAATGCAGATGAGTGCACGCATCTGTGACGTAGGGTTGAGTCAGTGATCCGATCACGTGGGTCCTACACACGTTATTGACGCAAAGATCGCTAGAGGTCTTCTCAGAACAATGACTGTACGTTAGAAAACATAAACGTCATCCACACTGTCCGTGATGGACCTATAGCTCCATACTTAAATTGAGGTGAAAATATGCCTAAAATTCCCAAAACATTTCACCTTAAATTATTCAGAATAAAATATTGAAAACGGCATGATTGTTATGTTTTTATGTGACCATAATATCACTTCTCCAGAAAATATAGCAATATCATGGGTATATTACACTGTTTTGACGACAACAAACTTGTAACGTGCGAGGTTGTAAAAAAACGGGGGGGGTGCTTAACTTAATTCTTTGTGTATATATATATATATATATATATAGTAGATGATGGTATATCATTTCTGTGATGATTCCCATCAGGAGTTTGTACGTTATTGGCAAACAGGTTATTGGTATATAATTGGGGTAGTTGGGTAACTTCAGACTTTGGGATGAGGAAGGTGGTACCCACTGTGAGCCAGCCTTCCAAGGTCTCCTCCCCTTGGATAAGTTTGTTGAATGCTCAAGCGTAGTGATTGTGGAGAGCATCAAATTGCTTTAACCAGAAGTTAGGAATTCCATCTGGGCCTGGGCTTTTAAAGTTTGGCATTTTTGCTGGTTGTCGTTTTATTTTTCCTTTCAATGTTGTATGTATGTATGTATGTATGTATGTTGCCTGGAATGTCATGCGAGTTCATAAAAAAATACATTCTACACTTGCACAGCATATCATGCCTGGATTTGTAAACTTCAGCACAAAGGTCACTGCCAATAAACAACTCAAAAACTCATGTCGTATCTATATATCAAGACAAGTTACATAATTCAGTGGAGTATTCCAATCGTTGCTCTTAACCTTGGTCCAATGAAATTATCATCATTATCTGATCAGATTTAATGTCTTGGAGAAATAGAGGAATGTCACTTGGTCTCCAGTGTGGTTAAACACCAGGAAATAATAGTTTAGGCAAGACAGCAATCTCCGTGCATACAATGCTTTGAAAATTGGTTCATGGTACTGGCCCAAAGGATTACTCTTTTATTTGGGCAAGTACCATGACCCACTTCTCAAACCATTGTATGCAAGGAGATGGTTGTGGAAGATATTATGGAATCAAATAACACAAATGGCTTAACATCCAATGAAATAAGGTATTGGTCGGATCCAGTTTCACTTGGGATAGCACCCACAACCGGACAGCTCAGAGGTACACCTGTTACCAACACTGACCTTACCCACCTGACCCCTATGCTTGAAAATAAGTCAATAAATCTTTTATAAAGACAAATATCCAGGAAGAATATGGAGAAGCTCTTGCTGCAACAATGGATTTTTACCTTTGCCACCAAAGGGGAACAGAGGTTATGATTTCACCCCTGTTTGTCTGTTTGTGAGCAAGATACCTCAAAACGTTATGGATAGATTTTATGATATCAAAACGTTATGGGTGGACAGGTTGTGTGTGTGACAAGGACGAATTGGTTAGATTGCGGTGAAGATCCTGTTACGGATACTAGGATTTTTGAATTTTTAAAAAAGTGATTCTTTACCAATGAGAGATAGGACCAAAAACTACATATAGCACGATATCTCAAAACATTGTGGACAGATTATGACAAAAGGTTGTGGATTAGTTGGGTAGGTAACAAGAAGTCGAAAAGATTTCGGTTCAGTTCAGGTGCGGATGCAGATCTGGCCCTTCAGTGGGATACAAAACGTAAACCGATCAGCCTGGCGGAGGTATGCTCTCTACCGAGTGTCGTTATAGTTTGTTTGTATTTTTTCTCTACTACAGGGAGGTTTAATGACGAGGAATGTAAAATTGGCAGTGGAATAGTAAGGAAACAATTAGGCACTACTAGCAAGAGAATAATGAATAGGAGAGAGTAGAGGGAGAAGAGGAGGTTTCAGTGAAGAATGGTTAATGGGGGATAATAAAGGTCTTCGGTGAGGATGGCGGATGACATGAGGTGGTGGTGTAATGCCCGCTTAAGCCTGGGCGGAGGAGGGGAGAGTGAGACAGACCAGCCTCTGGAAAGTGGATCCAGAGGTTGAAGTGCAGATTATGAAAGATAAGCGAGTAGTCAAAAATAAACTAGAACGGCACTCAGTAGAGGGCATACCTCCACCTGGTTGGCCATATCATTCAATGGTGAAGAATCACTTTAAAATTTCTACTAGCTGGATCCGGATCCAGATCTTCACCAAAATTGAATCGATTTTTCCTTGTCACACATACAATCTGTCCAACAAGTTTCGTCCAAATCCATCCATAACGTTTTGAGATATCCTGCTATGTATTGTTTTTAGCCCTCTCTCCCAATGGTGAAGAATCACTTGAAAAATTCTAGTAGCCGGATCCGAATCCGGATCTTCACCAAAATATAATAATTTCGTCCTCGTCACATCCACTACATCTCTGCCAAATTTCGTCCGAATCCGTCTACAACGTTTTGAGATATTTTGTCGTTTTATTTTTTTGGTGGCGGAGGTAATGAATAAGAAAAAAGATGTTTCAAAATAATTTTGGGGGCAAATTCCAAAGAGCATTACATTTTGAAGGTGGTTACCTATCAATCACCTTTTCTGCGGTTTACCTTTGATTTAACCAGGACAGGTACTGATGTTAAATGCTCTCATACCTTTGTCACCATTAAATTTCAAAACGCAGTGTAATCCGATGCCCTGGGATGGACGTTAAAGCATTCGTTGGTGGACGTTAAAGATTGCACTCATTAAGAGTAGGTGAGTCAACGCCGGCAACCTGAATATCGATTCTTCTAGTAGGAAGACTAGGTCCCCCTGCACCCCCCGGAGATATACTTCTAATCAGTGTTTCTAGATTGGAAAAAATGTGTAGAAAATGACTAGCTATGGCCCCAAGCTGAAAAAATGTCCCACATACCATTTTTATGCAAATTACTGCTGCAAATTTTATGCAAAATTATGCAAATTTTATGCAAATTTTTGATGAGGAGTAGAGTTGAGGGGTCTTTGAGGGCTTCATCGAGGTGCTCTCGGTTGCAAGACTGGGTCATTCTGAGAAGCACAGCAGGGTCAGAGATCATGATGTTCTCCTCCTCAGTGAATCTCTCCATCAACAGCCTCTCCATTGCCTCACACACTGTTTTGAGGCAAAAGAGGGACTTTGCGTAGGCCTTTCCACTGAGAACACCTTTGAGAGATCCACTTGTTACTAGTTGTGCCTCAAAGAGAATCTCTGCATATCCAGAACCACGCATCTTGTGTCCAGTGAGCATCCCGATGTAGTTCATGGATGTGTGGAAGGGTCCAATCGTTACTACATGACTAGCAAATTCATTTGGCCAGCGCCAGATGATGGGAAGGGCTTTCATGCAGACACCCAGATCAAATGTATTCAGGACCCATCTCTGACCCACCTCAGCAGTTGCTGCCTCGGAACGCTTCAGTAGCTCACGAACAACTGCGTTGTCTGTGATCGGTCTGTGCCTGGTGCCTGCATGGCATGGCAATGGCCTGCAGCCTGTGCCTGGGCTAGGGGGTTTCACCTCTGCAACTGGTTCTCCCCCACCCAGCAAATCAACAGTCGACTACTGCACGCCTATCCACCAACCGATCACAGACAACGCAGTTGTTCGTGAGCTACTGAAGCGTTCCGAGGCAGCAACTGCTGAGGTGGGTCAGAGATGGGTCCTGAATACATTTGATCTGGGTGTCTGCATGAAAGCCCTTCCCATCATCTGGCGCTGGCCAAATGAATTTGCTAGTCATGTAGTAACGATTGGACCCTTCCACACATCCATGAACTACATCGGGATGCTCACTGGACACAAGATGCGTGGTTCTGGATATGCAGAGATTCTCTTTGAGGCACAACTAGTAACAAGTGGATCTCTCAAAGGTGTTCTCAGTGGAAAGGCCTACGCAAAGTCCCTCTTTTGCCTCAAAACAGTGTGTGAGGCAATGGAGAGGCTGTTGATGGAGAGATTCACTGAGGAGGAGAACATCATGATCTCTGACCCTGCTGTGCTTCTCAGAATGACCCAGTCTTGCAACCGAGAGCACCTCGATGAAGCCCTCAAAGACCCCTCAACTCTACTCCTCATCAAAAATTTGCATAAAATTTGCATAATTTTGCATAAAATTTGCAGCAGTAATTTGCATAAAAATGGTATGTGGGACATTTTTTCAGCTTGGGGCCATAGCTAGTCATTTTCTACACATATTTTCCAATCTAGAAACACTGATTAGAAGTATATCTCCGGGGGGTGCAGGGGGACCTAGTCTTCCTACTAGACTAGAACAAATTACACATTCCTGATCTAACCTACAGGGGGAACTGCATCAGCAGTACAGCTGTCCCTCAACAAATTATGCTACCTGCAGCCCCCAGTCACGTGTTGTATAGAAAAGAAGAAGATTTCAAAACAAAGTACATTGACACTCCTACCTGTGAAACTGTTCATAGATATTTTTGGGCAAGAATGTGAACAGGGAATACTTGGTCGTTTTCACAACATTGTCCTTGTGGTGCTTCGCATGTCGGTCACTCTCCTTGGCGAAGAGAGCATTACGAGGATAGATCATACGGTGCTGTTCCGCCCCGGTTTTGGCAAGATGGGGTCGACCGGCCCCAAATAAGCACCTCACCGCTCTCTGAAACCGCATCCATGCACCCATTGTTGGGAAGAACAGCCACCCAAAACCTGGAAAGAAAAACAATGCCCCACTGTAGTATATTAGCACGCACAGCCTAGATCCATATCGACGACCATTACAACCGTGATAACCGCACAAAATCATTCGGAGTAATCTCTCATATCAATCATTTACCTCTTGTAAATTCTACACTTGCACAACAACAATGCAATGTTTTGCACCGATTGTGTAAGATAGAAGATAGTACAAAGATATATATGCTCAGAACCTGACTATTATTAACTTTGTACGCATTGTAATTAAAGTTGTGAGCATTTCTTCGTTTCCAGATGCTGTTTGAGATACCTGATGACGGGATGGAACTGACAATGAAACATTCTACAATGAAACATTCCCAAAGGAAACCACTGCATATCAAGCTGTGTTGCTACAACCAAGAGACGCCCCTCATTGTGAACCAGATTTGGTCCTTTTTTGGGGGGTTTTTGTATACATGAGCTAACATGTACAGAAACATTACACGAGCATAAAATATTTTTTATGCTCGTGTAAGAGCCAACACATTAAAAACTAGAACGGCACTCAGTAGAGAGCATACCTCCGCCTGGTTGGCCATATCACTCAACGGTGAAGAATCACATCAAACAATTAAACGAGCTGGATCCGGATCTTCACCAAAATTGAATCGATTCTTCCTTGTCACACACGCAACCTGTCCACCAAGTTTCGTCAAACTCCGTCCATAACGTTTTGAGATATCCTGCTATATGTTGGTTTTAGCCTGATCACTCAATGGTGAATAATCACTTAAAAAATTATACAAGTCGGATCCGAATCTGGATCTTCACCAAAATCTAATCATTTCGTCCTCGTCACATATGCTACATCTTTGCCAAATTTCGTCTGAATCCGTCCACAACTTTTTGAGATATTTTGTTCACAAACAAACAAACAAACAAATGAAAAATCGGTCAGAGACCGAGGACTTGCTGGAATGTACCGTTGCTAGTAATATATAATGGCGATACAACAATTTTTACCGCTTTACTTTGAAGAACGGGAATGAAGGGGGAGGAGCGTGTTAATATGTATGGTTGAAGGCTTTGGGTGGTGAGGGGGCTTGAAGCCAGATTTTAATCTTACAGCCGCCACGTTGCTGCTCGCCGTCACTGCGATGCGAAGCGAAAGACGCCTCAGAGCTGTCACATTCACAATCGCTATGTCGTATGTACTCCCGATACATGTTTCCTTCATTGTAAAAACTACCAAGTCAACAGTTAAAAGGATTTTGAGCTGATAGGTGTTACGGCCTTGGCAAGATCGATGGAGACAGCGATCTGTTAGCTTATACACCGCCCAAATAGCTATGTGGAATTCTCTCATGTAGAGATTAAACCCACGTCATTTGAACTTTGGCAGAGGTCATTATTTACTTTTAATGATGTTTATATACGAATCAAAAAGAAGATAATTGGTTTTGGATCGTCCTCTCCGCATATCTCGTGGGATTGTGAGTTGGAGAGTTGACCGCGATGGCGGGTATCGTTGCTAGTTAGCAAAAAACGATTTTCACGTATTGGGTGACCTTGAGCTTGACCTTGGGCCGAGAGAGTTAAAAATTTGGCACAGTCTATTCCAGGGCAAGGCAAATATGTGTGTAAAGTATGGCGATGCTATGTGCAACGATGTAGACGTAGTACTGCTCACAAACAGACAGACAGACAGATTAAAAAATTGGTCAGACCGAGGACTTGCCGGAATGTATTTTTTTTTGTCGGCCATTTTGGATAAAAATGGCGGGATATCTAAACATGTATATACGCTAAGCAATGGAAGGTAACTGAGTAAGTGTATGCATATCTCTTGTTCTTTCAGAGTTATAGTGGTTTGAAATATATTTTCAATGAAACCTTGGTCCCCTGACCTTTGACCCCAAAAAATAATTAAAACGAAGCATTTGTGACCATTTTATGCCACGTTATTTTTCGGGAATTGAATAATGAACATTTTGGTGTTGGTTACAAGGGAATCGGATAATGTTTGACAGTTATTCGTAAAAAAACAAAAACATTATTGACCTTGAGTTTGACCTTTCAAGGTCACTCAAGGTCAAAGGTCATGGTGCTAAATGAAATGTCATATGTGACTTCCTACATGTCAGTAACAGTAAGTGTATGCATATCTCTTGTACTTTTAGAGTTATAGTGGTTTAAAATATATTTTAAATGAAAACTCGACCCCCCTGATTTCACGTTTTGGGTGACCTTGAGTTTGACCTTGGGCCTAGAGAGTTAAAAATCGGGCACAGTCTATTCCAGGGCAAGGCAAATATGTGTGTAAAGTATGGCGATGCTATGTGCAACGATGTAGACGTAGTACTGTGCACAAACAGACAGACAAACAGACAGACAGACAGACAAACCAACCAACCAACATACTTGCCGGAATCTATTCCGGCAAGTAACAAACAGACAGAATAACGCACAAGACCAACCAATATACTTGAAAAATCTTAGATTTTCACAAGTAAAAAAGGAAGATCGATACTTATGCGATACCGATATACCGATATGCGAGCACAATACTTGCAAAATCCACCCCCACCCCCAAAAAGAAAAGTTGTCATGGAGACATCAAATTGTCCATTTCATGAAGATTAAAATTGACGATCGTAATCATAGCTCCGATCAATCGGATGAAAATTGATTATTTTTCAGATGAAAATTGATGATTTTAGAAGTTTGACCTTTGACCTCAAAATTGATAGGCTTCTCAGTTGAGCCGACCTCTACAACTTGGTAAAGTTTCATGACGATCGGTTTGGAATTGTGATCTGTAGGGGAGTGACAAACAAACGGACAGAGAGATTAACAAAATCAATCTACTGATCAATATACTTGAAAAATCTTCGATTTTGCAAGTAACAAACGGAGCGAAAACTGAGTACTCCCTTTCGGCGCACGTCGTCATTCCCGGGCCCCCTTTGGCACCCGGAGAAGACGTTGTACAGCGCTTGGAGATGGAATAGGAAAGGAGCGGGTTACAATCAACAAATGTATTATATTAGTTGAAGTTCGTGTCTGTCTGTGCATCGGCGGGCGCTTTCAGTGCTGCTTTTGCTTTTCTAGTCGGGGTTCGGATCCCAACCCCGCTATAAACGGTCATCCTGGTGTTTTACAGACTGGGTGATTCATCAATGTGTGTGCTATCCCTCCGATGGACGATGGCGGTAAACAGGGCGGCATGTTAAACATCACACGGTGTCTTTTGCCAAGAGTTGGCAACCTATTGCTGGTACCCTGGGAAAATTACAAATTCCTGCCTTAACTTTAGTCCAATGTCATGCCTGACCACCTGGTTCGGAGAAGACCTGAACCAAACCCCACCACCCTCTCGTTGGCCCTGGCCGTAACACTCACTCCTCTACCATAACACTCACTCCTCTACCGTAACACTGACTCCTCCACCATGATACTTACTCTCTGTCGTAACACTCACTCCTCTACCGTAACTCACTCCTCTACCGTAACACGCACTCCTCCACCATGACACTTACTCTGTCGTAACACTCACTCCTCTACCGTAACACTCACTCCTCTACCATAACACTCACTTCTGCAAGGTGACACTCACTCCTCTACCGTAACACCCACTCCTCTACCATAACACTCACTTCTGCACGGTGATACTCACTCCTCCACCGTAACACTGACTTCTGCACAATGATACTCACTCCTCCACTGTGACACTTACTCCTCCACCGTGACACTTACTCTGCCGTAACACTCACTTCTGCATGGTGACACTCACTCCTCTACCGTAACACTCACTCCTCTACCATAACACTTACTTTTGCACGGTGACACTCACTCCGTGCCATAAGACTTTGCCGTCTACCGTAACACTCACTTCTGCACAGTGACACTCACTCCTCCACTGTAACGGAGACACTCACTCCTGCACGGTGACACTCACTCATTATTTAACACTCATATTTTTTAATAAATAAGTGAATGTGCAAGAAAGAGCAAGAGGATTCAAGCAACATCAGGAGTTAGTTTCAAAAGTTGTTACCCAACAGGAAGTGATAAAGAAGAAACGGAGACAAAAACTAACTGGTGAAGAAGCCTTTTAAAGAAAACAAGAGAAAATTTTTAAAACCACTTTTTAAAACTTCTCAACCCTCTATAATTCCCACGATAGAATATACTCCGAAAAAACTTCAAATGCTCGAAGATTTTAGTCAAATGACAGAGCAAGAACTTGGAGAATTAGAATATGATGATGAAGGATTATTCCGGCAACTTGAGTAGACAAATCAACACCCCAATTTTATTGTGAAAGCTCTTTTAAACAATGAATATTCAGCGGATACAAAAACCATAGCGGGTCTCATACTAACAGAAGAAACAGCAGTGTTTCATCTTGTGAAAGAAAAGGTATTGATACATAATGATGAATTGATGTTCTTGAGTTCTGCTCAACCACCTGTTAAATTAACTCCAAGATTATTGTTTCTTCTAACACAAGATGGAAAAAGCAACAAGTATGAGGGGTGAATCAACATATTTCAATGAACCATTGAATATAAAAAATGAAGATGATAGAGTATATATTGATTTACCAGACTCGCTTGATTATGGAGTTTCTGTTGCTGGTAAAAGAAGGAATAATGAGGAGAAACATATTATCGATGCTTTAATTAAGCTTGGTTCAGGTGTTAGCTTTCTTCCAAATGACCCATCACAATTTGTTAATAGGCTATTATTGCTGTTAGGTAGTAAGAAGGCTGGAAACAACAATTGTTTTCATGAAGCCTCAGCCATTTTGAACCAGTTGATGAATATGAAAATAATTAATAAATGTCAATACAAAGATACGTATTTTATTGCACATTAAATAAGATGAGAGGCACAATTCTTACTTTTGATTACTCAACCCCGATTGGTTATAAATTTAATATGGAACCAAAAAATCTTGTCGATTTACCTGTGTCAGAAAAAACCATACACAGAGTAAATTTTAGGATAACCGATCAAGATAATCATATGATTTCCTTTAATGAAGAAATTATATCCATCAGAATTCACCTTCGTGAAGTTTTCCAATAAATAAATAGGATGATTGTGAGAAAACACGAGTTGGGAAAATACAAAATAATTACAAAAGATGGGGATGGGATGTTCCTTTCATCATACTATAAGGGTGAAGGTATGTTTCTTGGCAGAGGATACTATAAACCTAAGAGACAACGGGGTGGAGGACATCAATTTAGAAATAAAGGAGATGGAATAATTGATACTCGAATGGGTTCAACCATTCTTAAACATAAAGACCTAATTGGTTCAACTGCTTCTGCCATGGGAAATGTAGCGGGTGCTATAAAGAGTATAAAAGATGCTCAAAGGGAGTCTCATAAATTACAAGCAATCAAAGAAATTAAAAAACGAAAAACTCAACCATCTTCACAAGAACGACAAAAACGACAAAAAAAAATCATTCAAATACTTGGCCCAGGGTTTCAAAAGTTTTAGCATCTTTCTTTACTAAATAAATACAAGTATGGAAACGATTGAAAGTATCCAGTGGTGGAAGTATTGATCAGAAGAAGAGTGGACATATGTTGTATGCAGGAGACGAGATGGAAGGGAAGTGGTGTGAGAATGGTGAAGGGTAGGCAGGGACAGAAATACAAGTTTGTGTGGCAAGGGTGCCCGGAAGGCGTGAATGGTGTCCTGTTTTCTGAGGAGTTTGTAGACAGTGTGGTGAGTGTGACCAGAGTGAGTGAAAGGTTGATGATGGTGAGAATGATGATTGGAAAGCTCTTGGTGAACGTCATCTCGGGATATGCTCCGCAGGTTGGTCGAAGCGATGAAGAGAAGGACAAGTTCTGGTGTGCGATAGAGAAGCTGATGGAAAACGTGAAAGATGAGGAAGTTGTTGAGGTGGGAGGAGACCTCAATGGACATGTGGGAAGGAGTATAGAGGGTTTTGAGGGAGTTCATGGGGGTTACGGATATGGTGTGAGGAATGGAGGAGATGAAAGGATTTTGGAGTTTGCTGATGGAGCTGGGTTGTTGATTTGTAATACTCAGTTCCAGAAAGAGGATAATAAGCTTGTTACATACACGTTAAGTGGGTCGACGACAACCGTTGACTTTCTGATGGTGCATAGGCGAGATAGGGGAAAGCTCTGGGACACAACTGTGATCCCGGGGGAAGAGGCTGTTTCACAGCACCACTTGGTTGTCTGCGACATAAGGGTGAAAGGTGCGAGGAGAGCTCGGCGGGTGAAGTTCCACCAGAGAATGAAGGTGTGGAGGTGTGGAGGTTGAAAGAGGTGACAGTGAGAGAGGCATTAAAAGAGAAGCTGAGTATGGTGGAGGCTGATGTGGTTGAGCTTGAAAGTGTTTGGAAGTCAATGAAACATAGTCTGTTGGGAGCCGTTCGTGAGGTATGTGGATGGACTAAAGGACCACCGAGGTACTCGGAAACATGGTGGTGGGATGTTGAAGTTGGAAAGAGGATTGACGAGAAGAGGAAGAAGTTCAAGGAGTGGCAGAAGGCGAAGGGTACGGGGGCAGAAAAGGCAGAGCATGAAAGTTATAAGGTAGCCAAGAAGGCTGCAAAGAAAGATGTAGCAAAGGCGCAGGAGGCATGCAGGAAAATGTTCGGAGAACGTTTGGATTCGGAAGAGGTTCAGAGAGCGGTATTCAGCATTGCAAAGCAGAGAGCGAAAGAGAGGTGTGATGTGATGGGGGTGAGTTGCTTGAAGGATGAAGTGGGACAAATCGTTGTGGACCCAGATGAAATTAAAGGAAGATGGAAGAGATATATGGAAATGCTGTTGAATACAGAGAATGAATGGGATGGCAACATAGAGAGTAACCCAGTTTTAGGACCGGCAGAAAAGATAACTGAGAAGGAAGTTGAGGAAGCGATAAAAGCAATGAAGAGTAGAAAAGTGGGAGGGCGGACGGGAGTTTAGGGAGATATGTTGAAGGCAGCGGGAAGTTGCGGTGTGAAGAGAATGGCAGAGATCTGTAATCTGGTGGTGAAAGAAGGCCGCATTCCAGTGGTTTGGAAACTGAGTATCCTCGTCCCTCTATACAAGGGGAAAGGTGACCCTCTGGACTGTGGCACGTATCGAGCGATAAAGTTATTGGAGCATGGAATGAAGGTATCGGAAAGGATGTTGGAGAGGAGGATAAGGAAGAAAGTGAAGATCGACAAAATGCAGTTTGGATTTATGCCAGGAAGAGGAACGACAGACACACTTTTTATTGTAAGGCAGTTGCAGGAGAAGTACATGGAGAAGAGGAAGTCGTTGTGTCTTGGGTTTGTTGATCTGGAGAAAGCATTAGATCGGGTTCCACGCGAAGTAGTGACATGGGCATTGAGGAAGTTAAGAGTGGAGGAACGGTTGATCAGAGTAGTGATGGCAATGTACGAGAGAGCGCGCACAGCTGTAAGGATGAAGGACGGGAACAGTGGTGAGTTTGAGGTGAAGGTGGGAGTGCATCAAGGGTCAGTTCTAAGTCCACGACTATTTGTAGCTGTGATGGAGATGCTGGCTCAGAATGTAAAGGAGGGTTTGCCGTGGGAGTTGTTGTATGCAGATGATCTGGTGTTGATTGCGGAAAGTATAGATGGACTGAAGGAGAAGATGAACAAGTGGAAGGAATGTATGGAGACAAAAGGCCTGAAGGTGAATATTGGAAAAACGAAGGTGATGGAAAGTGGTAAAGCATGTGGTGAGGTGGAAAGAACTGGCAAGTGGCCATGTGCTGTGTGCAGGAAGGATGTCGGAGTGAACTCCATTCAATGTACAATGTGCACAGGGTGGGTTCATCAAAAATGTAGTGGTCTGAGAGGGTCATTAACCAGTGTGGCAGCTACATTCAAATGTAAGGTGTGCACAGAGGGAGCTGCAGATGGAGGAAATGTTGAGTTGGATCTTGGAGACGGCATGAAGATGGAAGGTGTGAAAACATTTTGCTACCTAGGAGACATGCTGAATGGAGAAGGTGGATCAGACTCGGCAATGGTTGCTGGAGTGAGATGTGCATGGAAGAAGTTTCGGGCACTGTGTGGCGTGCTGATGAGGAGGGGAGTGTCGTTGAAGCTGAAGGGAAAGGCGTATGCTGCATGTGTGAGAAGTGTTATGATTTATGGGAGCGAGACATGGGTAATGAATGTAGAGCAGTGTGGAAGTGTAAAATTTATCTTTGAATCAAGTGATTTTTATGAGCTGCAACCTGTAAAAATTGTGTTTGGGACCTGCACACCTCGCGACCAAATTTTATGTCGATTAATTATCGCTGGCACTCTGACCAAATTTGCTTTCATTAAAGGAAATTGGTAGATCTCTTCTTCATGGTAAAATCATTTATGGCTAAAAGGTAATGTAATATACAGATAGGATGTTTTTTGGAAATAATGTAATGTTGGATTTAGTATGTCTTACTGAAGTTCCATGAGTTTTATAAGTAAAGATGTTGTTTTTCTTGGTATGGCTGACAGCTGGCGTCACAATGTCTAAGAGGAGTAAATTAGTATTCAGAACTGGGCATTGTTTGGTAAAACGAATTACTGTCGATGCTTGCTTGTCCTGCGCTTCGCAAACAAGTTTTTTTCGTTGTGACTAATCAACTCAGTAGGAGGTCTAAAGCTACCATTGTTTTGATAAGTAAATGCAAAATACTTGGTAATTATTTACAGAGTTAGACAAAGAGTTCCCTGATACAATAGAAGTGGATGATTTCCTCTATTTCCACTGACAAATTCATCTAATAACTAGTTTTGAAAATTTGTGTATAGAACTATAAAAAATTGCATGCAGTATTGAGTTTTAAAACAAAACTAAACTAAACAACGGTTCGGAGATAATATACCTGTAATTCATACAATTATTGCATGTAGGTTTACTCCGTCGGGGTAGCTATCTCTGGCATTCTGGCCCAAGAAGTTCTCAGTAAATCTTTATACACAACAACACACAACATGCATTTTAAAGGCCATTTTCCCTGCTAGAGCGGGGGTTAGCCTTGCGGTCCCCATGACAATCTTCTCCATTTTGCCCTATTTTCTGCATCTCTCCTTGTTAACCCCCTTGCCCGCATTTCTTCTTCCACCATCTTTAGCCAAGTCTTTCTCGGTCTTCCCCGTCTTCTACTTCCTTCTACATTCATTTCCATCACTCTTCTCAACCAGTCACTTTCATCCTTCCTCAACACATGACCAAACCATCTCAACCTGTTCCTCTTCACAGCATCAATCACAGGCTCTATTCCCATCATCTTTCGCAATTTATCATTTGTCTTCCTCTCTCTCAACGATACTCCGCACATCCGTCGAACCATTCGCATTTCCACCCTTTCCAACCTTCGTTGCTGCTCTACGTTCATTACCCATGTCTCGCTCCCATAAATCATAACACTTCTCACACATGCAGCATACACCTTTCCCTTCAGCTTCAACGACACTCCCCTCATCATCAGCACGCCACTCAATTCCCGAAACTTCTTCCATGCACATCTCACTCGAGCAACCGTTGCCGAGTCTGATCCACCTTCTCCATTCAGCATGTCTCCGAGGTAGCAAAATTTTTCACACCTTCCAGCTTCACGCCATCTCCAAGCTCCAACTCAACATTTCCTCCATCTGCAGCTCCCTCTGTGCACACCTTACATTTGAATGTAGCTGCCACACTGGTTAATGACCCTCTCAGACCACTACATTTTTGATGAACCCACTCAGCGCACATTGTACACTGAATGGAGTTCACTCCGACACCCTTCCTACACACAGCACAGGGCCACTTCCCAGTTCTTTCCACCTCACCACATGCTTTACCACTTGCCATCACCTTCGTCTTTCCGATATTCACCTTCAGACCTTTTGTCTCCATACATTCCTTCCACGTGTTCATCTTTTCCTTCAGTCCATCCATACTTTCCGCAATCAACACCAGATCATCTGCATACAACAACTCCCACGGTAAACCCTCCTTTACGTTCTGAGCCAGCACCTCCATCACAGCTACAAATAGTAGTGGACTTAGTACCGACCCCTGATGCACTCCCACCTTCACCTCAAACTCACCACTGTTCCCGTCCTTCGTCCTTACAGCTGTGCGTGCTCTTTTGTACATTGCCATCACTACTCTGATCAACCATTCCTCCACTCCTAACTTCCTCAATGCCCATGTCAATACTTTGCGTGGAACCCGATCGAATGCTTTCTCCAGATCAACAAACCCAAGAAACAACTTCTTCCTCTTCTCCATGTACTTCTCCTGCAACTGCCTCACAATGAAAAGCGCGTCTGTCGTTCCTCTTCCTGGCATAAATCCAAACTGCATTTCGTCGATCTTCACTTTCTTCCTTATCCTCCTCTCCAACACCCTTTCCAATACCTTCATTCCATGCTCCAATAACTTTATCGCTCGGTACGAGCCACACTCCAGAGGGTCACCTTTCCCCTTGTATAGAGGGACGAGGGTACTCAGTTCCCAATCCACTGGAATGCGGCCTTCTTTCACCACCAGATTACAGATCTCTGTCATTCTCTTCACACCCCAACTTCCTGCTGCCTTCAACATATCTCCCACAACTCCCGTCGGCCCTCCCGCTTTTCTACCCTTCATTGCTTTTATCGCTTCCTCAACTTCCTTCTCAGTTATCTTCTCTGCCGGTCCTAAAACTGGGTTACTCTCTATGTTGCCATCCCATTCATTCTCTGTATTCAACAGCATTTCCATATATCTTTTCCATCTTCCTTTAATTCCATCTGGGTCGACAACGATTTGTCCCACTTCATCCTTCAAGCAGCTCACCCCCATCACATCACACCTCTCTTTCGCTATCTGCTTTGCAATCCTGAATACCGCTCTCTGACCCTCTTCCGAATCCAAGCGTTCTCCGAACATTTTCCTACATGCCTCCTGCGCCTTTGCTACCTCTTTCTTTGCAGCCTTCCTGGCTGCCTTATAACTTTCATGCTCTGCTGTTTCTGCTCCCGTACCCTTCGCCTTCTGCCACTCCTTGAACTTCTTCCTCTTCTCGTCAATCGTCTTTCCAACTTCATCATCCCACCACCATGTTTCCGAGTGCCTCGGTGGTCCTTTTGTCCATCCACATACCTCACCAACGGCTCCCAACAGACTAGTTTTCATTGACATCCAACCACCTTCAAGCTCAACCACATCATCCTCGACCCTACTCAGCCTCTCTTTTAATGCCTCCCTTACTGTCACCTCTTTCAACCTCCACACCTTCATTCTCGGTTGGTACTTCACCCGCCGAGCTCTCCTCGCACCTTTCACCCTAAATCTTTATAGATATATATATTTCCGTTTGCCAACCCCCTGTTCCTGAGCACCAGGTGACCCCGAGCCCGTAGGATCGTGCCCGGCCGACACGATTGCATATCTCCACGGGTTGACTGGGCGAGCCCTGCGGGAAGTGGAGGCCACTCTGGAATAAGCGGAGGACTCCGACTCCAGCCAGCGTGAGTGGCTACGTTTGTGTAGCGTTGAGCTGTGATCCGGAAGAGTGCGCGTTGCCGGAAGAATGAAGAGTGCGGCATTCCGTAGAATGCGCGTTTCCGGAAGAATGAGGAGTGCGGGCTTCCGTAGAATGCGCGTTTCCGGAAGAATGAAGAGTGCGGGCTTCCGTAGAATGCGTGCTTCCGGAAGAATGAAGAGAGCGCGTTTCCGGTAAAATGAAGAGTGCGCGTTTCCGGAAGGGTACACGTGAACATCACCTTCGTGTTATTATATTGTATCATTATATTCAATGGCTTCGTATAACCCTAAATTTTGCTCGTGGCCTACCTCCCAACTTCGAGGTGCGAACCTGGTTATATAATCCTGTGATTTCCTTTGTTCTTTTCCTGTGATTTTATCTTCCGTTATATAATCCTGTGACGGTGAGTTTATTTCCGTTATATAATCCTGTGATTTCCTTTTGTTATTTTCCTGTGATTTTATCTTCCGTTATATAATCCTGTGACGGTGATTTGATTTCCGTTATGTAATCCTGTGATTTCCTTTTGTTATTTTCCTGTGATTTTATCTTCAGTTATATAATCCTGTGACGGTGATTTGATTTCCGTTGTATAATCCTGTGATTTCATTATAGTCCGGTAATTTCATTTTTCATAGAGTCCTGTGATGTTCATCAATCCTTCGATTTTTCGGTAGTACGCTGACTCAATAATCCAAAGCATACTCCGTTGGGTAAAGGTTCCCCCTAGTACAACGATGTGGTAATTCTCTTTTTCCTCTCTAGGTCTAGCCAGCTCATAAGGGGAGAGGGGGCTCATTAGGGTACTTGAACTTCACCCCCACTTTACTGACCCCACTCCATGGTAGGTTGGGTGTGGCTCTAGCCAGAGTGATCTACATGGGAGGTGTGCCAGGAGGAAACCTTTGCTGTCCAGAAAGAACATCAGGGCAAGACTAAAGTTTGCCAGTGAACACCTAGACATAGACCAGCACTTCTGGAACAATGTGCTCTGGACAGATGAGTTAAAGGTAGAGCTATTTGGCCACAGTACCAGAAGACATGTTTGGCGAAAACCAAAGACAGCATTTGACCACAAGAACCTGATACCAACTGTAAAGCATGGTGGTGGAAATATTATGGTTTGGGGCAGATTTACTGCATCAGGGCCTGGGCAGCTCACCATCATAGAATCCACTATGATCCGGATCGAGACCGGAAGAGTTGGAGCGAAAGCCGCGCGCCATTCTGGCCACGCGAGCACCCTGCAGGGAGAAGGTTTTCGTCGTGTGGGCTGGGCATTAATCCCTGGTGGATTGCCGGGAACGGCCGTACCAGAGAGGGGCACGTGCGAATTCTACGGAGGCTCGCGGGTTGAACCGCAACGTGTACATCGGAGCGAATCTTTGTGAGGTTCCTCTCCACCGCTGTGTTGCTGGGGGCTGAGCACGTGACCGCGGGGTTGTCTCGCTCGTCGCCGCCTCAATTCGAATCTTCGTGAGGTTCCTCTCCACCGCTGTGCTGCTGGGGGCTGAGCACGCGACCTCGGGGTCATCTCGCTCGTCGACGCCTCAATTGACCATCGGGCCTCGACTCCCTGATCACGGGAGCGCACAGAGACATTGGGAATTCGCCTTGGAGTGGAGCAGAGACATTGGGGGGGGGGGGGGGGGGGAGGGCCCGTAACATATGTTCTTCTTGGTTTTTTAAGGGTTATTGTTTCTTGCTGTGTATTACCTTGTAAACAGAAAGTGTTATCCTCCTCGGGAATTAAAATTTGTTATTCTTCTTCTGATTAAAAGTTTTTTGGACAGTGAATTCTTGATTCATCTATGACATACTGTCTAAAAAATCCACGACAGCAGCAACAAAGGCTGGAAAGGGTGGAAATGCGAATGGTTCGGTGGATGTGCGGAGTATCGTTGAGAGAGAGGAAGACAAATGATGAATTGCGAAAGATGATGGGAATAGAGCCTGTGATTGATGCTGTGAAGAGGAACAGGTTGAGATGGTTTGGTCATGTGTTGAGGAAGGATGAAAGTGACTGGTTGAGAAGAGTGATGGAAATGAATGTAGAAGGAAGTCGAGGACGGGGAAGACCGAGAAAGACTTGGCTGAAGATGGGGGAAGAAGAAATGCGGGCAAGGGGTTTAACAAGGAGAGATGCAGAAAATAGGGCAAGATGGAGAAGATTGTCATGGGGACCGCAAGGCTAACCCCCGCTCTCGCAGGGAAAATGGCTTTGAAATGCATGTTGTATGGAGACAATAAACAATGAGTTTTCTGTAGATTTCAGGTGTGTCTATCCAAGGAAGGGAATCAACATTCTTCATAGGATTTAATCTTTTAAAATATCGCTTAACTAAGGGAGATTAGGATTTTTTGCCTCAGGCAAGGGAAGTGTAAAACTGGTTTATCTGGTGATACATTCTCATGTGGGCATTTTTTTTTATTCTACTGGTGAGTGGAATAAGAAAATTCAGCTATTACCAAAAAATGAAACAAATATTCGTTGGGTCTCTGTACGAGTATAATGAAAAATGAGGAGAGTTAATAAGTTAAAAGAGGAAGAAAAAGGGTGTAATTTTCCAAGATGGGTTGTGAGTCAATAAGTTTCCATACTTTTCCCCATTGACTTCAATGTTAAATTTTAAGGTGTCCCAGAACCCCTTTTCCCCCTACTTATCCTCCACCGTGACACCCACTCCTCCACCGTGACACACCCACTCCTCCACTGTGACACACCCACTCCTCCACCGTGACACACCCACTCCTCCACCGTGACACTCACTCCTGCACCGTGACACTCACTCCTGCACCGTGACACTCACTCCTGCACCGTGACACTCACTCCTGCACCGTGACACTCACTCCTGCACCGTGACACTCACTCCTGCACCGTGACACTCACTCCTGCACCGTGACACTCACTCCTGCACCGTGACACTCACTCCTGCACCGTGACACTCACTCCTGCACCGTGACACTCACTCCTGCACCGTGACACTCACTCCTGCACCGTGGCACTCACTCCAGCACCGTGACACTCACTCCTGCACCGTGACACTCACTCCTGTACCGTGACACTCATTCCTGCACGGTGACACTCACTCCTGCACGGTGACACTCACTCCTGCACGGTGACACTCAGTCCTGCACCGTGACACTCACTCCTGCACCGTGACACTCACTCCTGCACCGTGACACTCACTCCTGCACCGTGACACTCACTCCTGCACCGTGACACTCACTCCTGCACCGTGACACTCACTCCTGCACCGTGACACTCACTCCTCCACCGTGACACCCACTCCTCCACCGTGACACTCACTCCAGCACCGTGAGTGCACTCCAGCACCTTCAGCACACTGATATGGAGTCGACAATGGCACAGTCGGGCAAACTTATACTGATATAGAGTAGACAGAATGACACAGTCGGGCAAACTTATGCTGATATAGAGTAGACAGAATGACACAGTCAGGCAAACTTATACTGATATAGCGTAGACAGAATGACACAGTCGGTCAAACTTATACTGATACAGAGTAGACAGAATAACACAGTCGGGCAAACTTATACTGATATCGAGTAGACAGAATGACACAGTCAGGCAAACTTATACTGATATAGAGTAGACAATGGCACAGTCGGTCAAACTTATACTGATATAGAGTAGACAATGGCACAGTCGGTCAAACTTATACTGATATAGAGTAGACAGAATGACACAGTCGGTCAAACTTATACTGATATAGAGTAGACCGAATGACACAGTCAGGCAAACTTATACTGATATAGAGTAGACAATGGCACAGTCGGTCAAACTTATACCGATATAGAGTAGACAGAATGACACAGTCGGTCAAACTTATACTGATATAGAGTAGACAATGGCACAGTCAGGCAAACTTATACTGATATAGAGTAAACAGAATTACACAGTCGGTCAAACTTATACTGATATAGAGTAGACAGAATGACACAGTCAGGCAAACTTATACTGATATAGCGTAGACAGAATGACACAGTCGGGCAAACCTATACTGATATAGCGTAGACAGAATGACACAGTCAGGCAAACTTATACTGATATAGAGTAGACAGAATGACACAGTCAGGCAAACTTATACTGATATAGAGTAGACAGACTGACAAAGTCGGGCAAACTTATACTGATATAGAGTAGACAATGGCACAGTCAGGCAAACTTATACTGATATAGAGTAGACAGACTGACAAAGTCGGGCAAACTCATACTGATATAGAGTAGACAGAATGACACAGTCGGGCAAACTTATACTGATATAGAGTAGACAGACTGACAAAGTCGGGCAAACTCATACTGATATAGAGTAGACAGACTGACAAAGTCGGGCAAACTCATACTGATATAGAGTAGACAGAATGACACATTCGGGCAAACTTATACTGATATAGCGTAGACAGAATGACACAGTCAGGCAAACTTATACTGATATAGAGTAGACAGAATGACACAGTCGGGCAAACTTACACTGATATAGAGTAGACAGAATGACACAGTCAGGCAAACTTACACTGATATAGACAGAATGACACACGAATAACCAGCCAGATATCGACAAAATGACGGACAGATAGAGACAATATGCTAGACTGAGTCACGGACAGACAGAATGAGACACACACGTGACACGGACATAATCATAATGACAGTATAAATCCATTGCCTCATATTCATACCGTGCTTCGCTGTACGTTGAGGCTGAGGTAAACCGGCTACCGCCTCTCACAGAGAAAACCAAAGCACTGGCAATCGGAGCGCAGACTCGGACAGTACAGAACACATCGAGTTCGGACAGCCAAGGCCATAATAAACCCGGACAAGCACACAGCAGCCACCACCTTGAACTCTTTCCTTACATTGACAACCCTCATGCGCCCTCCCTCTCCCATCTCGAGGCGCTGCACGGCGTGACGACGTCATCGCCGCGCACCGAAAGGACACCCCTACGTCACCGCGCCTGCAAGGGGCACAATTTGGCGCCTTGAGATTTACCGGAAACGCCACAGAAAAGGCTGCCGCGGCTCGTCACAGGAACTTTCTTTCTCTGAACTATGAAAGCTAATCTGATCACCACCCTTTCCTCTCTCTGCTATCTACCTTACCAGGGGCGGATCCAGGAATTTCAAGACGGGGGGGGGGTGCATGAGACAACAGCGCTGGGGATGGGGGTTGGGGTAGAGTACCTACATAAAGAGAGTAGCGACATAGGGGGACCAGAAATTTAGGGTCACGTGACTCCAGGTGCCATTTTGTTTCACACGTGATCGCGTATCAATCAACGCCGTACGCAGCTTAAAACAAATTAGTACTGAAAGTTTGGTGATCAAAAAATCTGACAAAATGACGGGATGTTGCGCCTTTGGATGCAGCAATAAATCGGAGAATGGGTACAAGATGGATAGGTTCCCTGCAAATCCACAAAGACGGACAAAGTGAGCAGAGTGGGATGGAAACCAACTTCGTCATCGTGTTTGTGCGAGGTAAGCAGTGGTGATATCGTGCATATATGTGTGTATGTGTGTATATATATGTCTGTGTGTGTGTGTGTGTGTGTATGTGTATATATATGTGTGTGTGTATATATGTGTGTATTTGTATTATTTAATTATTTACCAAGAAGACAATATCTTTTTTTTTCTTCATTTTGCTTATAAAACTCAATAAGACATACTCGATATAATAGTACATTATTTCCAAAAACCCTATTTGTAATCATATTACCCTCAGTCATAAAATGATTTTGCCATGACAATATGTGATCTACCATTGCCTCGACTAAGAATTTTACTTTTCTCGAGCAAACGAACTTGGGGCACCACCTTATGGACCACTTGTTTGTGGCCGAGCACCACCATGGACCCCAATGTTTTGGGATGTCAATGTCCCAGTCGCACACACCCAGTCCCAGTCGCAAACACCGAGTCCCAGTCCCACACACCCAGTCCCAGTCGCACGCACCCAGTCCCAGTCGCACGCACCCAGTCCCAGTCGCACGCACCCAGTCCCAGTCGCACGCACCCAGTCCCAGTCGCACGCACCCAGTCCCACGCACCCAGTTCCAGTCGCACGCACCCAGTCTCAATCACACGCACCCAGTCCCAGTCGCACGCACCCAGTCCCTGTCGCACGCACCCAGTCCCAGTCACACGCACTCAGTCCCAGTCGCACGCACCCAGTCCCAGTCGCAAACACCCAGTCCCAGTCGCACGCACCCAGTCCCAGTCACACGCACCCAGTCCCAGTCACACGCACCCAGTCCCAGTCGCAAACACCCAGTCCCAGTCACACGCACCCAGTCCCAGTCGCACGCACCCAGTCCCAGTCACACGCACCTAGTCCCAGTCGCACGCACCCAGTCCCAATCGCAAACACCCAATCCCAGTCGCACGCACCCAGTCCCAGTCGCACGCACCCAGTCCCAGTCGCACGCACCCAGTCCCAGTCGCACGCACCCAGTCCCAGTCGCACGCACCCAGTCCCAGTCGCACGCACCCAGTCCCAGTCGCACGCACCCAGTCCCAGTCGCACGCACCCAGTCCCAGTCGCACGCACCCAGTCCCAGTCACACGCACCCAGTCCCAATCACACGCACCCAGTCCCAATCACACGCACCCAGTCCCAATCACACGCACCCAGTCCCAATCACACGCACCCAGTCCCAATCACACGCACCCAGTCCCAATCTCACACACACACACACACACACACACACACACACACACACACACACACACACACACACACACACACACACACACGACGAGTATTTTGTGTTAAATATGTCCCAAAGACCGTCTTTGCAATGCATCAAATCAACTGAGGAATTGTGCAACTACAAGGCGTGCATGGACGATAAAAGACGTGCACGACAGGGACAGAGACGTGCATGACGATAGACGTGCATGACGATAGACGTGCATGACGATAGACGTGCACGGACGATAAAGGCGTGCGCACGGACTAGGACATGGAGAGAGAGAGAGAGAGAGAGAGAGAGAGAGAGAGAGAGAGAGAGAGAGAGAGAGAGAGAGAGAGAGAGAGAGAGAGAGAGAGAGAGAGAGAGAGAGAGAGAGAGAGAGAGAGAGAGAGAGAGAGAGAGAGAGAGAGAGAGAGAGAGAGAGAGAGAGAGAGAGAGAGAGAGAGAGAGTGTAGTAGAGAGAGAGACAGAGACAGAGAGAGAGACAGAGAGAGACAGAGACAGAGAGAGAGAGAGACAGAGAGAGACAGAGTGTGTGTGTGAGAGGTAGAGAGAGAGAGAGAGAGAGAGAGAGAGAGAGAGAATGAATAAATAATGAGTTGCATAAAGGGGGGAGGAACGACTTTGCCATACAGCCAAGGTTTGGACCATGTAGAATGTAGATATTAGTTCACTGGCGGTGCGGCAAGCGCTCGCACCGCGCGCTGGCGAGTGAAACAAAATGGCGTCAATGCGGAAGTTGTCGCTACTCTCTTTATGTAGGTACTCTAGGTTGGGGGGGGGTCTGGGGGGGTTCCTCCCCCAGGAAGTTTTTAAAAATCGATCGCCAGAAACGGCATTTCGTACGTTCTTGGAAGTTTCTGCAGCTCCTTGCGTTCTCTGATGCAACAGTTCAACAGATTCGCGATGACTAATGGTCAGATGGAGCAACTGGGGAAACGACTTGCCCAGCTGTTCCTTCTGCTATAAATTGATTAATTTTGTCGGTGTGTGTGTGTGTGTGTGTGTGTGTGTGTGTGTGTGTGTGTGTGTGTGTGTGTGTGTGTGTGTGTCTGTGGTGTGCATGCGTGCGGCATGTTTTTTGTGTAGTTCTACTGGAGCTTTCTGATATGGAATTTCTGATTTGTGTAGTTCTTGCTAAATGATTGTTGTGATCTCCTGAGTTAATTGGGCTCATTAACTACAAATAATCCAGAAGAATTCCCATGTTTCTAAACGCACGCCATGTTAAGGTGTATAGAGCAGCTTAATAGGTGCTTGGCAAAGCCCGGCACCGCCATGCGTCGAGGTTGTGAAGCTCAAGGCAGGGGGTTCTCCCCACAAGAGATCAGATCGGACAGCGGAATATGAATTATTTTATTAATCGTAAATTATGCTATTTTGGAATAGACGGCGCTTGTGTTTCCGAATGAAAATGTCACTCACATCATGTGGGGATTATGGTGACGTCATGGTGTATGTCCATGAGGGCCAGAGATGCCATCCGACTTTCTCCCATGGAATATCTTAGGAAGGTCTTCAGATGACACAGGCAAGAAAATGAGCGTTCGGCCTCACAGGAGCCTCCAGGGAGGGTGGGTGCATCCAATATGGAGTAGGACTTTGATGGATGGAAATTCGTCTCCATCTACTGCGCAGAAACAATCCATGAATGTGCTTGGAAGCATGTTGTTGGGCTTCCTTCTCCAAAACATCTGCCAGTCTCAGCTCATTCATCAGTCCTGCGGGATGTTCCATGTCGTTTTTCCAACGCAATAGTTTCTGATGCCGGGCTGGAATGTCGCAGGTATCGGCGATTATTGCAGATGGCATCAGCAGAAACAGATCGCTACCTTCCCGATTTTCAGCACAGAATCGGGGGTCCATTTCCTGGCTGAGGTGGTCGAGCAATGGAATGCACATGTTTCTGAGGTAAAAGAGCAAGGTGAAGCGCGGTGCTACGCGCGCGACTTGCTACCAAGGAGGAAGTGGACAACGCGGTTAAAACTAAAGTGTCTTTATTGACAAGAGGTCACTGTAGCACTGGCGCGCTCCGGGCTGCGCGCCCGGTGTATATCCTGAGGCCACGCCTACCCCTCGGGCGTGGCCGCCGCCCACTTGGTGCGCGGAATGATGTCACCACGCCAGTGGGCTTTCGTGTCCGCCACAAAGGGAGTATTGGCGGCAGTGTTCGGACGATGGATTTGTCGTTTTACAACTCTCAGCATTACATCCATGCCGTTGCGTTGAAAAGGGGAGGGGGGCGCACCCCCTGCACCCGCCTCCCTGATCGAAGGGGGGGGGTGCGCACCCCCTGCCCTCCACCCCCCCTGGATCCGCCCCTGATAATACCTTCATTATTACCTTACCACAGAACACCTTTACTTTATTGCTCTCTATCTCATACATATGCTTAAATCCTTGCTATTAATTGCGCAATATCACGTGATAGGCACCAGATTCTCTCCTATTTTTAAGGAATGGAGTTCGGTGGTGGGGAGAAAGACCTGTAAGTGGGGAAGAAGTAAAATAGTGCGTACGTAATAAATAAATGGGTTTTTCATGGGATCACGCCAAGATATTTTGCTCTCGCTGTGAGGGAATCGATGGTGCACGAAGAAGAGTGTGCAAATATTCCAGTTTATGACAGTCTAACAAAATTATCTTTGACTAATCCCACGGAGAAGCCGAAGAAACCCGGCGGTGTCGCAACCGGTACATTCGTGAGCGGTGTATAATCTATCGGCACCGCTTTTGCAATTCCATGTGAATGGAGTTTGAAAGTCTTCGTATCCTAAAAATAACCAATAGGCTTATGCTATGTTTCGGTCGTTTCCCTTTGGTCTCCAATCACTCGATGTTTTTATCAGGGCGTACAATATTGCACCAAAAAGCATCCATTCTCGCAGTTCCTGATGAGTACGGCGTTTTATTTGCAAAGCAATCCTCAGGCGGAGAAAAACCCGCACTATCCGGGGGTTTACATACTGCACGCGTACACAAAACGATCGGCACCGTGATAGGCCGGAAGAAGCCGGAAGTGATACACCAGAAAAACAAAACGTGTGAATGTTCTTTTAAAATTGTGGCATGCATAGATTTCGAAGGATTGCGATTTACAACTAAAATCGAAAAAATAACTGATGATATAAGAATAGAAAAATAATTAGATTAATGACAAATCTCACACTCTCACTGTCTCTCCGAAAAGACCGACTGGACAACCCTCCCATCTACTTTCTGAACAATCCTCTCCAAGAAGTTCTGTCACTCAAGCTTTTGGGTCTCACTGTCTGCCATGATCTTTCCTTGGAAAACCACATTTCCAAGCTGGCCTCCAAAGTCAGTCGCCGACTGGGCATCCCCCGTCATGTGAAGTCCTTCCTTGGCACACCTGAGCCCCTCACCACATACAAGGCTTTCATCCACAGCTTAATGGAATACTGCTCTCCCCTCTGGGCTGGTGCTCCCGCCTCACACCCAGCTCGGCTTCACGCTGTTGAAACCAAATCTTTCAGAATCATTGGAATCTCCCGCAATGAAGCTAACTCCAAGGGCCTTTCACTCACTCACCGCAGGCAGGTAGGTAGTCTTTCTGTCTTCTGTTGACTCCTCTCCGGCCTTGCTCCCCCAGCTCTCTCTGTGCTCTGCCCCCCAAATATTCCTTCAGGTCGCACAAGATCTGCCAGCAACCCTCTTCTGGTGAAACTGCCAAAATAAAGACTCTCTATTCACCTTCACTCTTTCATTCCTCTTTCCTCCGCCTCTGGAACAAACTCCCTCCCTCTCTTCAATCCCACTCCTCCCTCCAGGTCTTTAAAACAGCTGTTCACCACCATCTCATATCTTCCCCCATCCAAAACCTTGATCTTTTCTACCCCAGTTAATTCACCCCAGATCCACTTTTCTGAAATACCGACTGCTTTCCTGGAAGTCCGAGCAGTGTACATGTTTTTTTTTACCTCTCCCACTCCCCCCCCCCCTCCCCTTCCCACGCCTCCTCCCCCCAAGCCCTCTACCTCCCACAGATCTCCCCATGTCCCTCCTCTCAAATGTACTTGTGTGCTTCCCCCTCTCTCCCCATCTTGTCTACCGCTCCCTTTATTTCGTCTTATGTGTCCATTTTTTTTTGTCATTTCTGTTAGCTCTTACACGAGCCTCGATCTTGTATCCAAAAAAACCCCAAAAAAACAAGAAAAAAACAAACAAACAAGAGGACTAAATAATTAGGTTGATATATGTGGGTAAATGACATGCGCAAACCAGGAGGTTAGATTCCTGGTCTGGGCATGTAATTTTCCCACATATATCAATTTACTTGTACCCTACTGCAAAGCCGCAATTAGTCGGCGAAGCCAAAGCCTCTTGCCACTATTTTACCCATCACTATGGCATAAGTAGGTTAGGTAGTTGGTCGTAGGTAGGTGTCGTAGGTACTGTCGGGCAAAGGGGGGGCATTAAGCTCCAAGGGGCATTGGGCTCCACTACATTGTAAATCTTGAAGGTAAATATGCATTTACACTGTAGTGGAGCCTAATTCCCCCTGGAGCTTAATGCCCCCCTTTGCCCTACCTGGTAAGACTTGGTAAGAGAAGAGCAGACAGTCCTACCCAATACCTACATACAATAAATGTCACAAGAAGCTTAAGGAAGTAACTATACGATGTCCTAGCTTAGGGCCTATTTTAAGAAAATTTAACTGGGCTTAACATACGTTTTCACAGGATGTGTGTAGTCTTCTAACTTCAGTCGCTGTCAGGACTGGTTCTCTCCGGGCACTGCGGCTTCCTCCACCAGAAGAAATTAGCTTGCAGTAAGATCAGTGCCGACAGATCAGACGATAGCGCCGTTTCAACGGCAATGTGTGACTGTCGTTAATCAAACCCGACCATGCTTTCTTTCTTTATGTAAACCGCTTATACCGGTAGGTGCAGGACAACATCATAAATCAGACAAACCTACTGAGCATGGGAGCATGGGATTGAAGTCTAATTCGGCTTTTTAGGTCCACCACTAAAGAAGAGAAAAATTTCGAAAATGCCCCAGAGTCGCGACTATTGTCGCGAAGGGTGCATTAACCGGAAGTTACGTAGTTCCGCGGGCGCCTATTGAACTTTTTCGCAATTTTTTATGCATACTTCCGCATCCGCAAGATGGCGGCCTCCATGGAGCGATTTGGTGCGTCAAAGCTTCGAAATTCTCAAAGGATCCAGCAAAATGTGGCTTTTCAACAAAAGATTGTGAATCAAAAAAAGACAGGTGAAACAAACTCCTATTGAACTTTTTCGCAATTTTTTATGCATACTTCCACATCCGCAAGATGGCGGCCTCCATGGAGCGATTTGGTGCGTCAAGGCTTCGAAATTCTCAAAGGATCCAGCAAAATCTGGCTTTTCAACAAAAGATTGTGAATCAAAAAAAGACGGGTGAAACAAACTCCTATTGAACTTTTTCGCAATTTTTTATGCATACTTCCACATCCGCAAGATGGCGGCCTCCATCGAGCGATTTGGTGCGTCAAAGCTTCAAAATTCTCAAAGGATCCAGCAAAATCTGGCTTTTCAACAAAAGATTGTGAATCAAAAAAAGACGGGTGAAACAAACTCCTATTGAACTTTTTCGCAATTGTTTATGCAAACTTCCGCATCCGCAAGATGGCGGCATCCATGGTGTGATTTGTTGCGTCAAAGCTTCAAAATTCTCGAAGGATCCAGCAACATCTGGCTTTTCAACATAACATTGTGAATCAAAAAACGACGGGTGAAACAAACTCCTATTGAACTTTTTCGCAATTGTTTATGCATACTTCCGCATCCGCAAGATGGCGGCCTCCATGGTGTGATTTGGTGCGTCAAAGCGTCGAAATTCTCAAAGGATCCAGCAACATCTGGCTTTTCAACATAATACGTACGCGTTCATTCACAACACCGGCTTCGCCGGCTAATAGAAAAATGGAGGATCCCAGCCCTATTTGTAATTTCAATATAAACTTTTTATCTGTGGAATAACCCTCGGTTCAGATTTTGTTTTTCTCTGATTTTGAACAATTTTAAAAAATGCTCATGCTTGTCACGCCTTGGCACTGTAATTTCACTCCGTTTGTTGTACACTGCTCCTTTCCGATGCCATCTCCAGGCGCTGCATGACCTCATTGCCGGGCACCGAAGGGGGCTCGGCAATGACGCACACTGAAAGGGAAAACTCCATTTTCACTCCGGTTGTTTGTTGTCCCCCGTCGCACCGCGGAGCGAAAGGGGGACTATGGTTTTCCCCTCCGTCCGTGTGTGTGTCCGTCCGTGCGTGCGTGCGTAAGCGAAGGACCGAATTCTAATTTGATGTGTGGGTGCAACCCACGTCAAAATCCAAGATGGCCACCGCCATGTATGTCTGAACATTGTGAGTGGAATATGTTGAAAAATAAGCGAAGTACCAACTTTTAATCTGGTGTGTGGGTGTATCTAGGCATAAGGAAGAACGCTATTGAAAATTGGGTCGCCACGTCAAAATCCAAGATGCCCGCCACCATATATATGTCTGAACCTTGTGAGCGAAATATCTTGAAAAATAAACGAACTACTAACTTATAATCTGGTGTGTGGGTGTATCTACGCATAAGGGAGAACGCTGTGGAAAATTGGGTCGCCACGTCAAAATCCAAGATGGCCGCCGCCATGCATGTCTGAACCTTGTGAGCGGAATATCTTGAAAAATAAACGAACTACTAACTTCTAATCTGGTGTGTGGGTGTATCTAGGCATAAGGAAGAAGGCTTTTAAAAATTGGGTCACCACGTCAAAATCCAAGATGGCCACCTCCATGTATATCTGAACCTTGTGAGCTGAATATCTTGAAAAATAAGCGAAGTACCAACTTCTAATCTGGTGTGTGGGTGTATCTAGGCACAAGGAAGAACGCTATTGAAAATTGTGTCACCACGTCAAAATCCAAGATGGCCGCCTCCATGTATGTCTGAACCTTGTGAGCTGAATATCTTGAAAAATAAGCGAAGTACCAACTTCTAATCTGGTGTGTGGATTTATGTAGGCATAAGGAAGAGAAGAACGCTATTGAAAATTGGGTCACCACGTCAAAATCCAAGATGGCCGCCTCCATGTGTGTCTGAACCTTGTGAGCTGAATATCTTGAAAAATAAGCAACGTACCAACTTCTAATCTGGTGTGTGGGTGTATCTAGGCATAAGGAAGAGAAGAACGCTATTGAAAATTGGGTCACCACGTCAAAATCCAAGATGGCCGCCGCCATGTATGTCTGAACCTTGTGAGCGGAATATCTTGAAAAATAAACGAACTACTAACTTCTAATCTGGTGTGTGGGTGTATCTAGGCATAAGGAAGAACGCTATTGAAAATTGGGTCACCACGTCAAAATCCAAGATGGCCGCCTCCATGTATGTCTGAACCTTGTGAGCTGAATATCTTGAAAACTAAACGAACTACTAACTTCTAATCTGGAGTGTGGGTGTATCTACGCATAAGGGAGAACGCTATTGCAAATTGGGTCGCCACGTCAAAATCCAAGATGGCCGCCTTGCGTCTTCCACTTTGTCAACTCATCACTTCACCGACGGGGGACCTAGGCGTAACGCTTGTTATTACTTTGCTTTCCTTTTGCAAGGAAGTACTGCAGCAAACTACTCAAACTGTGCAATTTCTGTTTTGAGGTTTCACATACATCTATCTTTATGTTTATATATATATAAACTGTATATACACCATTGTCTCTCTGTGGCTTTCTGTCTGTCTGTCTGCATTTGTTTCTTATGCATGGCAACATCTTTTAAGTTACAAACTCCAAACTAGGGGTACAAATACAACTTTGTGTGGGGGGGTAACATCCGCTATGTGGCCGCGGCCTCAGGAGGGGATGTGGGGAGCGGATGGGGGAGCATATATTCTCTATGTACATGTGTACCGTGTAGCGCCACCTCGTGGTGGCAGCGGGTATCACAATTCCATTTCTTACTTCGACAATGCTGAAGCTGAAACACTCCGCATGAATAAATTAACCAGAGGGAGCCACGTGCGCGAATAAAGTGTGAGGGAAATATTTCTAGCAGCAAGCGACGTGCGGTCAGGGTGATAGGGATGGGAGTGGAGCTGGGCAGAGGGGTTGGGGTGAACGGGTGGTGAAGGGATGCTGGGATGCGGAGTGGTGGGAGGGGTTGTTGGGGTGAACGGGTATTGGGAAACGTCAATGCCTCTTTCTTTTGATTAAAGCCATCAGCGAAGCAATAGGTACTTTTGCTAGTATACCTATAAAAAGGCAAAAATCTCTGTCCCTCTCTCTTTGTGTGTATGTGTCCTACACATGGCCACATTTTAAGTTAAAAACCCCAAACTCCAGGTATACAGTCGTGGCCAAAAATATTGCCACCCTTGCACTTTTTTCAAATAATGCACCATTTCTTCCAGAAAATTGTGGAAATTAAAAAACTTTTGGTGTCCACGTATATATTTCTTTGGTTTGCAGTGAAACAAAACAAAAAAAGCTGAAAAAAAATACTAAATCTTAGCTTATTCCACACAAAAATCCTAAAATGGCCCAGACAATATTATTGGCACCTTTTAGAAGTTGTTAGAAATAATTAGATTTCAAGCAGGTGATTCTCCTTTACTTTGGAATTGAACTCACCTGTAGAGAGTTGCAGGTGCCTGCAATATAAAAATCACTCATTCAACCAGTTTGAATAGAGAAAAGGAGTCATTCTGCTGTTTTGTGTCACTGTGTGTACCGCAATGAGCATGGAGAAAAGAAAGAAAGCCAGAGAATTATCTGAGGAGGTCAGACACAAGATTGTAGCCAGGTATGGACAATCTCAAGGCTACAAGTCCATCTCCAGAGACCTTGATGTTCCTGTGTCCACCGTACACAATGTGTTCAGGAAGTTTAAGGCCCATGGCACTGCAGCCAACCTCCGTGGACGTGGCCGCAAGAGAAAACCTGATTGAAGATTGCAGCGAACGATTGTTCGAATGCTGGAAGAAGCACCTCAATCAAATGCCAAACAGAATCAAGCTGACCTTCAGACACAAGGTACGACAGTTTCAACTCGCACCATCCGTCCCCAACTCAATGAAAGGAGCTTCTATGGTAGGGGACCCAGGAGGACCCCACTGCTGAGAAAGCCCAACTGGAGTTTGCCAAAACACCTGAACAAGCCAAAATCCTTCCGGCAGAATGATATTATTATTATTACTTATTATTACTATTACTACCTCCACAATTAGAGCTCTTTGGTGAATCACATCATCTCTATGTTTTTAGAAAACAAAATTAACCCTTCAAAGAAAAGAACACCTTCCCTACAGTCAAACATGGAGAAGGTTCAGTGATGTTTTGGGGTTGCTCTGCTGCCTCTGGCACTGGGTGCGTTGAATGTGTGCATGACATCATGAAATCAGGAGATTACCAAGGCACTTTGGAGCACAATGTTCAATGCAGTGTCAGAAAGCTGGGTCTCCGTCGAAGGTCATGGGTCTTGCAGCAGGACAATGACCCCAAACACACCTCAAAAAGCACCAAGGAATGGTTCAAGACAAAACGCTGGACTGTTCTGAAGTGGCCAGAAATGAGTCCAGATCTAAATCCCATTGAACACATGTGGGGAGATCTGAAAACAGCAGTTGGGAGAAGACACCCTTCAAATCTGGGAGAACTGGAGCAGTTTGAAAAAGAAGAGTGGGGCAAACTGCCAGTAGAGAGGTGTAGGAAGCTCATTCATGGCTACAGGAAGTGCTTGACTGCTGTTATTTTGTCCAAAGGCTGTGTGTGCTACCAAATATTAAGTCGAGGGTGTCAATAATTTTGTCAATGCCATTTCTTTTTATTTTCTGATTTAAAAGGATATATTAAGTTCAGAATCAAAAACAAAGGTTCTGCAATTTTGACAGTAAAATAAAAATATTGCAGAGACCAAATACTTTTGTCAATATCAACTTATTTGTCGAGAAAATTGCGAGTTATTTGAAAAAAAGTGCAAGGGTGCCAATACTTTTGGCCAGGACTGTAAATTTAACCTTGTGTGGGGGGTAACATAGGCTATGTGACTGTGGAGTCACACATGGGTGTGGGGGAAGGGCGAGGGTGGGGCGGGGGGAGGGGATGACATAAATTATCTTTGTAAATGTGTACTGTGTAGCCCCACCTGGTGGTGGTGGCAGAGAGTATTACAAATCCCTTTTTAGTTACCTGCACAATGCTGAGTTTAAAGCACTCTTTACACGGGTAAATTAATTTTGGCAAACAGGACGACTCTTTGGTCAGTCAGCGAAGCGATGGATAGGCTCCGCTTGTTACTTCTAAAGCAGAACTCCTTACATCCACTAACTCACAAATACAACAGTAGAGCCTGCAAATACAACATACAGCAAGGGCACCTAAATTACAAAAAAAAAAATTTCTAAACAATGGGCTTACAAATAACAACAACAAAAAACGGGAATGCTTATCAATGCACTGTATTGAATTTAAGGTTGGGATGGCAAAGTTATATGCTTTATGCTGGGATGGGAGTGCAAGTTAAGCCAATATATTGTTATGGCCCTGGGTTTTGAGTACACTAAGAAGGAGGTATCTTCGGTTTCCCTCGGACTTACCGGTCCTGAAGCTACCACACACGACACGAATAACTTCATGCTGCGGCAGGTTGCTAGTCAACCGTGAGCACCAATCAGTCATCCACGTGTTCCAGTGTCCGCCGTATATTACCGTTTAACTAGAGGTCACGTGGGCTCCTGGCCATGGCACGCACCCTCGATATGCCCCACCCTTATCTTAATTAGATCTCAATGAGTCTGGCGTTAAAACGAGGGGTGCATATCAGACTAATGAGCTATCCAGTTGGGAATTTCAATCTCCTGGGCTGACCTAAGTGCGAATAGTGCTGGATCAATGGAGGAAAAGACGAACACGGACATATTGAAAATGAACGTCAACAAGGGATTTATTACAATTATTTACATGGGGGTGATGTGAGTTGTGGGATCATGAAAGAAAAAAGGGGGAGGGGGGGGGCTTTAATGTACAACTAAGCAATCAAGGGGGGTATGCAAATCAAAATGTAAAGTGAGCCATCGCAAGCAAATTAAGAATGCAAGCGAGTATGCACAGAGCAAAGAAAATGGAAGAGATCAAATCCATAACCTATGCCTTACCTGCCGCTATTACACAATACAGGGCGCCATTCAGACATTTACGGGAGGTAAGAAATGGTTAGAAAGACAGACAGTGCAAGGATCACGGCCTCTCGCTTACCGGGTGGGTATCGTGCTCTGTCGTGCTCCCGCGACCCAACGCTAAAGGAGGGTTTAAAAGGAGCAATACTTGCAGTGTCTTATAATGCAGTGATTGTAGAGAGCGCAGGGTGTCATGTGTGTCATGCAAGATAAAATGTGAATATGTGTTATCAGTCAGTGGCCGCTCCAGAGGAGTTGGGCTGTTTCTCTGAAAAGAACAGTTGGTGGCGTACTGCCTCTTCATTGAGGTCTTGAGTTAGTAAGAACAATCTTTACACTGTAGCGGCTACCGCTGGGTATACACAATCGCCTTGCACCTACCGAGGACGCGGAGCGATCACCATGCCGGGCTCGTCCGGGACGCCCGGGCATGCCCGCTCTCGACTTGCCAGGCCTCGTCCGGGATGCCCGGGCACGCCCCCTCTCGCCTTTCCCGGGCAAACGCTCCGGGATAATGTGTATATATATTGCTGCCCGATAAACGGGTTTTTCAGAGTACCCGAGTTGATTTGACACAATAAAGAAACTCGGACGAATTCCAGCTTTTTGTCGCGTCCATTCTTTCGATTTACGTTGGAGCATAGCTCCTACATTGGTGACCCGACATGGACACGGCAGTTGCCCTCAAACTGCCTACCTTCTGGGAGGCTCACGCGGCGGTTTGGTTCGCCCAGGCGGACTCCCTGTTCGCCCTGCGAGGCATCACGGCCGACGACACCCGCTTCCACCATGTGGTAGCAGCGCTCGGCTCCGCCACCGCGGCCCGCGCCCTGAGCCTCCTCGAGAGCCCGCCAGCCGCTGACAAATACGACGCGATTAAAAAGCTCCTCCTCGACGCTTTCGCCCTCTCATTGGCGGAACGCGCACGGCGCCTGCTCGACCTGCCCGAGCTCGGCGACACGCGCCCGTCCGAGCGAATGGACTACATGCTTTCGCTGCTCGGTGAGCACTCTCCGGCATTCCTGTTCCGGGAGCTTTTCCTCCGTCAGCTGCCCAGCCAGGTACGCCTCGCCCTGGCAAGCACGACGATCACGGATCCCCGCGCCCTCGCCAGGGAAGCCGACAAGATCTCCGCGGCAGGCCAACGCATTGGAGCAGCGACCTGGAGCCCACCGCCGTCCGAAGCAACGCCCATGGCGCCCGAGCACCCGGCACGGTCGACGACCGAACTGCCGACGCAATTGGCGGCCGCTACGCCGCGCCGACCACCTCCAGCACGACGACCGGGGCCTCCACCTGACCAGGCGTGGTGTTATTATCATGCCAGGTTCGGACAGAAGGCCCGGACATGCCAACCCCCGTGCACCTTCGGCAAGCCGGGAAACGGCCGGGCCGGCGTTCATTACCAGCCATGAGCGCCGGCCACATGGGCAACTTACTTTTCATCAGGGACAAAGCGTCCGGACAGCGCTTCCTGTGTGACACCGGCGCCCAACTGAGCGTCATACCCGCCTCCGATCAGGACAGGCAGTCCGCGGTTTGCGGCCCCTCCTTGGTTGCGGCCAACGGATCGGCCATCTGCACCTTCGGCCCGCGCAACGTCACCCTCTGCTTCGGTGGCCAACGCTTTAATTGGACTTTTGTACCCGCAAGTGTGCCCATGGCTCTGCTAGGCGCCGACTTCCTCTACGCACACGGACTGCTGGTGGACGTCCAACGGCGTCGCCTCATCAACGCCGAGACCTTCAGCTCCCTGGTATGCACATTGAGCAGCTCCGCTCCGACCGAGCTGGCATGCGCCCTCCCGGCGGCGAACGAGTTTGCTCGCCTGCTCACGGAGTTCCCAGCCCTCACGCGGCCGACGTTTTCGGCTGTCGCAGTACGACATGGGATCGAGCACCACATACCAACCACGGGCCCGCCGGTCTACGCCAGAGCCCGCCGCCTCGACCCAGCCAAGCTCGCCGTGGCCAGAGCCGAGTTCGACGCTTTGGAACACCTCGGCATCGTGCAGCGCTCCGATAGCGCGTGGGCTTCGCCACTACACATCGTCCCAAAACCAGGGGGCGGCTGGCGCCCATGTGGCGACTACCGCCGCCTTAACGACGCAACCACCCCCGACAGGTATCCGATCCCGCACATCCAAGAATTCTCCGCCCGTTTGGCAGGAGGGGTCATTTTTTCAAAGATCGATTTAATACGGGGATACCACCAGGTACCTGTCAGGGCGGCCGACGTCCCAAAAACGGCCGTCATCGCGCCGTTTGGCTTATTCGAATTCCTGCGAATGCCGTTTGGCCTCAAGAACGCGGCTCAGGCGTTCCAGCGCTTGATGGACGGCGTGCTGCGCGACCCGCCGTTCCTCTTCGTTTACCTGGACGACATCCTCGTCGCCAGCACGTCCCGGGCCGAGCACCTTCTCCACCTCCGAACACTGTTCGGGCGCCTCAGCGAGCACGGCCTCATCGTCAACCCGGCCAAATGCCACTTCGGCACGACGGCCGTTGATTTTTTGGGCCACCACATCACCAAGAACGGGGCCGTGCCGCTGCCAACCAAGGTCGAGGCCATCACCACGTTTCCGCGTCCCCGCTCCATAAAGGCCCTGCAGGAATTCCTGGGAATGGTGAATTTCTATCACCGCTTCGTGCCCCGCGCTGCTCAACTCATGCGGCCCCTCTACGAAGCCCTCCGGGGCAAGCAGGCCAAGCACGACGTCGTCTGGTCCGCAGCAATGGACGCGGCCTTTAAAAGCTCAAAGCGGGCCCTCGCCGATGCAACACTGCTCGCTCACCCAGTGCTCAACGCTCCCATCGCCCTCACCACGGATGCCTCCGACTACGTGGTGGGCGCCGTACATGAGCAATGGGTGAACGGGGTTTGGCAGCCACTCGCTTTTTTCAGCCGGCAACTCCGGCCGAACGAGCTCAAATATAGCACGTTTGACCGTGAGCTCCTCGGTCTACACCTGGCCGTTCGCCATTTCCGCCACCTCCTGGAGGGTTGGTTTACGCAATGGCCAAGGTCACGGAGCCGTGGTCGGCCTGCCAACAGCGCCACCTCTCCGCCGTGTCGGAGTTTACCACGGACATCCGGCACGTCGCCGGCAAAGACAACGCCGTGGCCGACTGTCTTTCTCGGGCCAGCGCGAACGCGGTCCACCTCGGCGTGGACTTCGCGCTTATGGCGGCGGACCAAACCACCGACACCACGGTGCAAGCCCTCTGGGCGGCGGACACGGGCCTCCGCCTGGCCGACATCCCCTTTGCGGACACTGTCCTGCTCTGCGACGTCTCCCAAGGCCAGCCTCGCCCCATCGTGCCCGTTACCTGGCAACGCCGCATCTTCGCCTCCCTCCACGGCCTTTCCCACCCGGGCCGGAAAGCTTCCCAGAAGCTGGTGTCGGCGCGATTCGTCTGGCACGGCCTTCGACGGGACATCCGCGATTGGACCAGCACCTGCACAGCCTGCCAACAGGCCAAGGTCCACCGATACACCCAGGCCCCGCTGGCACCTTTCACCGTGCCCGAACGACGTTTCGACCACGTCAACGTGGACCTGGTGGGCCCCCTCCCCCCATCACGGGGTTTCACACACCTGCACACCATGGTGGACAGGACCACCAGGTGGCCGGAGGCCGTTCCCCTCATCTCCACCACCACCGCCGACGTGGCGCAGGCTTTCATCGCCACCTGGGTCGCCCGCTTCGGCGCACCGGCAGACATCTCGTCGGACAGCGGACCGCAGTTCACCTCCGAGCTGTGGGGCGCGGTCGCCCGCAACCTGGGGGTCAAGCTCCACCGTACTACGGCCTACCATCCCCAAGCCAACGGGTTGTGCGAGCGATTCCACCGCTCCATGAAGGCCGCGCTCATGGCCGGCCTTCAGGACGGCGGTTGGGCCGACCGGCTGCCGTGGGTCCTTTTGGGCCTTCGCACGGCCCCCAAGGAGGACCTCCGGGCGTCCACTGCCGAGCTTGTCTATGGCCAGGCGCTACGCGTCCCGGGCAAATTCATGCCCGACGCTACCAGTCCCTGGTCCGCAGCTCACCAGCGCTCGGACCTCCAGGAGACCGCCCGACGGTTTGCCCCCGTGCCAACGTCCCACCACGGTGACCCCCAGTCCTACGTCCCCTCAGCGCTTCGCACAGCGGAGTACGTTTTTGTGCGTCATGACGCACATCGGGGGCCACTCCGGCCGTCGTACGACGGGCCCTTCCGGGTCCTGCGACGGGACGACAAGTCGTTCGTCATCGACATCGGCGGCAGGTCGGACCGGATTGCGGTGGACCGGCTCAAGCCGGCGCACGTGGACATCGACCAACCGCCACGGTTGGCCCTTCCGCCGCGGCGAGGCCACCCCCTGTCCACGGTGCCCCCCACTCGACCGCCCCCCCACCACCGGTCCCCCCCCCCCCCCCCCCCACGACCCACCAGGGGTCGCTTCGGCCAGGTCATCGGGACCCCCCTTAAATTGACCCTGCCGGTGCAAGTCGATTCTGGGGGGACGTGTGTCGCGGCTACCGCTGGGTATACACAATCGCCTTGCACCTACCGAGGACGCGGAGCGATCACCATGCCGGGCTCGTCCGGGACGCCCGGGCATGCCCGCTCTCGACTTGCCAGGCCTCGTCCAGGACGCCCGGGCACGCCCCCTCTCGCCTTTCCCGGGCAAACGCTCCGGGATAATGTGTATATATATTGCTGCCCAATAAACGGGCTTTTCAGAGTACCCGAGTTGATTTGACACAATAAAGAAACTCGGACGAATTCCAGCTTTTTGTCGCGTCCAGTCTTTCGATTTACGTTGGAGCATAGCTCCTACAACACCATGAAAGCTGAGAACAGAAAGTGTGAGATAATAGCCTACTGTGTGAGAGCTAAAAGGTATATGCAGCATGGCTCGTCTTCGACCCTATGGTCTGCTCACTCCGTCCGTCCGAGTGCCTCGACCTCCAGCTCGCCCCACCAACACGAGCACCACATCTCAAGCATCCTTTCACAAGCGATGAACCCGAACTAGAGCTACCACAAGACCAAAGCCAGAAACAGCGCTCTCATCCACTCCCCTGCGGCTATTTTATAATGCGCCTATTTTATAATGCGCCTATTTTATAATGCGGCTATTTTATAATGCAGCTATTTTATAATGCCTTGGCAGGGGCGGGGCCAACAACTGCATCAAAATTAGCTCTTAGTGAAAATACGGCTGCCCCGCCCAGGCCAGACCGTTACAACTCTCCCTCACCCGGTCTCAAAATCATGGCAGAGTCTGGAGCTCAGCGGGACTAACATGGGGCTTGGCTTGCGGTATGTTCCAGGCGCGGGGTGAACAATGACCAGCATGTACAGTATAACGGCTTAATTGCAATGGAATTTAATGTGTGCATAGGAAACAAGTGTAACTAAAAAAAAATCTGTATTAATAAACGGTCATCGTGATGAACTTTTGTGTCGTGTATAAAGGAAAGATTAAGGGAAATAGTGCGGGTGACGGTGACGCGACATTCAAATGAGGTTTTGGCGTGATATGGGAATTACTCATGGCTCGGGAACCTTTCTAGATTAAAACAAGAACCGCGCATGCGTCAGTCACGTGAAACAATTATACCGGAAAAACAGGGAAAAAGCCTCTCTACCCTTCACCAACGCATTGTATTACACTAACCCACTACACACGCGGAAGGAGCTATTATAATCTTGTACTATGGAAATAATTACACTAAGGGACCTGTATGGTGGTTGCCATTGCCTCTGAGCGGTTTCCTAAAATCGCAACAATATATTTGAGTCACTACTAGACGACCACTGCACCCATTTGGTCACGAGGAAAAACAACCGAGTGGAGGTAAACTAGCCTTGAGCCCTGAATGGGATAAACTTATCAATTGATGCTCAGCAGAGAACTGTATAAGTGTTGAGTTATTATTCGTCTCACCGTGAAGAGGTTGCGAGACTATTTGTAATGCCTCTGTCTCTGTGTCTGCCCACGTCTATATATTTTTGCTTTAAAAAATTATTTATATGCAACCGCTTGTCAGATCGATGCGAAACTTTAAACATAGGAGGAACTCCCCATGGAGGAGCGTTGACAGTTTGATAACTCTAGCATCATGGGTCACATGGTATGACAGCCATATTAGATTAAAGGGAAAAATTTTTGGACTTCTCTGAAACCGGTTAACAAAAAAGGTTTAAACTTGGCATATGTCATGAACTCCCCATGGGGTATATAGCTTGATAACGATTGTCATTGGTGAAGTGGTGCTCCAGCCATAATTGGTTGAATCGAAATCCCTATCTGAAAAATCTGAAACTTCATATATATGATCTTCGACCCGATGAGAGTGAAGAATTAAATCGATGATGTAATTGGTCATGTGGTCTAATGGCTCTATTGGATTGAATTTTTTTTTAAATGTAAATAAAATCTTCTTATCCAGAACCGCTTAACAGATCGATACGAAACTTCATACCTATGATTGACAAGCAATGGGGAATGTATTTTAATTTGTTATGAAATGGGTTTCCAACTCAGTCAGGTTCACTATGTTTTTTTCGTTCAAAATCATGGTAGATTAGCAAACCTATACATTTTTGGAAACGTTATTACATGGAAAATCTGAAAATCAATGTTTACATTTGCCAATTCCGACCAATTCGATTCGACCAATTCGACCAATCGACCAATTCGACCAATCGCTTCGATCGACCATTCGACCAATTCGATTTGCCAATCAATTTGACCGACCTTTGCTTGTGTGGAACGGACTGTGAAAACGATGCGGACTATATTGTCGGATACGACACACAGGACAGTGATGACGAACTCTAAATGGCATATTCTGTAATCGTGTATGTTTGATGCCATTGACTGCCTGTGTATATTTTGTCATTGACTGCCTGTGTAGATGTGAAGTTATACTGACTGCATGTGTATGTATGATTTTGCTGACTGCCTGTGTATGTTTGGTGATATGAATTATTGTGACACATTTTGATGTTATTAACTGCCTGTACAAAATGATAACATGTATTTGATTATGCAACTTATCGCGAATATAAAGACAGTATTTTGCAATTCAAAACCTTTGATTCGTGTCTTACCATTCCCCATAGCACTAATTTGATACTTTCATTGGATTCCTTGTCCCTGAAAATATAGGTTTAGTATATTTTTAAAAGTTTTTAGGGTAATTAGAGGCAGAAATAGAACAAAATATGTATTTTACAGTGGCCACTTTGAAAATCCAAAATGGCCGCCATACAGGTATCTCTCCAAATGTAAACATTGATTTTTAGTTTCCTTATGCTATAACCTTTCCAAAAATGTATAGGTTTGCTAATCTACCATGATTTTGAACGAAATATAATTTATTGACATAGTGAACCTGACTATCAACTCCTTCGGGGGGGGGCAGCCAAGGACAGTAAAGTGAAAACATTTCGGAGGCCATATGAATCAGCACAACCCAGAAGGGTAAAAAAATGAATAGAAAGAAAACTTTGCAAAGGTTAAAATTGCTCAACTTTAATTGCCAATGACAGTTGCTTTTCGTTATAGTTCTATTCCAGCCATGATGTGTGCTGTGCAACATTCAAAAGATATATTCTATAGAAGCTGTTTGTTGTGCATCAATTTAGTCAACTGTTAAGAAAAACAAAATTAAACAATTAGCAACGCAACTATTATATAAACCACATTCTCCTTAATGAATTCACACACCAAGTAAATGAAAAAATAAACACCCAGAAGCGTGACGAACAGCTGCATTATTCCACAACGATATAACAACAATATACAAGGTGGCCCATCAAATGATGACATTTACAATCGTGGTCGAGGAGAAAAACCGCCATCACTTTGGTGGGCCACCATGTGTAGTCTCCAAGACCAGTTGCTGGGAAGTTGCAATGAACGAAAGATTATATGCCGAGAGCGGGACACTTCAAAATAGCAGGTACAAAGTCAAGCTGGTTCTGTTGTAGCCACTTAGACCGTGTTATCTGGACTGGGATGCAGGAAGATCTTGCTTCCGCAGTGATGAAACCATCAAAAATAATCGCCAGGTGACAAATTCAGTTGGTAAACTGAACATCGTGCAAATCTCGCTTGAAGGTCCCGATCCAGTTATTATGGCTCCGAGTACACGTGGATCCCAAAAAAATATAACGTGCAAGTTCACCCACAGTCGCATTTCGGTCGTCAGCCATTCATGGAGAAAAAAAAAGTTTTCATTCTTTCTCAAAACGACTTCACAAAGCAAACTAGAGTAAGAGAAGGATAGGCTAGCATGCAAACACCGTACAGTCGTGGTGGAAGTATGTTGTTGATGCTCACCGATATCATAACGTTGTATTGTTATTATTGTTCCAGTTATCATGACATTTACATTACAAACCAATATGGTTAGGAGATGCAACGATTGTGACTGATAACCAGGATCCGACTACATCGAACAGACGTTAGGACTGTACAGCGTTCCGTGTTTGGCTCGATATAGCATTGTCCAGGGGTCGTCAGTGCATTCCGGTTTGTCTGTACACGATTGTACATCTACGTTATTTCAGCACAACTGGAGCGAAGGTAAAGTCACACGAAATGGAGAAAAAGGTTCTGTCGCCTTTTGTATTTTGGTCACCCGTGTCAAAATAACTGAATGTCTCTGGACACATTTTGTACACCAATTACACATCAGTACGATGATCGAAGCTTCAACTTTCTGAAATGGGGCCGCAGCATGTAACGTGACGTTTAATGGCCACCTGGTAACTGGCGCCGCTCTTTGCTCTGAAATTTCTAAAATGGCGCCGCTTTTATGGACCGCCTGAACTTCCATATTTAGAATTGTGCAACGTATCCGTATGTTGGGCACTTATTGGAAGATTATAACCTCAAGGTATGCTTCTGCCGAACATTTGGCCATCACCACAGGATAATGCTATAATTCCACTCTCGACATCGATTAGTGGACTCAAATTGGTCACCCACAACTGTGGAGTTAAACGTGGTCAATTCCTTTAAAAAGGTCAAATATACTCCATAATTGAATTTTTCTACCAACATAACTGTGAGTGAGGGTGTGAGCACAACTGCAAAAACAGGAAAAAAAACGACCAGCGAGATAGTGGATGGAGAGACCTTTGCTTGTGAGGACTGACTGACTCACACTCACTCTCTCTCGCCCCTGCTGGTCGTTGGTGAGTCGTGCGTGGGTGTGGCATCATGGTGGCTGTGCATGTTGAGCTATGAGTTCTCTGTGGTCTTGGTTGTTTTTCCCACCCCCATTTCGCTCCCTTGTGTCCTTGTTTATGCTTGTAAAGTTTCCCCTGTGGGTCCTTTCATTGTTGAGACAAGAGAGAGGGAGAGAGCGCACACGGTAGGTGGTGTTCGGTTGCCTTTTTTTCGAACCTCCGGGTTTGAGGCCTGGCCTCCATTTTGCCGTGTTTTCCTAGTCCAGGCAGCGGTGTTTCGCTGCTCTAAACGTTTCTTGGACCTAGTCCATTAGTTTTACCTCCACTTGCCGGTGTTGCTTGTGGTTGGTATCGTTTTGTTGATTTCTCACCTTTTATTTATTTAATTTACGTTCGCTATGGCAAACGATTGTTTGAGGAATAGCATGTACGAGTCGCTCACTCGCAAGCATGGGCTGGTGTGCGACCCTCCGAGTGAGGTAAAGATGGAGCAAGTGCTTCTAGCAATTGGAAAAAGCGTCGGCTCACATAATATCCGTGCAGCCTCTCGAATGAACAAGAAGGTGGTTGTGTTTGTATTGGAGGTGCACATGGTGAACTCCGTTATGGAGCGAGCAAGGCCTTCTCATAGAACCCACCCTGTTTCTCATGGTTTCCCCATTAGATACACCTGTGGTGAGGGTCAATGTGTCTAATGTCCCTCCCTTTGTTAAAGGTGAGGACTTGTGTGCTCAATTGAGCAAGTTCGGTACGATCGTATCAAAAGTGACAATGGTGCCGATACACTCGGCAAGGGGTGAATTTCGACACGTGATGACTTTTAAAAGGGTCGTTTACATGATATTGTCCGAAAATGTGCAAAAGCTCAATGTAGTTTTGCATGCAAAGATTAATGGCCATACTTATAGAATGTATGCCTCCACGGACGTCATGGCATGCTATGGGTGTGGAGCTGACGGACACATAAAGAGTTCCTGTCCCGGTTTGGTGAGACCATTAGCAAATCGAGACCAGGTGATTGCAGATTCTCCTCCCTCCCCACCTAATGGGGCGGATGATATTGTAGACTCTTCCCCACGACCTAATGGTGATCGGGAAACAGTCGACTCCTTCCCCTCACCTACTCAGATACGTCGAATGGTAGACCCCTCCCCACAACCATTGGGTGAACAGGAAACAGTAGACCACTCCTCCCTACCTGCTGGTGTGACAAAAGTGGTTGATCCCTCTCCTACTGTACAGGACTGTACGGATGACAATATGGAAGGGTTCGTAACAGTGGTTCGTAAAAAAGGGCATAAACGTTCATGTCCCGTCGTGAAGGATGCAAGCACAGTGCATAGTAAGGTACTTGTTGTGCAAACGTGTCGCCGAGCTTGCAAGATGGAGCTTGTGTAGAGAATCCCTGTTTGGGATTGCAAACTGAACCGGAACCGGGTTTAAATCTAAGCAATTCGTTTGCACCACTTGCCGAACTGTTTGAGGGTTCTGAGTGCGATATAGGCGTCGAGAATCCTCGTGCATCTCAGGAGGACACAAGTGGGGATATTGATAACCCTGATGTCTTACATGACATTAATGTAATGGTCACAGAGGTGGGCGCAGGGATGGCCAGGTGTAATGATAAAACAGATAAGTCAGACAGCCCCTCAGAGGAAACCTGTAAGCCGACACGTTTCGAACAAAATAAAAGGGATGATAAGAAGGAAGCTGCATGTGACGATGAGCAGCTAAACATGAATGAAAACGATATCCATGTTTCTGATCCTGGGGAGATTTGTGCCTCAGAAATAAGTTTGCATCAGGAAGAGAATGACAAAGATGATGCAGTTGATTTTGATGAAGCCTACTCTACCCCGGCAGGTTGTGGGTTTTGTGCCCAAGAGGATGCGGGTGGGGACACTGTAGTTACAGAAGATGAAGTTAAAAAATTCCTCCATGAATCCTTCAGGAAAAGGAATGTCAGAATTCAGGATTATTTCCCAAACCTACATGCTTTTCTAAAAACTACTAGAAACATGATTCGTGAACCCCAGCAAGTTGGGATCTCAGAACCTCAATTTCAGCGGTTCAGGAAGTGTGCCACTGAGGCAGGAAAATAACTCCAAGAGGAGGAAAATTAATGAAGAATAAATGAAGGTAACGTCTCTCAACATAAACGGAGGCCACAGCTGTATGCGGCGTCTGGAGGTGTTACAACTATTTGAGAAAGAAAAGATTGATATTTTCATGTTACAAGAGACACACATCAACCAATCTTGTGAAGACAAGTGGCGCAGAATGTTTAAAGGGTGCCATGTTTTCTCCAGTGCGGTTGAAGAAGCGAAAGCGGGGATGGCAATAATCTTGCATCCTCGCCTTCAACCATCCGAGATTCACTATAGAGAGATTTGTAAGGTTTTCTTGATGGTGGTGGATTTTATGAGCAGCAATCAAAAGGTTAGCATTATTAATGTGTATTGCCCCAGTGACAGCGCTGAAAGGGCTCTATTTCTTCCAAAATTAGCGGATTGTTTAAGCACTGTTGATTTGACTTGTTTAATTTGTATGGGGGGAGACTATAATTGCACACTCAACCCTCGACTGGACAGGAACACTCCTGAGCTACATCCACCCAGTGCAAAGTCCTTGGCACAACTTGTGAAAAAATACAAACTTAGAGATGTATGGCGATTACAAAATCCAAACACCCGTCAACATACATGGGTGTGCTGTGCAAAAAAACCAGTTAACCATGGGTCGACTGGACAGATTGTACGTGAACCAAGGAATGGTGAATCTGGTTAAGAGAACATGTATAACTCCATCTGGCTTTTCTGATCACCATATGATTGCAATGGATTGTATGTTACCCTATCATTGCTGTAAGAGTGTACACTGGAATTTCAATGTGAAATTGTTACAAGATGAACATTTTAAAAATGCCTTCAGACTGGTATGGGAAGGATTAGAAAAGAAAAAGTCTTCCTATGTCAATATGCGACAGTGGTGGGACTGTACCAAGTCACAAATTCGGATTTTCTGCCAACAATATTGCTCGTATGCCACCAGTAATACGTCTGGGTTGATAAGTGCTCTCAAAGCAGATGTACTTAAATATGAACAAGAAGCTGGAACATCTTGGGGAAGTGACCAATATCGCAGCTGATAGAGAAAAAGACCCTGCTGGCCGAACTGGTCAAAGAGCGTGCGGCGGGAGCAATGATTCACCTGCGGATGAGCATAATACACCTCGAGACTCCAAACAAAGATTTCTTCAAAATGCAGAAGGCTGCCAACACGTCTCGGCAGATTCAGAGTCGACGCTCTTCCGACGGTGTTCTGACTCGCCAGAGTGACATTAAGCATTCACTGCAAGAGTTTTACTCAAACTTGTTTACTCCAAGAACAGTGGATAAAACGACGGCAAATGAGATGATTGAACTTCTCCCATCTCTTTCTGAAGAGCAGCAACTCCAACTGGAATGTGACATTTCTCTGGAGGAGCTCACAACAGCAGTGAAACAACTCGAAGACGGCAAGGCCCCCGGAATTGACAAACTTCCTGCTGAATTTTACAAAGTCTTTTGGAATGTTCTGGGTCCTGCTTTAATTGAGATTTTTCACGAGAGCCTAAATCAGGGGGAATTGCCCCTGAGCTGCAGAAGAGCTGTCTTATGTCTTCTTCCCAAGAAAGGGGATTTGCAGCAGATTACAAACTGGCGGCCTGTGTCATTGTTAAATACTGACTATAAGATTGTGTCAAAAATGCTTGCAATGAGTCTTAAAAAGGTCATCTCGTTCTTAGTTGGGAATGACCAAACGTATTGCATACCTGAACGATCCATGCATGACAGTATTTTCTTGGTTCGAGACTTGATTACTATCGGTCAAACTGCGTCGCACGCTTTTGAGTTATTACTCCTTGATCAGGAGAAAGCTTTTGACAGTGTGGATCACTCATTTTTGTTTGCAGTTCTTACTAAAGCAGGATTTGGAGAAAAATTCATTTCTTGCATAAAACTTTTATACAACAATGTATCATGCCTGCTAAAAGTAAATAACAGTCTGTGTCGTCCTTTCCCCTTTCAGCGTGGCATCCGTCAGGGCTGTCCACTGTCAGGCATGTTGTACACACTGTTCATCAAACCTTTACTGGCTCTCCTTCGTACCACCTTATCTGGTTTGTCCTTGTCAAACAATTCCAAAATTGTTACGTCAGCATATGCAGACGACCTGTGTGTTGTGGTAAAAAACCAGGAAGATGTTTTTGAGCTATCCCGGTGTTTTGCCAAATTTGAACTTGCTTCATCAGCAAGAGTAAATTGGAACAAAAGTGTAGCTCTTTCTCTGTACCCAGATACCCTATCGGGGTCACAGGCTTCACATATGGTTCCCCCAACTCTTCCAGGAGGAATGTTATGGAAAACGGATGGGTTTAAATACTTAGGCATCCATTTGGGAACTACAAGCTATATGAAGAAAAACTGGGATGGTTTCCTAGATAACATTAAGCAGAAACTATCAAAGTGGAAAGGGATGCTCCATATCTTGTCACTTAAGGCACGGGTAACGATAATAAACAACCTGGTGCTTCCAATCGTATGGCATAAGATCATAGCACTCCAGCCTCCTCAAGCTCTGATCACCAACATTCAAAGGGGTCTAGTTGACTTCTTCTGGGGAGGCCACCACTGGCTTAAGCCAGATGTGTTGTGCAGACCACGTAATTCAGGTGGTCAAAACCTAGTGCACATCCATAGTCGAATAATGGCTTTTCGTCTAATGACAATAAAACGTCTGCTGTACAGTGAGGTTGTGCCCTGGCGTCCTCTCACGAATACCTTGCTCAGGCAGTAGGTGGAATGGACTATGACCGGGAACTTTTCCTTATGGACTTGAAGCAGATCGATAGAGCTCGGCTCCCTGCATTTCATCGGTCTCTCCTGAATGCCTGGCAAGCTCGAGGAGTGCAGCGGTTGGAGATCTCTTATGATCCCAGGAGGTTTGTGCATGAGCCATTGTTCCAAAACTCACTATTCGCTGAAGTATATACCAGCCGAGCTTTTATGGAACATTTTACGAACAATGGGATCAATAAAGTGCGAGATCTTATGGAGCTATCCTTAAAGCGATGGTTGTCTACCAGCACTGTTTCTGGAAAAATTGGCTTGCGTTCAATTAGAATAGTGAGCAGGGTCATAAAGATTGTATCCCAGACTTTTTTAGATTTAAATATTGGGTGGAATGGGGTAAATGAAGAAGTAGATTTTCGTTTAACCTTCCCTGAACTCTCAGTCACTGCCCAGGAACAACATGGTGTGTTTTCCTCTAACAGCGAAGAATCCGGTGTGTTCCACATCATGGGAAAAAGGGCAATGTATAGAATTTGTCTGGAGGTGTGCTTACCGGACTGTGCAGCACCCTTAAGGAACTAGTGGAAAGAGTTTTTACCTGCAGGAGCATTTCTTACTCCAAATTGGGATGAAATGTACAGGTGTCCTACTGTCGGACGTACAGGAGACCTAAATTGGAGACTGGTCCATCACACCCTGGCCACACAGGTGTTCGTTCAGAAGTTTAACCCTGCTGTGTCTAATTTATGTCCTGTTTGTGGTAATGTTGAACATTTGTATCATGCGTTTATTGAGTGCAAGAGATTGTCATCTCTGTTTCTGTATCTGAGCCGAATCTTTTGTAAATTCAAAATTGTTTTTTCTGTTACAATCTTTGTTTACGGACTTGCATGTAATACTACGAAAAACTGTGATTTTTCTTTTGAATTTTTTGCTTGGAATTGCTAAGCTTGCAATTGATAAAACCAGAAAAGCCAGATTAGGTAGTGGAAAAAATGAAAATGCACTTTTTTGTTTCATCGGGATGGTGTCAGCACGTATAAAGCTCGAACATGCTTATCATGTAAACATGGGGAACCTTCTTGTGTTTGAAGAGTTATGGGGCATGGGGGGTGTTTTGTGCAAATGCATTGGAAATGAGGTTGTGATTTGTATGTAAAGTGGAGTTGGAATACTTTGGTTTTATATTTTTATAATAAAAGGACACAAAAGTCAAAGTCTCTCACTCTCTACCTCTCACACACACACTCTGTCTCTCTCTGTCTCTCTCTCTGTCTCTCTCTCTGTCTCTGTCTCTCTCTGTCTCTCTCTCTGTCTCTGTCTCTCTCTCTACTACACACTCTCTCTCTCTCTCTCTCTCTCTCTCTCTCTCTCTCTCTCTCTCTACCTCGCTACCTCGCTACCTCGCTACCTCTCTCTGAGCTTCGAGCCCGCGCCATGAGAGATTCCAATGTATAACTGAACAGAGAAGGTGGATGTTCTTCATACTTGTCTTTTAGGTTTAGCCTATCCCAGTTAAGACGGTGGCATGTTGAACTGGTCTCAGATTTTTCCATAACTCCATCACAAGTGTAGCAGTATCATCACAAATAAAGCCGTTGAGCTATATCACAAAAAGCCAGGCCCAAAGGCAGCCTAAACCTAAAATTGAAATCACCTTTCTTGCTTCGGGTCTCATGTTGGACATCTTGGTGAAGTCCATAGTGTTATGAACAGTTTCGGAATGTGTTCAAAAAACGGTACGTTATCAAAAGTCTTCAAAACTAGTCAAGTTATAGTCATTAGACAAATCTACTTTAAAGGCACTGTTCAAAACGTTTTGTTCAGTATGTTTGTTTTTTGTTTTTTGTTCACTTCCTGTCTACGCTGTTTTATTGCCCCGTGAAGTTGACTTTTCATTTTACGCTCCGGTGGTTCTCAACACAGTTTTTCATGGCCCGTCTGATGCAGACAAGAAATAAACAAAGTTTGCCGCTGAGTAAAGCGACTTTTACTTCGGGCCTCGCTATTTGAGAAACTCCAGGGTGACAGTTTTAGAGATTGGCCGGGGTAGTGGGAAGTAGCCTCGAGTCCGAAAAAGCTGCTCAAGATTGGTTGTTGATGTTCAGCTTTTACCAACCTGAATGACCGATGTACATAAATAGGTACTAGCCTGCTGGGATCTCTCACGGTACAGATTAATCACTTTTCATTTGAGGTTTGGCCTCTCTGATTCATCCGACCATATGTGGGTGGCTTTGATGCAACGTGTTTTGCCGAATTCAATTTGGCTAATGATGGCTTGTCTCACATTTTTTCAACTTCCCGTTATTTAATGTATAATGTCTCTCTACCTCTCTGTCTTATGATCAGGAGAGAGAGTTTCGAGGCTGTGGATCGCACGTTGCGTGATGTATGTGAAAAATGTAAAGTGTAAAGTGGAGTTGGAATACTTTGGTTTTATATTTTTATAATAAAAGGACACAAAAGTCAAAGTCTCTCACTCTCTACCTCTCACACACACACTCTGTCTCTCTCTGTCTCTCTCTCTGTCTCTCTCTCTGTCTCTCTGTCTCTCTCTCTCTGTCTCTCTCTCTGTCTCTGTCTCTCTGTCTCTGTCTCTCTCTCTCTGTCTCTCTCTCTCCCTCTCTGTCTGTCTCCCTCTCTGTCTCTCTCTCTCTACCTCTCTGTCTCTCTCTCTCCCTGTCTCTCTCTCTCTACCTCTCTGGGTCTCTCTCTCTACCTCTCTGTCTCTCTGTCTCTCTCTCTACCTCTCTGTCTGTCTCTCTCTCTCTCTCTACCTCTCTCTCCCTCTCTACTACACACTGCAGTGACAACTGCAGTCTTCCATCTGCTTGGAAATCAGCCAACATTACCGCTTTACACAGAAAATATGCAAAAACAGATCCTTGCAACTGCAGACCAATCAGCCTGCTCCCAATTATCAGCAAAGTCAAGGAATCCATCATTGCTTCTGACATCAAATAGTACCAGATACCTCTATCAAACTACTACCTTGATTTTTGTTTCACAGTAAAATTGTCATTAATCTTGCTGCTTATGCATCGCCAAACTCAACGTGTACTGCGATTTAGTGTCGGCCATTTCGCCTTGCTGACCCGGACATCAAGTTGAAAACAACTGTCTAAAACTGCCTGTTGGTGCGAGCCTTTTCCAACCCCCGTGACAACTGCACACTGTCCTTTTGGATCCACGACGATGGTCTTGATACCTTGATTTTTGTTTCACAGTAAAATTGTCATTAATCTTGCTGCTTATGCATCGCCAAACTCAACGTGTACTGCGATTTAGTGTCGGCCATTTCGCCTTGCTGACCCTGACATCAAGTTGAAAACGACTGTCTAAAACTGCCTGTTGGTGCGAGCCTTTTCCAACCCCCGTGACAACTGCACACTGTCCTTTTGGATCCACGACGATGGTCCGTGGATGTAACGACCTGTTGCCGGGGCCATTCTTTGGGTAGCAAAACATTCTTGAGGCGGCCACTCTCTGCCGTGAACCATTCCCAATGTAAAATGAAGACATCAATTGCATGTGGTAGTACAAGTGGAAAACACCATTTACATTTGGCCATGAAGGATATTAAAAAGATTGCTGCTCTCAAACCAAACGTTGTCCTAGATCAAGAACGTGGTTAGTAAAAACCATCAAGCACAAATTTTCCTGATGACTCAGTAGAAGTAGTACAGCCAATAGATGATGTTGAAGAATGCAAAAGTGATTGGAAATGCGAGGCGAGACCATCGGTCTATTACATTGACATTTGCCAAGTTTGGGATCACTACTTTCTTGGGTGACTGTCTGCGCTGAGAGCTGGGGGTCTGCAGAGAGTGGCGGGACCCATCCGGTGTTCGGGAGAGGCCCAGATCACTGGATGCTCTTTTCAGTTGTGGTGGGTGGCTGCCGACGGCTGCGGCCTGGTGCTGGCTCACTCGTACGTTTGCCATTTCGTTCTGCACTTCAAATGTCGTTAACAGGAAGTGACTCCGACCCTCAACCTACGGGATACAAAGAGTCCGATGAAGCTAATATCACAGACCGTTTTGACTTCACACCAGATCTGGCAACTTTGAGACCATTAAATTATCAATGGGTGTTTGGACTTATTATAGTGGCTCCAACATGTGGACATGAAACTTAAACATGGCTGATTTATAGTACCAGATACCAGTACCGTCTGGATTCATACATAAAATCTGAAGTGCATGCGATGCTTTTAAATGCAAAACTGCATGTTCACATCATACTATATCATTATTAAAAGAGAAAATACAGCATGTTATTTAATTGTTCTTTGTCTCATATAGTCAGGTCAAAATACAGTTTAACCCCCAAAAAATTGCTACAAAAGGTTTCTCAACTGATTCTGGTAGGGTTTAGCGTACGTTATAACATACTAAAAGTTTACCAAAGTAGGACCCCCGGAAAAGTGTTTTTTTCAAGATGGCGTCCAAGATGGCCACCAAAACCTCTTAATGATCATAACTATGTAACTATCAACTCAAATTTGATGATCTTGATGTCTATCCCCAGGTTTTTGGGGGCAAGGAACACATTAAGACAACTGGATATTACTGAGCTGTTGAATCATTATGAAATTGAACTCATGACCTTCAGCTGTCACCTAATGCACAAACACCTTTGTCCATCGAATAAGTTTCAGAGAGTTCAGTTTTGAGTGTCATCCTCCTCCTCAGTATCGACCTCTTGAGTGTTGTTTGGATTGTCACAGTTTTCAGTTTGGCAAGGGCCACATGCAGCAGTGCAGCGGAGTCCATAGCGTCTGCAGCTGCATCGAGAGGATTTGCATCCCCCCAAACAGTTGCAATGGATAATTTTCAAGAGTTCGTCAGGCGCAGCATTGTTTTGGGTCATAATTGGAATTAACTGATCATTTTCCTGTTTCCATCCCCATTCAGTTGGGTTCATTTCATTTGCCATCCCCATCCATACCATAATTTGAAAGTACACACGTTGGCTATGGAATATTGTTGCAGGTGATGTTGGGGGGAGCCGTTCAGAAGTGACAAATGCTTGAGCAGTTGCCACTTTTTTGGTGAAAATGATATGGCGCAGTGATGATAGCGTATCATTAGACTTGCCACCAAAGAGATCAACCATCAGGTCTTTGCCAAGATCTGATATGTCCTCTTGAGATTTGTTTTGAAGGATGAATGCACTAGCACAGGACTTCATGACAGGATCAGATTTCACTAATTTCCGGAAGGCTGACTTTTTTCCGATGCCGAAAATCCTTGAAGTAGAATCACATCCTGAGTAGGCATGTACAAAGAGCAACTCATTGCACACATCGTCTCCTAAAGTTTCTTTCAACAGGGTAATGTTATACACTCTGTGTTCTTTTGACTGCTTGTTTGCATCAGAACGGAAGTAGATGATCTCATTGTCTGTTCTGGAGTAATGAAGGAGCAAGATCAGCAAATCTGTATCCTCACCGACCAACGTTGTGGTGCAATGACGGGATCGTTCAACAGTTGCCTTAACGATATCAACGTCTGCATCCCCTGGTGACTGAATGACATGGCATCCCCTTTTAGTTAGTGCTGTGCTGATGAGAGCAATCATGTCTGCCTTGTTTTTGTCACGAGACAAAAAGTCGTCCTTTTTGCCTGCAAACTCTGTTTCTGCAGTGAAACTAACAATAGGGTGCAGGTTTTTTCCTCGTCTCTGATGTGTGTTGTCTTTTATGGAGGGACCTTCACCATAGCCATCGAACACCACTGTCGCTTGTCCGTAATGTCTCACAGTGAAGTCTGCATAAGACTCAGCTATTGCATTATATGAGTCGCCTTTGTTCCATGGTAAACGATGGAGCAAAGAGCCACCATCAAGCACGTAACAATCTGTTTTGGGAATAGAGTTCATCACAGCCTCACTTGATAAGTCCGCAGCATGGTCTCGAATTGCCTGAGCAAGCTGAGGTTTGTCTGCTGTTCGAAGAATGTTCCTGGTCTCAAAGAGGGCTGGAGGGTAGGGGCTTAGTTCATACGTCAAAACCTCTTCAAGGGAAAGATCTCCTGACCTTGACACCAGAAGGAAACGCTGGAACAGAAGGGCAGGATCAATGGTACGATCAGGAGCAATCTTCACAGCAGAGATATTCCCAAGGGTTTTGGCTCTGTCTTTCCGCTTGAATTTGTAAGTAAATGCCGACTTTCCGATTATATCTTCAATGATCTTGTTTCCAACCGATTCAAAGTCATGTACATTCACATCTGGCCCAGCCACTATCCCGTTGACAATGTTTCTCAGAGTAGGATCAGATGTGAAGGGTGAGCAGGCTGCAAGCTTTATCCGAATTTTCTCGAGATCAGATGCATCTCTTTTGATGCGCGCCTCAGTTGAGTCTTTGTGTTGCGGACTTGTAGTATAGGTTAGGTTTGTGAAATCCTGCATCGCAATGTTGTACTCGGATGTTACAGGTGCAGATAAGGTCCAAAGGTTTCGCATGTCCTCGGTCATCCCACTGCCGCGAGTTAGACCACCAGTGCTCTTCAGAGACCTCATCAACGTTTGTTCGATGACAAGATCACTACTATGACAGCTCGTGGGCAATGACAGCTCGTGGGCGAACTGCCTGAATTATGGCATGACCAACTGCCGCAACCTTGCGTCTTGTGTCTTTCCCAACGAACAATGTTTCCAGTGCTGTCCGCAGACTAGTCGGAATGAACGATAGGGCTGAATCAAGTTTTAAATCATCACTACTTGGATACTGATTCGTCACGGTAGAAACCTGAGATTTTATATCACTTCTGATTAACCTAGCAGCAGTTTCAATAATAGCGCGTTTTTGGGACTCTTCATCGCCTTCCTGACACGTTTGCTTGTAGTATGATCTCAGAATCTGCGACGTTTGTTCTCTCATCGTAACAATATCGTCCAAGCCTTCTCTTTCACCAAAAAAAATTGAGTCCTTAAAGCGTTCTTTAAGACGCTTTTTCAAACTGTAATTGTCATACGGTTCCGAATCAGGATTACAAAGATACCCTTTCATTATGAGGCTCAAAGATGTAACAGTTAGTTGTTCCTCACTGTTCAGTTCTAGGTAAGCACACATTTTCTGAAATGCTTCATACTTATCTTCATCTTTAGGACGACCACACTTTCTGCGCTTGGCTTCGGGGGCTTTCTGGAACTCTAAAGGCACAGACTTGAAGGACCGGAAATTTCCACTACACGAATGATGATAAAGTCCGTCTGCTGCATGTAAATCTCGTAAATAGTATTCAATCCGACCCTTTACAGTATGTCCCCAATCATCTGAACGGGATTCGCAGACCTCCACAATTGTCTCCACAAATTTGTCAGTCCGTACCCAGCTAAAGTGTCCCTTGTCCAAATCAATTGTACATCCACAGAATACGCAATCCTTTTCACTGTCAAAACCTCCACTTGATTGTCTTGTGGTTCTCTTTGGTGGCACAGAACCACTACTTTTCTTTGCAACATGGCTTTTAATGTTTTTATCATTTATGTACTGTTGACGACAGCTTTTATGCACTTTAGTACTGGCTTCAACTACAAGATCGTCCTACTGCTTTACACTGGCTTCATTTATTCCCTTCGCCCCCTTCCACTGAATTGCAACCCAGTTATCACTGGAATCCTCGATCTCCTCCTTGCAGATTGGACAAAAAGCTTGACTGGCTGTGCTTGCACTCATTGTTGAATCATGTCTGAAAAAGAGAAAGATGAGAATTAGTTATTCAGTTAGATCCAATTCGACACATTCTTCAGGTCAATATATGGAAAATGCCCCCTCAACCTGTTAGATAATGGCCCACTTTCATTTTTAATGGTCTTAATGTGTTCCTTGCCCCCAAAAACCTAGGGATAGACACCAGGATCATCAAATTTGAGTTGATAGTTACATAGTTATGATCATTAAGAGGTTTCGGTGGCCATCTTGGACGCCATCTTGAAAAAAACACTTTTCCGGGGGTCCTACGTTGGTAAACTTTTAGTATGTTATAAAGTACACTAAACCCTACCAGAATCAGTTGAGAAACCTTTTGTAGCAATTCTTTGGGGGGTTGAGGGGGTATTTTCCATATATCGACCTTACTAATACCCTCTGGGTGAATCAGGATGCTCATAAACGTGAAAACAAGATTGGTACTCCATCGCAGGGCACTGGCAAAGTAACCCTCAACACTACTACGAGTAGTATGTACTTATTGAACAACCACAGTTAGTCTCAACTTCTTGTGGGGTCAAAGTTTGGTGGTACCTTAACAGTTAAGGTTGTTGACTTGAGGTTGCAAGGTTCTGAGTTCAAGCCCCTGTCATGCTGTTGAATTAACACCAGGTGGGGCTGACTCAGCCTGTCATCCTTCTGAGGTTGGCAAATAAAAATGAGTGCCAGCTTGCTGACCTTTTTGAGTACATAGGATGAACGAGCCATTCGGGTATCTTGCGTCCGAGTGGCGACCCGTCCAGGGTTGTGCCCAATAGCCAAGAAACTGCTTCAGCAGCCCTATGGATCATCATGGTGCAAAAAGGAGTGGTCATGATCTTGTGGATCAGGTGCAGAACGTTTTTGGCCTAAGCCTTTCATGAATGGCTGGCTAGGCCTTGCATTCAACTGAAGATGGTCGAGAATTGGAATTTGTTCAGTGTGCCGATGATGACCCACTTTTCGTGAAGGACCCGTGGTATCTTTAACAGCCACAAACTAATGGCAGTATACAGGCAACCCAGATTTAATGATGATTTGCATGCATGGCGATTCCTCCAAGGATGTGGGATAGCACACACATTGATGAATCGCCTTGGGTGTAAATCACTAGGGTAGCAGGCCATACCTCTAGGATATCCTGCTAGCTAAAGTAGGCCTGTACAAAAGGAGAGAAATTTGGTCAGGGCACCAGCATACAATGGCTTACTCCTTTTGAAAGGTACCATAAGATTTTCAACATATACAAGTGAGCGCTAGCAAATAGGCGAACTGGGTCATTATCCCCTTTGGAAAGAAGGTGCCTCACTGATGTGATGCCCTGCCAGTAAAGCAGTAGCATGACAGTTTGTAATCAAGTTGGGAATGCAAACGAGACGTTTCTGGCAAATACGATACCGATGAACTATCCCTTCAGTCCTAAATTCAAATAAATTATGCATGAGTGATTTATAACTAAACACAAAGCATTTATAACTAAGCATCCATGCAACCCGACAGGCAAACATCACGATACTGTGCATCCAATCATGTGTAAATGTCAATAGGCTCAATGTTTTCGGTGAGCCATCATATTTGATAGCTCACTTGGCACCATCTTGATTTTCAGCACGTGCTTTCAAGTAAGATACATTATTATGGGCCTATGATACAAACAATAGCTATTAAGACAAATTTCATCTTACTATAATTCACCAAATGTCCGTCCATCTGTCTGTCCGTTCGTTCGTTCATTCGAAGGTACCGCAAAAAACGGCTGAACTGATCACAACGATATTTTGGGTGGGTAATCTTGGGATCTCCTGGAGTAAAATAGGGTATATTGTTTTTTCCAAATTCAGCTTTGGCCTCCAGCATTTTCAGGTTTGGACTCCCGCATAACGTTATTTTCCCAGGTGCCGCACAAACGGCTGCACCGATCGGACTCGGTGACCTTGGACAAAGACCTTTTATAAGGACATGGGTTGAATCCCTGCTTGAGAGAATGCCAACCCCTGCCCCACCATCAAGGTCGTCTCTCCAACTCACAATCCCACGAGATATGCGGAAAAGACGACCCAAAACCAATTATCTTCTTTTTGATTCGTATATAAACATTATTAAAAGTAAATAATGACCTCGGCCAAAGTTCAAACGACGTGAGTTTAATCTCGACATGAGAGAATTCCACATCGCTATTGGGGTGGTGTATACGCTAACAGATCGCTGTCTCTATCAATCTTGCTAAGTCCGTAACACCTATCGGCTCAAAATCCTTTTAACTGTTGACTTGGTAGTTTTTACAATGAAGGAAACATTAACAATGTTGTTAAAAGTTTATTTTGTGATTAATTTGTGATTGGAGTTATGTTGTTTGGAATGAAAAAATATATCGAGTTCAAGCGAATGACGACATGCCGTGATGGTTTCTACTTTCTGAACGTGAACTTCGCGGATCGCCATATGCAGATTCGCCACGGACCCACGATCGATGTTTCTACACGTGAACGTACTCGTTTGTTTGGAACGGGTACGTTTTTCATGGAAGTCCTTCACGAACTTGCTGGCCATGTCTGACGTGCGACTGAGGGTGCTGCAGGAATGTGGAATTTATTGGTTTCATGCTTTAGCATTCGCCGTATCTGCATTGCCTGTTTGCTTCCGGCCTCCCACCCATGCGTAGCATGGGTATCTCACTAGTTAAAATAATTAATCTGAATCCATTATCCTAACATATACAGGATGTAATTCGAACCACCCTTATTGGACAGAATAATGATAGCATACGAATGTGCACACACCTACCTGGCTTGCTGGCCCAGTTACTGCAAGCTGTGGTTTGCGCTGGAGCTTACGGTGCACTTGGGGCCCGCGCCCAAAGAACACGTAATTAACGAAAGCATATTCCAGCAATGCGAGGAACACAAACACAAAGCACCCCATCAGATAGATGTCAATAGCCTTCACGTAGGGGATCTTGGGCAGAGTCTCACGCAGGTGAGTGCTGATGGTGGTCATGGTGAGTACAGTCGTAATTCCTGCGAATGCGAAATCCATGCAAGACCCTTTGTCAGCAAGTTTCCAAGATGGAGTGAACACCAGAAAGATTGTTCTACTGTCGTTTGAACACACTATAAAGCACAAAACCTACTTTATAGATAACAAGTTAAATTAATCTTTGAGTAATGGATATAAACAATCATTTACACACAACAAAACAAGGATGGACGACATCCTCCTCCTGTCCAACACCCTAGGTATCTATGTTGGAAAGTTTTTACACCACCAACAAAATATTCTTTGCTAAATCAAAGAATACCGTGAGCATGACATCAACTGCAGCTTTAACTGTGACTGGGATTATATATTTAAATCAACACTCGGCTTTTCTAGTGAAAAAAGGCAGCATGTAGCAACCCCAAGACTTGCACAAGGTAAGCGATGAAACCGGTACGATGGTCGATAGGGCCTGGTAGCATTGGGATTTTCGTAGATGTGCTGCATATAAGTGCCTGCAGCTGTGGAGGAACTTGGATAGAGTTTGAAACTGTAAAGGGCTTACTTTTAAAGTGTAGCTTTTAGTTGCTTTAAGCAGCATTCTTTGATGTTGCGTGAACACCCTTTGAGTTGTGTAGGCCCTTCAAGTCAAAGAAGGCTGCATGAAGCAATCAATAAAAGCTCCACAAGGTGAGCCCTTTATAGTTTCAAACAAGTTCCTCCATAGCTGCAGGCATGCACACTCTGCACATGCACAAGAACCCCAACAGTACATGCTCCCATCAACCGCTGTACCGGTTTCAATGCTTGACAGATCGTTAGCAACAGTGTATATATCAGACCACACCGCTCTGGCTGCCAAACATGCACTACATGCAATGCCGATATCCATTAACATAGTAACACTAAAAGCACAGTCACGTCTCTCACCTGTTATTGGTGGAACGACCAAGCATCTCTCACCGAATCAGTCATGCCAGCTGCAACTAGGACTATATAAATTAAATCAACACTCAGCCCTTCTAGTCAAAAAAAATCTGCATTAAGCGACCAATAAAAGCAAATTAAAGGGAGAGAGGCATGTGTGTGTGTGTGTGTGTGTGTGTGTCTGCATGTGGTACACACACACACACACACACACACACACACACACACACACACACACACACACACACACACACACACACACACACTACTGTTCTATTTGCATATCTTGGAACTTTGCAACTATCTTGTTCATTTAACTTTTTGAACACCCCTTGTACAAGGGAATACCAAAAAGATATAAGCAGAGAGCAATTATATTTTAACAAACAACAAAGTGCAACCATGTGGCTTCAATCATTCCCACCTTCTAGCAACCAAAAAGTATTTTAAAAACCAAAAATATGAGTCATCGACATAATAACTACACACAGTGGGGAAGAAAAGGGGGACAGGATGGAGTGAAAGTGTCAAGGGTCCAAAATGCCACCTTTTTGCACCAACAGAAAAAGTTGTGGACGGATTTGGACGAAATTTGGTGGAGAGGGTGGGTGTCTGACAAAGCTGGAATGATTAGATTTTGGTGACGATCCAGATCCGGATCTGGGAATTTTAAAAGTGATTCTTCACCAATGAGTAATTGGGCAAAAAACGACATATAGCAGGATATCTCAAAAAGTTGTGGACGGATTTGGACGAAACTTTGTGGATAGGTTGGGTGTGTGACGAGGACGAATCGATTCAATTTTGATGAAGATCAAAATCTGGCTCTAGATACGAGAAATTTTAAAATATCTAAGTGATTCTTCACCATTGAGTGATTGGACCAAAAACTATATATAGCATGATATTTCAAAATGGTGTGGACGACTTATGACAAAACCTGGTGGATGAGTTGGGTGAGTGCAGGGCCGGCGCCAGACTATTTTGCGCCGTAGGCAAGGCCAACTACTTGTATCCCCCCCCCCCCCCCCCCAAAAGTTGGACCAGGTCTTTTTCTTTTTTTTTACCCCTGGGTGAGCTTGTAATCAGGGCCGGCGCCAGACTATTTTGCGCCGTAGGCAAGGCCAGCTACTTGCACCCCCCAAATTTTTTTTTGTCAACTTCGATTATTAATTCTCCCGTTTTCCTCCGACGATGATCAATCCATGCGCTCAACGACGAAATGGCGGCAGCGTTTTGAACATGCCGGATGTGACTTATGGGAGAAGGTGCATGGGAGCAGGCTACGTCCGTTTCAAACAGGATGTGACGTATGCCACGAAGCATACAATCATGCTCAAAATTAATCACTTACACTATTATGAACAAGGAACTATTATATTTTCCTTTTATTATGTTTTTTCTTCAAACAATAATTTGTATAAAACTGTGACCCTTTAAGGTTCAGTAACGCGCCCCTCTGATGCCTGCGCCCCAGGCGGCTGCCTAGTTGGCCTAATGGTAGCACCGTGAGTGACGAGATCAAGGCAATTCGATTTTGTTTCAGGTCCAAATCCAGATCTGACCTGCCAGTGGGATACAAAAGGTAAACCGTTCAGCCTGGCAGAAGTATGCTCTCTACCGAATGCCGTTCTAGTTTTGTGTCTGAGATGCATCTTGATGGAGACAGGCAAGTTGAGCAGACTGGCATGACAACAGAAAAGGGATGCACACACAAAATGCAAGAAGACACTTACTTACACAGGAGTGCAGGGATAATCAAGCAGCACTGTGGTGCGACCAAAGAATGCAATCAATTGCAATCCTGCATAGAGTAAGTGGCTGCAAGGTGCAACTCCGTACCATAAAAATCTAAAGAGCAATGAACCATTACTGCATGCCTAGAGCTGCCATTATCTTTGCAAAAAAAAAAGAAGGAAAAATCAACAACCGCCACCGTTTTGGGACTTCAACGCACCGAGGGCGACACGTGCAGCAGAAGCATCGTAGCTGATCCAAAAGGAGACCCAGGAGAGAATGGTGATCAAAATGGAAGGCATGTAAGTTTGCAGGATAAAAAATCCAATGTTTCTCTTCAGACGGAAGCTCAAGGACAGACGTGGGTACGAACCTGCGTTAGAGTTAAACAATAATTTCGTACATATAACATGCTATTATTTATCAAACTGGCAGGCATTTGAGATTTATGTTGTATTTGTTCGTATAAATCTGGTGGCTTAACCCAGATTAGACCTGCACAATACTGGCAAGGACGCGGGCGATGGAAAAAAAACCCATCAAAAGCCGTGGCAAGAATAAACAAATAAATCAATTCATGCAAAGGTCCAATACCCCAAGAGGCTATCAAAACAGTTCCTTGGCTTTTCACTTTGCCAGTTAGCTCAACTGTCCGACGTGCCAGGTTGCTGTTAGTGACAAAGACAATGCCGTCTGTATGTGCCCCCCTGTCGTCTGTATGTGCGTAGCTGGCGTCTGTATGTGCCCCCATGTCTACCACTGCTTCCCTCAATGTTATCACTTAAAATAATCCAGTACGCACCGGTCGCAAAATCGACCCTTCTCGTGACCAGACGATGCTCGGTGATGGAAAACTGAGGCAGTTCCACCTTGTCGACTCCAGTAACAGCACCACTTCCATTGCGCCAATAGAAATCGATGTCGTCCGTTGTATATCCATCTGTGAACAACCGGCAAAATAACTTTTTTTACACTCAAGGTAATTTCGCTCGGTGGATTTCTCAACAAAGGAGGTTCAGTATTCCATTTGGGGTAACAGCACGCGAGGCCCAGGTTCAAGATGGAGGATCACAACCTGAGGGAGAAGTAATACATCCAAGTTTGACCCTGAGATCGAGGAATGTATTTTGTGGAAGGATGTGACGTTACAACTCTGTGAAGTTATAACCTAGGCAGCCAGGACACCAGCCCGACTTTGGTTACACACCCTGTCACCTGTAGTGACACTTAAAAACAAATATGGCGGCTGAACCAAGTGATCGAAGACGTCATTATTTTTTTTTTCCCACCAATCGATCCCTAGATGACGCTCAAGAAATTTCATCTTGATCAGATGAAGTTTTGTACTTGTCGAATTATGATGTCATAATGGAGGCACCTGTGACATCATTAACATATGTTATTCCCCATGGAGAGTTATTTACAATGAGCCATGTCTCAATTTTTTTTCTATGCAGCACTTTCGGAGATACAAAGGTGCAAATTTTTTCGGTTTTTCCAAGATGGCGCCCATACCACGTGACTTTTGACATCATAGTTATCATTTAAAAAATTATACAGGAGGAGGTGATTGGCCCGTTGCATCAATTTAGATCTATGGTGAAAATTATGGTGAAAATTTCCTGTCAATCGGACCAACGTTTGCAGAGAAAAATCATATTTATTATGTGCAGACAAACAGACAGACAAATGAAAAATCATTCAAAGAGCGACACTTGACAAAAGTGAACAAAGTAGAATGGCACTCAGTAGAGAATCCTTTTGACCTCACAAATAATTGGTGGTTGAATTCTGTGACCTGTTATGCAAATCTTCGAATTTTAAGTTAATCGGATGAAAATTGCCAATTTTAGAAATCTGGCCTATGTTTACCTCAAAAATAGTTGGTGGTTGAATTCAGTTAGCTGATGTGAAAATCCTATTCAAATTTCAAGTCAATCGGATGAAAATTGAGGATTTTAGATATTTGGAAAAGGTGGTTGACCTTTGGCCTATGTTGATCTTTTTGCCAATGTTGACCTCAAAAATAGTTGGTGGTTGAATTCAGTTAGCTGATGTGAAAATCCTATTCAAATTTCAAGTCAATCGGATGAAAATTGAGGATTTTAGATATTTGGAAAAGGTGGTTGACCTTTGGCCTATGTTGATCTTTTTGCCAAAGTTGATCTCAAAAATAGTTGGTGGTTGAATTCAGTTAGCTGATATGAAAATCCTATTCAAATTTCAAGTCAATCGGATGAAAATTGAGGATTTTAGAAATTTGGAGAAAGTGGTTGACCTTCGGTCTATGTTGACCTTTTGACGGAAAAAACACATAGAATTTTGTCGAATCACGAACTCTACCATTTGGAGAAGTTTTGTGAAGATCGGTTTAAAATTGTGACCTGTAGACAAGTATAAGTGAGCGGACAGACAAACAAACACACGCACAAACACACAAACCAGAGCGATCAACACACTTACCAAAAAATCCTTTTTTTTCCCAAGTAACAAACAGACAGACAGACAGAATAATGGACGAACGGACTCAAATGCAATACCCTCTCCTCTGGCGAGGGTAACAAGCAAAGGCCCTCACTGCCAAACTAACGTGATTAACCCAGCTCACTGGGGACTCACAGCTCTCGATCTCCAGTGTGCAGTTCTGCTCATCCAGTGGGTAACGCCGCAAGTCCATCATGCAAGCCGCTGTCGTTGTTATCCTGCATGACAACGACAATTCACAAACCCCAAAGGTTATACGTAGAAAGCTCAAGTTTTGATTTCATAACTTGGCACAACTGTGGTTTACCACAGACAAATCCGACAGGATTTCCTCAAGTATTGATGGCTCGATCTAGATTAAATTTTCAGACGATGATGATGCATCTCCAATGGCAAGATTAAGACATGCCTGCGTCGCTTCTGGAACGTCTCCATTCATCAGGGTTATCAGCCTTAAAAAAAAAAACATTGCTGGATCATGTTTTACTTCAGAGAAAGATTGGGAATATCCCATATCATCGCTTTAGCATCAATCATCTGGTTTACATCGCAACTTGATAGAAGTTGAGGGTGACGATGACCTGCAAAAGGACAAGCTCATTCAGCAGATGAGGATACAGGCAACATCGACAGTGCATTCAGAAAGTATTCAGACCCCTTCACTTTTTTCACATTTTGTTATGTTGCAGCCTTATGCTGAAATCGTTTAAATGCATTTTTTCCCTCATCAATCTACACTCAATACCCCGTAATGACAAAGAGAAAACAGGATTTTAGAAAGTTTTGCAAATTTATTAAAAAGAAAAAACTGAAATATCACATTGACATAAGTATTCAGACCCTTTGCTATGACAATTGAAATTTAGCTCAGGTGCCTCCCATTTCGCTTGATCATCTTTGAGATGTTTCTACACCTTGATTGGAGTCCACCTGTGGTAAATTCAATTGATTGGACATGATTTGGAAAGGCACACACCTGTCTATATGAGGTCTCTCAGCTGACAATGCATATCAGAGCAAAAACCAAGCCATTAGGTCGAAGGAACTGCCTGCAGAGCTCAGAGACAGGATTGTGTCGAGGCGCAGATCTGGGGAAGCCGACAAAAAAAATTCTGCTGCATTGAAGGTTCCCAAGAGCACAGTGGCCTCCATAATTCTTAAATGGAAGAAGTTTGGAACAGCCAGGGCTCTTCATGGAGCTGGCCGCCCGGCCAAACTGAGCAATCGGGGAGAAGGGCCTTGGTAAGAGAGGTGACCAAGCACCCGGTGGTCACTCTGGCTGAGCTCCAGAGATCCTGTGTGGAGATGGGAGAAACTTCCAGAAGGACAACCATCACTGCAACACTCCACCAATCTGGGCTTTATGGCAGAGTGGCCAGACGGAAGCCTCTCCTGAGTGAAAGACACATGAAATCTCTGACACATCTCTGAATCTGAATTCTGAATTGAATTTAAATTCTGAATGAAAGACACATCTCTGTCGCTCCATTCCTCATCCCTCAGATCGGCAGTCTGCAGCCTCCTCACTCTCTGCAGACCTGGACAAAATCACAGACTGGTCAAACAAGTGGAACATGTCTTTCAATCCTGACAAATCTCACACTCTTACAATGTCTCTCCGAAAGGACCGACTGGACAACCCTCCCATCTACTTTCTCAACAATCCTCTCCAAGAAGTTCTGTCGCTCAAGCTTTTGGGTCTCACTATCTGCCATGATCTTTCTTGGGAAAACCACATTTCCAAGCTGGCCTCCAAAGCCAGTCGCCGACTGGGCATCCTCCGTCGTGCGAAGTCCTTCCTTGGCACACCTGAGCTCCTCACCACATACAAGGCTTTCATCCGCAGCTCAATGGAATACTGTTCCCCCCTCTGGGCTGGTGCTCCTGCCTCACACCTTGCTCGGCTTCACGCTGTTGAGGCCAAAGCTTTCAGAATCATTGGAATCTCCTGCGATGTAGTCAACGCCGAGGGCCTTTCACTCTCTCACCGCAGGCAGGTTGGTGGTCTTTCTGTCTTATACCGACTCCTCTCCGGCCTTGCTCCCCCAGCTCTCTCTGTGCTCTGTCCCCCCAATATTCCTTCAGGTCGCACAAGATCTGCCTGCAACCCTCTTATGGTTAAACTGCCAAAGTCTAGGCTCTCTGCTCACCTTCACTCTTTCATTCCCCTTTTCTCCCGCCTCTGGAACAAACTCCCCCACTCCCTTCAATCCCACTCCTCCCTCCAGGTCTTTAAAACAGCTGTTCACCACCATCTCTTATCTTCCCCCATCGAAAACCTTGATCTTTTCTACCCCCGGTAATTCACCCCAGAGTCCTTGCAGTGTTCATATGTTTTAATCCTCTCCCACCTCCCCCCAAGTTCTCCCGATGTCCCTGCTCTCAAATGTTGTGTTTGTGTCCTTCCACCTCTTCCCCCTCTCTTTTGTGTCCTTCCCCCTCTCTCCCCATCTTGTCTGCCGCTCCCCTTGTTTTTTGTGTTTTGTGTGTCGGTTTGTCTTTTTGTGTGATTAATGTTAGCTCTTTCACGAGCCTCGATCTTGTATACAAAAAAAACAAACAAAACAAAAAAAAAGCCCGCTTGGAGTTTGCAAAAAAGCACCTAAAGCACTCTCAGACTGTGAGAAACAACATTCATTAACTGAATACCCCTCATCATATTCATACCTGTACCAAGTTTGAATTAGATCACTTCAGCCGTTCTCAAGTTATAGACCTATTACAGACTTTGACCTTTTCCTCTTGACCCCAAAATCTAATGAGTTCATCTTTACACCATTCTACATAAGTGTACCAAATTTGGTCAGAATCCCATCACTGGTTCACAAGTTATCACGGCAACAGGATTATTTTTACCTAACATGACCTCCACCTTTGACCTCGTCACTCCAAAATATAATCAGTTCTTCTTTACCTCATTATACACACCTGCACCAAGTTTGACTAAGATTCCTTCAGCCGTTCAAGTTATTGCGGTAACGAAAACCTATCAAGGACGGACGGACGGACAACCTGAAAACATAAGGCCTCTGGCGACCTCGTCGGCGGAGGCATAAAAATCATTACTTTTCTCCAACAGCTTCATCTCAGATCATCAAGCCGGATTGAGACGAGGTCACTCCACCTTGGACATGCTGCTCCTACTCTCCCAACAATGTATGGAGGCCCTCAATGGCAGATATGACATTAGGGCCATCTTTCTTGACATGTCCCGAACTTTTGATCTGGCATCCTGCCTTGCCCACCTCCTTCCAAATTTACAGTTTTTCCTTCCTGAGTGTGTGTTCGCATCTATATCCATTTTGTCCACCCTCCACTACCCCAATTCCTCCCCACATTCATTATTTGTCCAAGTTTCCCTTCTATCTGTCCTTCAACCCTGTTGTTGGTGTTTCACCCCTCTTTCTACTGCTCATTTTGATCTGTTACGTCCTGATCAGTTGAGAGTTCTAGCGCTTCCAAGAACCTTGATTCTGTATACACAAAAAAACAGTCTATGACAGAGAAACGGTGTGCTCGCTCGCATGCTTGTGACACAAGTGCGCACAGGGACCTATATTTCTTTAAATTACTCAGTTATGACCTAGCACCTCTTCATTTCAGCTTGTTTGATTCATATGTGGACCTATCAAAGAAGAAAATTCCATTCTCATGAACAAGCTAGCTTTGCAAGATTCCCTTAGTGCACAGCCTGAAACCAAGCCAGATGTTGAGATAATTGATGGTAATGCGATGCTATATCATGTATAATGGCCAAAGTCTACAACAGTGGCTCAGCAGGCAGGAAACTTTTTCAAATCAGTTTCTATAAAACATGAAGTGGATGTGGAATTTGATATATATCACAGGGGATCGTTTACAAACAACAATAAAATAGCTCATCAGGCCTCTGTTGGTAACAAAGAGGCTGATGTCAATCTCATGAGTGACCCATCACCGAATGGCTCAGGACCAAACAAAGAAACACATCCAGGTAGTTATTGATGACACTGATGGGTTTGTACTGCTGGAAGCATCAACTTCCCCAGAAGATTTCTATTGAGAAGGTTGATGGAGAGATTAATTGACAGAAACAACACCCTGAGCACTTGGGGCAAATACGAGTAGTTCTCAGCTTCTCACACTACATGTTCCCATTCGACGTGACACAGTCTCGTTCCCCTTTGGCTAAGGAAAGATGCTGATGAAACAGAGCAAACCTAGACATTAGCAAAATTGGTGAATCCGGCACTTCTGATTATGTAATGCACAGGTTTGGCCGTTTGGCCATCACCTATTCTGCCTCTTGTATGGTCTAGACTCGCCAATAACTATGAATGAATTCCGATACATGCTGTTCACCACGAAGAGAGAGGATAAAGTGTTCCAATCTCTGACTGTTTCCTCCAACAAATGAGGCACTCATCTGCTTCATGGAGTGAGCCCACTTGCAGGTGGAAGGGAAGGCTGCCGATCAACAGGGACCGCCGAGGATTGACCTCGAAGAATAAGGCTGGCACAATAAGAACAGTGGAACACACACAACCCCGATCAATAGACCAGCAGCTCATGCGGACCTGATGAAGATCATTGCTTGTGCTTGCGAAACCAGCACAGCATGCAGTCGCAGGCAAGTCCTCTGCAGGAATGTAACGATGTCATGTACCTCTTTCTGCAAATGCCAGGCGGATGATAGGTGCAACAATGAACACACTATAAAACCTGGTGATGGTCAAGAGGAGGTGGCGGAGGATCAGTATGATAGTGAGGAAGAGCTCTAAGACAGGACGCATAAGACTGGAGATGTGGGCTCTCTGTTGAAATATGAAAGGTAGAGGCCCTTGTCTATCATTGTCATATAGTGGAGAATGTAAACGACTTTACTGTCGAGGCAAGTAAACATTGATAGTAGTATTTGTACTTTTTTGTACAAGTTTATCAAATGTCTGCAGTATGTCAGTATACAGGGTGAGTCAAAAGTAAGGAAACATAGGACTAATGTTACATTTTTTGTCCTCTTGTGGTGAGTGACCCATGAATCTGCCGCTATCCTTCTTATGCTTCCGGACTTTTGACTCACCCTGTAAGCACTCTTCTCGACAATAAACAAACTCCTCCGCCCCCTGGACACCACCACCCAGTCATTCACAGTAGACAACTGCATCTCCTTCCTTTCTTTCTTCCAACGCAAAATTGACAACATCTACAACAGCTTGACCACCGCCGCACCCGCTCCCCCTCCAACCACCTGCCCCCCCTTATCCTGCCTTCCCCTGTCTCAATTCTCCCCGGTCTCCCCTACTGACCTCTCTGAACTCCTCATAGGAATGAAAACTGCCACCTGCACTCTTGACCCCATCCCCTCCAGCTTTGTCAAGGCCTCCCTCCCTGCTCTCTCTCCACTTATCATTGCAACAATAAACTCCTCCCTGTCTACAGGCATCGTCCCACCATCCCTCAAAATTGCTGCTGTTACCCCCATTCTGAAAAAACGTGGACTCAACCCTGACACCCTAAATAACTTCAGACCCATCTCCAACCTACTCTTTCTGTCAAAAGTTTTGGAACGCGCTGTAGCCGCTCAACTCAAACATCACTTCTCTGCCAATAACCTGGATGAAACATTCCAATCCGGCTTCCGCACCAACCACAGTACTGAAACTGCTCTCCTCAAAATCACCAACGACCTTCTCCTCTCCTCTAACGCTGGCAACCTCAACATTCTCGTCCTCCTCGACCTCAGCGCTGCCTTTGACACCATCGATCACACCATCCTCCTCACCCGACTTGAATCCACCTTTAACGTTACCGGCACTGCCCTCTCTTGGATTAAATCATACCTCTCTGACAGACGCCAGTTCATCTCCATCAATAACTGCAAATCCCCCACTGCTCCCCTCCCCCAAGGTGTCCCCCAAGGTTCAGTTCTTGGCCCCCTCCTCTTCATCCTTTACCTGTCCCCCCTCGGTCACTTAATCCGCCGTCATGGTCTCCAATTCCACTGCTTCGCCGATGACATCCAGCTTTTCATCTCCACCAAGTCCGTCTCCACCGACACCCACTCTATCCTGACAAACTGCATCTCTGAAATAAAATCCTGGCTTCAAATCAACTTCCTCAAACTTAACTGTGATAAATCTGAAATAATCATCATTGGCCCAAAAACGCTCACAAAATCCACCCATAACTTTGCCCTCAACATCGACGGTATCCCAGTATCCACCTCCCCTCTCATCCGGAATCTTGGCGTCATCTTTGACCAAACCCTCTCCTTCGACAAATACACTAAACAGATCACAAAGACAGCCTTCTTTCACCTGAAAAACATCGCCCGTCTCCGCTCATCCCTCACCTCCACGGCTGCAGCAACCCTCATCCACGCCTTCATCACCTCCCGTCTGGACTACTGCAATAGCCTCCTCTATGGTTCACCCTCAACAATCACCAATAAACTCCAATACATTCAGAACTCCGCTGCCCGTCTACTCACCCATTCCCGGACCCGTGACCACATCACCCCCGTCCTTTACAAGCTTCACTGGCTCCCCATCTCCCAGAGAATCCAGTACAAAATCCTCCTCTTGACCTACAAAGCCCTCCATAACCTGGCCCCATCCTACCTGGCTGACCTCCTCTCCAGACACACTCCCACCCTCAACTTCCGCTCTGCTGGTACCAACCTCCTGACCCCCCCCCCATCCGGACCAAATTCAGATCCTGGGGGGACAGGGCCTTCTCCATCGCTGCTCCCACCCTCTGGAACTCACTACCTCACACCATCAGAGACTCCTCCTCACTCACCACATTCAAAACATCACTAAAGACCCACCTGTTCAGCACTGCATTCAACATTCAACCCACAGCATTTAACCCCTGACTATCACTTCTCCTTCTCCCTCCTTTTGCTTTAAATATTTCCCTATTGATTCTTGTCTTTTTGCAATTGTTGTTTTCATGTTTTGTTATGCATTATGTTTTGCACTCTGTCAAAGCACCTTTGGGCTTCATGAAAAGCGCTATACAAAATAAATGAATTATTATTATTATTATTATAGTAGCTATGTGGGAGCTGTGCTCGCACGATAAAATCGGACAAAATGGACGACGCCAGGAATTAGGTTTCTCTGAGCTATTTATTCCCAGCTCACTCAAACGAACTCCAAAGCACTGAATCAGCCCATTGAACGGGCGGCAATATATATCAGAAACTCAACACACAAAAGCCACGCCTCTCAGGCGGGGCGTGGTATGCAAATAGATAAGCCACGCCTCTCAACGGGGCGTGGTATGCAAGGCAAGCGTTCGCCCGGTAAAGGCAAGTCTCAACACGCCCGGGCGAGTCCGGACACGTGACCGCTCGCCGGTTGCGTCATCGGCCGGTGCAGGGTAATTGTGCATGCTACCGGTAACCGCTACACGCGCCCCCCCAGAATTAACATGCACCGGGAGAGTCAGTTTGAGGGGGGTCTTGATGACCCGGCCGAAACGACCCCTGACGATTCGTGTGGGGGTGGTAGGTGGCGGGGCGGTGGATGGTCGGGCGGGTGGCCTGGTTGACGGGGGACGGCCCCGACGTGGAGGAAGGGCCAACCGTGGAGGTTGGTCGAGGTCCAAATAGGCCGGCTTGAGGTGGTCCACGGAGATGCGGTCCGCCTTGCCGCCGATGTCGATGGTGAACGACTTGTCGTCCCTCTTCAGGACCCGGAAAGGTCCATCGTACGGCGGCCGGAGCGGTCCCCGGTGTGCGTCGTGCCAGATAAAAACGTACTCCGCAGTGCGAAGTGCTGGGGGGACGTGGGGTTGGGGGCAGCCGTGGTGGGATGTGGGCACAGGGGCAAATCTCCTGGCGGCCTCCTGGAGGACCGAGTGTTGGCGAGCCGCGGACCAGGGGCCGGTGGCGTCAGGGATGAATTCGCCCGGCACGCGCAGTGGCTGGCCATAGACCAGCTCGGCAGTGGAAGCCTGGAGGTCCTCTTTAGGGGCCGTTCGGAGGCCCAATAGGACCCACGGGAGCCTGTCGGCCCAACCGTCGTCCTGGAGGCTGGCCCTGAGAGCGGCCTTCATCGAGCGGTGGAACCGCTCGCACAAGCCATTGGCTTGGGGGTGGTAGGCCATGGTGTGGTGAAGCTTGACCCCCAAGGCCTGGGCGACCGCGGCCCAAAGCTCGGAGGTGAATTGCGGGTCTCTATCGGAGGAGATGTCCAAGGGGGCACCGAAACGGGCAATCCAGGTGCCAATGAAGGCCTGCGCCACGTCGGCGGATGTTGTTGATGCCAGCGGGACGGCCTCCGGCCACCTGGTGGTCCTGTCCACCATTGTGAGGAGGTGGGTGAAGCCCCGCGAGGAGGGAAGGGGTCCCACCAGGTCCACATTGACGTGGTCGAAGCGCCGCGCGGGCACGTCGAATGTTGCCAACGGGGCCTGGGTGTGCCGGTGGACCTTCGCGCGCTGGCAGGCGACACAGGCATTGGCCCAGTCGCGGACGTCTTTACGGAGCCCGTGCCAGACGAATTTCGCTGCCACGAGCTTCTGTGATGCTTTCCGGCCCGGGTGGGAAAGGCCGTGGAGGGCGTCAAAAATGTGCCGCCGCCATCCGGTGGGCACGATGGGGCGAGGTTGGCCCAGGGAGACGTCGCACAGGAGAACTGTGCCTGTGTCCTCGAAGGGGACGTCGGCCAACTGCAGGCCTGTGTCCGCTGTCCGGAGGGCTTGCACCGTGGGGTCGGCGGTCTGGTCGGCCGCCATGCGGGCAAAGTCCACACCCAGGTGGACGGCGTTCGCGCCGGACCGGGAGAGGCAATCGGCCACAGCTTTGTCCTTGCACGCGACGTGCCGGATGTCCGTCGTAAATTCGGACACGGCGGAGAGGTGGCACTGCTGGCGGGCCGACCACGGCTCCGTAACCTTGGCCATGGTGAAGACCAGGGGTTTGTGGTCCACAAACGCCGTGAACGGGCGGCCCTCCAAAAGATGGCGGAAGTGGCGAACAGCCAGGTAAAGGCAGAGGAGCTCGCGGTCGAAAGCGCTGTACTTGCGCTCGTTAGGGCGAAGCTGCCGGCTGAAGAAGGCCAGCGGTTGCCAAGCTCCGTTCACCCACTGTTCATGCACGGCGCCCACCGCGTAGTCGGAAGCGTCCATGGTGAGGGCGATGGGTGCGTCGAGCGCCGGGTGCGCCAGCATGGTCGCGTTGGCGAGAGCCAGCTTAGCGCCCGTGAACGCCGCGTCCATCTCTGTGGTCCAGGCGACGACGTGCTTGGCCGGCTTGCCCAGGAGGGCTTCGTACAGGGGGCGCATGAGTTGGGCGGCACGAGGCACGAACCGGTGGTAGAAATTTACCATCCCCAAAAATTCCTGTAGGGCCTTGATGGAGCGAGGTCGCGGGAAACTTGTGTCTGCCTCCACCTTGGTAGGCAGCGGGACGGCCCCGCGCTTCGTGATGCGGTGCCCCAGGAAGTCAACGGCCGTTACGCCAAACTGGCATTTCGCCGGGTTGATGATTAGGCCGTGCTGGCCGAGGCGCTCAAAAAGCGTGCGCAGGTGGACGAGGTGCTCCACCCGGGAAGTGCTGGCGATGGGAATGTCATCCAGGTAGACAAACAGAAAGGTGAGATCGCGCAGCACACTGTCCATCAGCCGCTGGAAGGCCTGGGCTGCGTTCTTAAGGCCGAACGGCATTCGGAGGAACTCGAAGAGGCCAAAAGGTGTAAATACAGCCGTCTTCGGAACGTCGGCCGGCCGGACAGGTACCTGGTGGTAGCCCCGAATGAGGACGACCTTGGAGAAGATCACCCGCCCCGCCAAACGGGCGGAAAAGTCCAGTATGTGTGGTATCGGGTACCGGTCGGGGGTGGTGGCGTCGTTGAGGTGGCGGTAATCGCCGCATGGTCACCATCCGCCACCCGGTTTGGGCACGATGTGCAGGGGCGAGGCCCACGCGCTATTCGAGCGCCGCACAATTCCCAATCGCTCCAGCGCGTCGAATTCCGCCTTCGCTACGGCGAGTTTGGCCGGGTCGAGGCGGCGAGCCCTGGCGTAGACCGGTGGACCTGTGGTCGGGATGTGGTGTTCTACGCCGTGCTTGATGGCGACGGCCGAAAACGTCGGCTGCGTGAGGGCGGGAAACTCGGCGAGTAGGCGGGTGAAATCGTCCACGGCCGGGAGTGCGCAGGCGAGCTTGGTCGTAGCGGAGCCGCTCAATGAGCAAGCGGGTGAGCTGAAGGTCTCCGCGTTGATGAGCCGACGCCGTTTGACGTCGACCAAAAGCCCATGCGCGCAAAGAAAATCTGCACCCAGCAAGGCCATGGGCACGTTCGCCGTGATGAAGTCCCACCTGAAGCGCTGGCCCCCGAAGCAGAATGCGACGCTGCGCGAACCGAAGGTGCGGACGGAGGAACCATTTGCGGCGACCAAAGCGGGGCCGCAAAGCACGGCCTGTTTGTCCTCCACCGAGGCGGGTATCACGCTCAGCTGAGCGCCGGTGTCACACAAAAAACGCCGCCCGGACTCCGTGTCCATGATAAACAGAAGGCTGCCTGAATGGCCGACGCTCATGGCAGGCAGCGAGCGCCGGCCTGGTCATTTCCCGACCCGCCGAAAGTGCACGGTGGGCGGCACGTTCTGGCCTTCTGCCCGAACCTGGCGTGGTAATAGCACATGGTCCGCTCTGGTGGAGGCTCCGGCGGTCGCGTCGGGTTCGGTCGATGGGGCGTCGCGGCGGCCGCTGCCGCCAGTGGCGCTGACTCGGCCGGTGGAGGCGCCAGTCGTGGCGCGGGCGTTGCCTCGGTCGGCCCAGGGTCCCAGGCGGCCGCTCCGACGTGTCGCCTGGCCGAGCAAAATTTATCGGCCCGAGGGTCCGTGATGGGCGAATTAGCCAAAGCTAACCGTACCTGCCCGGGTAGCCGCTGGAGGAACAGCTCGCGCAAGAGGAAGTCCGGGCTGTGGTCACAGAGAAGAGCAAGCATGTGGTCCATGCTTTCGGACGGACGGGCCTCGCCCAGCTCCGGGAGGTCGAGTAGTTGTCGTGCGCGTTCGGTCTCCATGAGTCCAAACGCACCGAGGAGTAGGTCTTTGAGCGCGCCGTATTTGTCGGCGTCCGGCGGGTGCTGTAGGAAGCTCAGAACCCGGGAAGCGAAGGAGGCGTGGAGCGCGGAGACCACGTGGTGGTAGCGCGTCGTATCCTCTGTAATCTTTCGCAGGGCGAATTGAGAATCCGCTTGAGCAAACCAAACAGCCGCGTGAGATTCCCAAAAGCCCGGGAGCTTCAAAGCTACAGCTGACTCCATCGCCGTGTTCGTAGAAAGGGGTCACCAATTGTGGGAGATGTGCTCACACGATAAAATCGGACAAAATGGACGACGCCAGGAATTAGGTTTCTCTGAGCTATTTATTCCCAGCTCACTCAAACGAACTCCAAAGCACTGAATCAGCCCATCGAACGGGCGGCAATATATATCAGAAACTCAACACACAAAAGCAACGCCTCTCAGGCAGGGCGTGGTATGCAAATAGATAAGCCACGCCTCTCAACGGGGCGTGGTATGCAAGGCAAGCGTTCGCCCGGTAAAGGCAAGTCTCAACACGCCCGGGCGAGTCTGGACACGTGACCGCTCGCCGGTTGCGTCATCGGCCGGTGCAGGGTAATTGTGTCATGCTACCGGTAACCGCTACAGCTATGCAGTATTCATAGGCATTGGAGGTTTAATGACTTTTCCTTTATTTGACTTAATGAAGCAGACAGTAATGCAGTAACTTGACTGCCGATGATTTTGCCCAACTGACATTACCCATATACGGTATTATTATGCGTAAGAAGGATGCAGTTATTAGATAAAACCAGATTGAAGTTTTGTATGTAATTATAGTTTTTTTTTTTTTTTCAATAACATCTAATCCTTCCTGTAATTCACGGACCGGTGTGTGTGTGTGTATGTGCGTGTCACGCTACTCCTCCTACGGTTCTGGGCTGATTCATCCAGATTTGCTACATAGGATCAGCATGATCCCAATAAGTGTATATGGTTTTAAAAAAATCTTTGCCGGTGGTCTTGGAGGCCAGGACGCAATATCTCTGTGTAAATGCGTATCGTGTAGCACCATCTCCAGGTGGGCAATGGTATTACAAGTGCAAACCCTTTACAGTACAGTGTTCCTGCCCGCACGTTTTCCAGTGCAGTGAGGTGTTTTAAATTATTAGCTGTAGGCATGTTTTTGCTTCATGCACGTAACCAGGGTTTTTTTATCATTTAATTTTCAGGAGCGGGCTGTCAGTTGCCTATACATCGCCCAAATAAAGGTATGCTTCAGAAGAACAATGTGTTTTAAGTTATGTGTCAGAAGAACATGTTGCATGCTTGGACCAAGATGCTCTGCTAGTACTCTGCTAGGGCAGGTACTCTGTCTGCTAGTATGGAACAGCTTATGAACTGAAAAATAAATTATCACGGGAGGAAAGGGAAGGACATAAAAAGAGACCCCATAATTGCCATTGTCAGCCATTTTATTTTTCATTCAGCAGACATAATGGATATTTAATTAGGATTTAACACTTAACTTTCATGCTATATTAGAACCGGCAAACAAAAAAGAAACTTACAGGTTCGGTCAGTCTTTTGGGAATGCCACTGGCTACCTGTCACATTGTTGGCCTGTCGGCGACTACACCGACACCCCTCACTAGCTATGCTAGTGGGGAGGGCGACGATGACACCCTGCCAGGACTAAAAACAATACCGGACAAAGGGCATATGAGCTCCCTTCGGGAGCCAATAGCCATCCAGTACAGAGTCTTCTAAAAAAACACCCAATCAGGATAGGAAAATTAATTTTTCCACCTCACCTAGTTACCCCCTCCTGCACAGTGAGGTCCTGTGAAGAGGTTTCCTTGTTTCAGAACTAGGTGAAGTTTCTGCCAGTTTTGCCTCTTCTTCTTTTTCTCTGTATAGCCATTCACATTTAATGGCCAAGGGCCTTGTTTCATTTCGTGGAATTTAAATATAATTGTATTGCAAAGAACTATAAATGCTAACACTGAACACAGGGGGCATCTGACTGATTATACAATGGGTAGTGATGGCCATTTTGGATTTCCACCTATAAAAAAAAGAATGACCCAAATGTGCCAGAGTGGCCTCATTCAGATTCTTGTTTCGTACATGCAAAAAGGACAGGAAACAGACAAACATACTGTTGCGGGTTTCAGCCGAGGTACGAGGGGTTCAAATCCCACTCTTGAATACCAATTTGTTACAGGGTTCAATCGAGAGTGGTACCAAATTCAAGGTGCAAGGTGCACCGATCACGTCAACGAAGACGGCGATCGAACCCTCATTTCCACACACCTTATTCAATTGCATGCCGAGCGGTTTTGCACGGTGTGGAAAGCGGCCTTACCCCAACAAGAATTATGGAGGTTTCACTGTCCATTGGTCACGTAGGCCTGTGGTGTTGGCCATGCCTTCCTGCATATCTTAATGGCCACGCCTTTAACCAACGAAGGTTTGAACACCCTGCCTACCTCAACACATATTTGGTCTTTTTTTACTATACAATGGGAAAGGGCTAATCTTTACATTCAATAGAAAATAACTAACGACTGCAGGCTACATGTTGTCATGCAATTTAACTATAGGGAGTTTGCCTTTATGGCACAACTGCAACAATGCTATTGACCAAATGCAAATATCAGCTAATGATCAATTGGACTACTTCCAAGTCCCTCTAATTTGCACAAATTCTTCCAGTACTGCCCACACTGTAGAATCCCAAAAATGCAGGCTTAATGCTCACCTCCACTTCTTTGATCCTCTCTTCGCTCACTTGTAGCATTCCCTCCAGGGTTTAAAGTTTGGCAATGCATCACTATATCAGATCATCTTCCATCTCAACCCATACTCTCTTCTATCCTCTTTAACTCTCCACTACCGGTACCCCTATCCATTTACTGCATTTACAGGTTGTTGTGTTTCCTTCCCTCTATTCTCTTCTTCAACATCCTGCTTCATGCATCCCTACCGTTGGGTCCACATGTTGTTCCATTGCCCCTGTATCAGTGGGTTGCCTTCTATCCTGCAATCTCACTCTTCCATGAGCCTTGGCTCTGTATACAAAAAACCTTTCCATCAGCATCAGCCTTGGCCAGGGGGTGAATCAAAGCTTAAGCCTATTTACTCCAGCTCTTACGGCACAGAAAGCAGCATGAATGTAATGTGTGTAAAACAAAACAAAGCATTACTGGCAAAGACCCAAAGGTAGCTCAAGGGATAAAAAGAGATCTCCATAGGGACCACCATTTAAAATTGCAGCGCACAATGGTCACATAGATTTTCGCAAATCTACACAACTAGATTTGGCAAGCGATGTTTCCCTGTTGAGAAAGGCCTTTTCCCAATAAAAAGGCTCAAAAAGTGTTGGAATCCCTGGTTGGTTGTCATCCTGGTATTTCACATGCAGGGCGATTCGTCAATGTGTGTGCCGTCCCTTGGCTCAACGTTAAATTGGGTATTTGTCTGCTGACATTAGTTGGTGGGCAATGAAGATCCCATATTGCCTTTCGTGAAGTGCAGGCAAGTTATCGCCGGCAACCTCAGCCAAATTAAAAATTCCTGCCCTGTCTACCACGAGGAAGGCAAAGCCAAACCGCCCATTGTAATCCTTTCCATGAGGCTTCTTTGGCAGAAAGCTGCCATTGGGCAGAACATCAAAAACCAATGAAAGCCAAAGGACAGTGCGAAGGCTGGAGTGCTGAAAGCATGTGAATCTTAATACTGCCAACGTTATAGGGGAACAAAGGTCAAAATAAAAGTTGAGATAGAAAGAAGTTCGGAAACAAGGAAAGACGAGAGGAGAAAGAAAAGTAGGCCAGCAGGGATTCATGCATTTTATAGCCTCTGCATATTATTAGCAAAATGAGTTGGTGGATGAAGCACTCAATTCATCTGAGAGAAGAACCCAACAAAAACCAATCAATAATCCAGGAAGAGGCACCTTCCCAAAAGGGGCTCATGCAATGGGGGGCACAAGGATTTTCACAATTTCATTGCATTCAGACATTCATTCAAGTAACAGTCCTGCACATCGCCGTTTGCTAAAACTGGTCAAGCTCATGGAAGAGCTGAACTTGCCACCATCGCATCATGGTTTTTGCTTTAATGGTTTCATTCGTCGGGAGGAAAAAAACGTTATGATACAGAAGGAGAACAAATAGGATAACGACCAGCAAAGGTGAATTCATTTTTGATACCTTATTGTGTATCCCGAGTATCTTCGATACTACACGAGAGCCGTTTGTCTTTGCGTGTGTGTGTTTTCTCAGAGATGGCTGAACGGAACTTCGTCAAACTTTCAGAGGTTCATCAGTGAGTGCTGAGGAGTGTTTTAGGCAAAAAATATATATTTTTGAAATACTAAAAAATTTTATTGATATTTTTAAAATCGCTCTATATCTGCCTGAGCCTTCGTAGCTATGTGAAAGGTAATATTAAATGATCTCTGGTTAATGTGTGTGTGTGTCATGATATTAAATATAAAATTTCCATAGTATGTGTTGGGAAGTGCTTTATGAACCCACAAAAATAGGGGGGGGGGGGGGGGGGGGAGGAAGGAAATATTTGACACCAGGTTCTCCTGCTAGTAATGAATAAACAAACACTTGGATATAAATGTTTTTATATGCGTTTTATTCATAGTAGCCCAAAAGGCCGACTTGTACAGGTTATGGCCCGCATACATTACAAACAACAACAACATGCATTTTAAGGCCATTTTCCCTGCTAGAGCGGGGGTTAGCCTTGCCCATGACAATCTTCTCCATTTTGCCCTATTTTCTGCATCTCTCCTTGTTAACCCCCTTGCCCGCATTTCTTCTTCCACCATCTTTAGCCCAGTCTTTCTCGGTTTTCCCCGTCCTCTACTTCCTTCTACATTCATTTCCATCATTCTTCTCAACCAGTCACTTTCATCCTTCCTCAACACATGACCAAACCATCTCAACCTGTTCCTCTTCACAGCATCAATCACAGGCTCTATTCCCATCATCTTTCGCAATTCATCATTTGTCTTCCTCTCTCTCAACGATACTCCGCACATCCACCGAACCATTCGCATTTCCACCCTTTCCAGCCTTCGTTGCTGCTCTACGTTCATGACCCATGTCTCGCTCCCATAAATCATAACACTTCTCACACATGCAGCATACACCTTTCCCTTCAGCTTCAACGACACTCCCCTCCTCATCAGCACGCCACTCAGTTCCCGAAACTTCTTCCATGCACATACATCTTCAATCAATCTTCAAACCAATCATACATCTTTTCATGTATGCGAAACTTCTTCCGCATACATTAAACTACGATAAATGTCAGGCTTCCAGCCATGAACGAACAAACATTCTGCAAACTGAGCGGTCACTCACATGGCATGTTACATGTTAAGGATAGAAGATCTGGGTTTGATTCCCGACCCGGCTATAAACTGTCAGATTGGTGCATCTCATGCAGGGTGTTGCATCACAAAGTGCGCCATCCCTCAATTCTATGTTTAACCGGGTGTCCCGTTTGCTGGCATTAGTTGGTGTATGTAAATGATCCCATGGTGTCTTTTTGATGAAAAGTAGGTGAGTTATCGCCAGCATCCTGAAGTAATTATAAATTTATGCTCTTGACTACAGGGAGACTGCACCAGTTGTACTCCTGAGCAATGATTGAAATCCTCAGACACGTGATGCGCATGAGAGAAGAATCAGTTAATGTAAGATAAAATGGCAAGTGGTGTGGGAAAGGGGATGGGGAGTTCCTGTTACATCAATTATCATCAATTTATCTGTACAGAATTATTGATCACTGCAGGTGTAACAGGTTTCCTTTGTGTAAACCAACCGAAGCCCCATCATTCAGTTGGTTTATACAAAGGATAATTGACATCATCCAGCAAGCATTAAAGACTTGTAATCAATCATTGTGACATCAATTATCGATACGGATCAATGACTTATCATCAATCAGACTAATGATCAGAAATGACCACATAATAATCTTTATCTCTTGCAAGGCAATTTCAAGAGATTAGGGCAAGCTACAACTAGGGGGTCATTATATTGTTGTGGGAATGACTTATATGGGGTAACGTTGCACAGGGGATTTAGTAGTTATTATTATTTATTATTTCCCATATTATTTAGTTATTTCCCATATTATTAGTTATTTCCCATATTACATGTTTTAGCTGAAGCGTTAGGTAATTTAATTGTGACATAGAATATGTGGTTTTATCGTTAGAAAGATGTTGTCAACCTTCTCCACATGGTTGTGTCTAAAACCACTTTTCCTTCGTGCCCTTTTTAATGTTCTTACCTTTGCAGTCAGTCTTAAAAGTTATTTTGAAGTGTCCGACAGGCCATCAGGCACCAAGTTTAGGCTGGAAAGCCGCAATCACGCAAAGCATGCCAAAAGCGCCAAGTAACAGTTTGGGCGGGGTATGCTCCACCCATGAACTGAGTACGAACCAATAGCGGCCGAGTGGGGATGGGCTAGTGACATCACAGATGCGAGGTGGGGCGGCAGCTATAAATAGGGGTGACGTGAACATAGGGGTGTCAGATGCACGTGGAACATACAGCGGAGCCTGCATGTGAGATGCAGCAGGATTTCTCTCAGCTCTAGCCATTTTCATTGGGCTGTGAGCGCATACAGGTTTGAAATACTAATTATTGTTGCATTGAATTGACACCTCTTGTATTCCCACTCTGTGTGTGTTCAAATACATAATAAAACCACTTGGTCTCTGGGTGAATTTGAGTGTCACGATCGCACTTTTAATGATACATGCCCCTTAAAGGGTAGATTGGATTCGGGTGATTTTCACCAAAGACGAGACCATGCCTGCACCTGGCGATTCCACTTGGTCACCATTAGAGTAACAGGCACATGGTATAGATCAACGTGACACATCAAATGGCTTGGTGGTTCCATTGGAGTTAGGTATCAAGGCAGACAGGCCCATGATCCAGCTCAGAACGACATAATAAACAGTTGGCCATCTGGACCTCTTTGATGCAGTTCGTCAGGATTCAGACCGAGCAACTGGCTGACCGGATGGCTGCAACAATATGAAACAAGCGTTACGCCTAGGTCCCCCGTCGGTGAAGTGATGCGAGTTGACAAAGTGGAAGACGCAAGGTGGCCATCTTGGATTTTGACGTGGCGACCCAATTTTCAATAGCGTTCTTCCTTCTGCAGAGATACACCCACACACCAGATTAGAAGTTGGCACTTCGCTTATTTTTTCAAGATATTCATCTCACAAGGTTCAGACATACATGGCGGTGGCAATCTTGGATTTTGACGTGGCGACCCAATTTTCAATAGCGTTCTTCCTTCTGCAGAGATACACCCACACACTAGATTAGAAGTTGGCACTTCGCTTATTTTTCAAGATATTTCGCTCACAAGGTTCAGACATATATATGGTGGCGGCCATCTTGGATTTTGAAGTGGCGACCCAATTTTCAATAGCGTTCTTCCTTATGCCGAGATACACCCACACACCAAATTAAAAGTTGGTAAGTCGCTTATTTTTCAAGATATTCATCTCACAAGGTTCAGACATACATGGCGGCGGCCATCTTGGATTTTGACGTTGCGACCCAATTTTCAACAGCGTTCTTTCTTGTGCCTGGATACACCCACACACCAGATTAGAAGTTGGTACTTCGCTTATTTTTCAAGATATTTCGTTCACAAGGTTCAGACATATATATGGTGGCGGCCATCTTGGATTTTGACGTGGCGACCCAATTTTCAATAGCGTTCTTCCTTATGCCGAGATACACCCACACACCAAATTAGAAGTTGGTACTTCGCTTATTTTTCAAGATATTCATCTCACAATGTTCAGACATATATGGCGGCGGCCATCTTGGATTTTGACGTGGCGACCCAATTTTCAATGGCGTTCTTCCTTGTGCCTAGATACACCCACACACCAGATTAGAAGTTGGTACTTCGCTTATTTTTCAAGATATTCAGCTCACAATGTTCAGACATACATGGCATCAGACATATATGGCGGCGGCCATCTTGGATTTTGACGTGGGTTGCACCCACACACCAAATTATAATGCGGTCCTTCGCTTACGCACGCACGCCCGCACGCACGGACGGACGGGAAAACCATAGTCCCCCTTTCGCTCCGCGGTGCGACGGGGGACAAAAACAAGCGTTACGCCTAGGTCCCCCGTCGGTGACGTGATGCGAGTTGACAAAGTGGAAGACGCAAGGCGGCCATCTTGGATTTTGACGTGGCGACCCAATTTTCAATAGCGTTCTTCCTTGTGCCTAGATACACCCACACACCAGATTAGAAGTTGGGACTTCGCTTATTTTTCAAGATATTTCCCTCACAAGTTTCAGACATATATATGGTGGTGGCCATCTTGGATTTTGACGTGGCGACCCAATTTTCAATAACGTTCTATATCGTCATATGTCTCCCATATTGAAAAGGGTGGAAGATGAGCGAGAAGGAGGTTCTTCTGGGGTCTTTTCATCCAACCCGCAAGATGTTGATCTGTTCCAGCAAACTCCATAAATAAATAACGCAAGCTGTGGAAGAGGAAGAAGCTCCAACCGCAAAGCATCACCGCCTCTTGAAACCGGAGGAGCAGGCGACGTGCCATTGGACTGGACTGCACGGTGGCCACGATGCTGATTGGTTTGGTATTGGCACCGTCTGATTGGGCCACGATGCGGTCACAAGGCATTGGCGACACACGATTGGTTGAGAGCAACATCGGAGCTTTGACACAGATGCCTCAGGGGTGAGGGGATTGGACAAGGAACTGTGCTCTCCTTTCTCAGTAATAGCAGAGACAGTGACCTCACAAACCTCATGTGCTTTCTCCTTCAAATGCATTTACATATTAAGTACGCAACATTGAAAGAAAGTTTGACCATCTCCTTCCACCCATTCTGTTCCCCTTTCCCCCTCCTATATTTACACCAATCTCCTCTCAATGTCCTTTACATTTCGGTGCAAACTACTTTTGTTGCGATCCCTTTCGTTTGTGTTTTGTAATACATAAATGGCTCCCATAACCAGTTCAAAAATTATTGCTTTAAGCTCTTAAATGAACCTCAAACTCTCACACAACTTTTATGCTTTATGAACTCAAGCTGAAACTTTTGTCTTTGAAAGTTTAAGGAGGCCAGATGTGTTTAAGCTCTGAGGATTGGCGATCATTTAGACATGAACAAAGTAAGAAACCCATTCTTATGCGAGAACAGCGAGCATGTCACCTTCAAACGAACAAAACAAAAAAAACACAAAAAAAAAAAACCACCTTTAGAGGCCATTTTTCCCCGCAAGACGGGGGATGGCCTTTTTCGGGCACCGTGGTTGTTGTTGTTTTTGTTGGTCCCCTTTTTGAAGCAATGTTTTACGGCCGGATGCCCTTCCTGCCGCCAACCCTTTTTGTCGCCTTTTACGACAAACAGGGCTTTACCAGTGAACTGGTACTCAATTATCCGACCTCGGAAGGATGACAGGCTGAGTCAACCCCCCTGGCGTTAATTCAGCGATCGACCGGGATTCGAGCCCAGGATCCTAGGATCCTAAGCTGGCACCCTAGCCGCTAGCCCAACACCAGGCTTCACCTTCAAACGAACAGATAATTACAATTCGAATTCTGAAACGTGGACTTTCTTTCTGGTGACTTTTACCACTGGCTATGCACTCCTTCACCTATAGAAACATGCCCTAACTTTATACATGTACTGGATACAGATAAGCATTACAAATTCAGTTAAAATGATATATCATATGTAGCACAAACATTAGTGGTTATGTCCAGAAAGTTTAAAAAAAATCTGAGGTTGGAGTATACAGTGCCTTCAGAAAGTATTCACACCCCTTAACTTTTTTGATGTTACAGCCTGAATTTATTAATGTGACAAGTGTTGTTACAGCCTGATTTTAAAATGATTTAAATTGAGATTTTTGTCATTGATCTACACAAAGTAATGGCAAAGTGTATTTTATTTACTTTTTATTTTAGAATTTTTTACAAAATAATTAAAAATAAAATACAGAAATATCTAATTTACATAAGTATTCAATCCCCTGAGGCAATAATTCGTAGAAGCACCTTTGGCAGCAATTACAGCTTCAAGTCTTCTTGGTTATGTCTGTATCAGCTTTACAGAGGGAATTTGCTCAAGCTCTGTCAAGTTGGATAGGGAGTATTGGTGAACAGCAATCTTCCAGTCTTTCCACAAATTCTCAATGGGAATCAAGTCTGGGCTTTGGCTGGGCCACTCAAGGACTTTCATGTTCTTGTTCTGAAGCTTTTCCAGTGTTGCTTTGGCTGTATGCTTCGGGTCATTGTCCTGTTGGAACGTAAATCTTCGTCGCAGTCTGAGGTCTTTTGCATTCTGAAACAGGTTCTCCTCAATGATTTGCAGGTATTTGGCTCCATTTATTGTTTCCTCTATCCTGAAAAGTCTCCCAGTCCCTGCCACTGAAAAGCATCCCCATAGCATGATGCTGCCACCACCATGCTTCAAGGCAGGGATGGTGTTAGATGGCTGATGAGCTGTGCTCGGTTTCCACCAGACATAGCTCTTTGCATTCAGGACAAATAATTAAATTATCATCTCATCAGACCACAGAATATTGTGCCTCATACTCTCAGAATCTTTCACTTGCTTTTTGCAAACTCCAAGTGAGCTGCCATGGGTCTTTTTCTCAGGAGTGGCTTCTGTCTGGCCTCTTTCCAATAAAGCCTAGATTTGTGAAGTGCTGCAGAGACTGTTTTCCTTCGAGCAGGTTCTCCCATCTGCCATTTGGGGTGTTAATCACCTCCCTGACCAAAGGTCCTTCTTGCTGAACTGAGCCGGTTGCTCAGTTTGGCTGGACGGCCAGCTCTAGGAAGAGTCTGGGTAGTTCCATATTCTTTCAATTTTCTAATTACGGAGCTCAATGTGCTCTTCGGAACTTTCAACACTCGAGTAATTGTTTTTCTTTTACCCTTCCCCAGATCTATGCCTCCTCACAATTCTATGTTGGAGTACTACGGACAGTTCCTTGGACGTCATGGTGGAGTTTCTGCTCTGACGTGCACTGTCAACTGTGGGACCTTATATAAAAAGGTGTGTTTCTTTCTAAATCATATCCAATCAATTGAATGGGCCAAAGGTGGACTCCAATCAAGTTGCAGAGACATCTCAAGGATGATCAAAGGAAATTAGATGCACTTGAGCTCAATTTGGAGTGTCATAGCAAAGGGTTGAATATTTATTGGCTCAAGACATTTCAGGTTTTTATTTTTAATTACTGCATTTTGTAAAAATTCCTAAAAAAAATAATTACTTAGATATTATGCGTTATTTTGTGTAGATCAGTGACAAAAAAAATATCTCAATTGAATCCATTTTAAATTCAGGCTGTATGTAACACAATAAAATATGCAAAAAATCAAGGGGTGTGAATACTTTCTGAAGGCACTGTATTCTGGCCTGAGAAACACTTCAGGTAAATGTCAAAATAATGATAGTGTTTTGTTAAAAAACAAATAGTGTCAGATCGGTTGATGTACAAAAGCTGTGGTATACCATGTGCAAAACGAGATTTCCAATGGACAGCCAAATATGTGAAGCAAATCTGCAAGCACGCTTGTTGCACATTAGGAACTCGTATTGTGTTCCTGCCACTACATATACAACACACAACGCACCAAATTCGCCAATGTTTCAGCTGCAATATCGAACCAAGTTTGGTTTCATACAATGGCTGCATCACCAACCTCACCTCCAGCACTTATCAAGCAACCCACAAAAGGCAATGACTAACCGGAGTCCGTAGAGCACCGTGCCATCTGGGTGCAGGCGGATCAGGCGGTTACGGACGGTGACTCCATGCACAAAGGACCGTTTGTCATTGAGGAAGTACGTGTCTGGGACCCATAAATGATCGACCACGCGGTTGTCCAAGGTCAAGTTGAAGGAAATTCCGGTGTACGAAAGCCGAGGGTCACGCCAATATTGTAGAAAATACATCGTCAGGGTGTAGTCCTGGGGGATGAGAGAATATTGGAAAAGTATTACGAGAGTATATAGTCACTTGAATGTCACGACAATTTATGGCTTTATTCGAGCGAAAAGCGAAAAGTCGCGATGTGATGAAAAAAAAAAAATCAGAAATACAAGAAGCAGACTTGGCGTGCAGAACAACCAAATGGCAATTAAAAGGCCGCATGGAGTAACCAAATGGGAATGAGGGAACGAGGGCATCATCGGTTTTTTTGTGTTCAAGATTGTGGATCATGGAAGAGTGAGGTGACGGAGGTAAAAAAAAATGAAAGTTGGGCCACAATTGGACCCAATCAGCAAGGGAATGACTGCGAGTGAGAGGCTTGCGTTAGGTACTAGGGTTAATGAGGGCTAAAAGAATTGTGGGTAGCGATAGGGAATGACATGAGATGGTGAAAAGAGAAGAGAAATGAGGGAAGGAATCACAATAACCTGCAAGTCAGAGGTTAGAGTTAGATAGTGTGAAATTTTGCGAGTGAGGATTGGTGGGGGATGACAGTAATGGGTATAGATGACTAACAGATATGGGATAGAAAAAAGAACCAGATAGAAATAAACAAAACTTCGTCGACTTCTGTTCACCAGATGAGTCATAACTCTCATAAGCCACATGAAAACTTCACTTACGATCCAATTACAGCCAAATATGATTTAAAAAGCAAAGATAAATAAATATAAACCCTGCTTTCTCACAAGGAATTAAAAAGCCTCATCAGAACCTCCAATTTCCGACAGATGTTTTGACTTTTTCAGGAATATAAAACAGTTGTTACAAAACATGCAATTATAGTTGAACACCGTCCTCATCACCAGGAATAACTATAATAACGGTGGTCGAAGCACCAATGGAGGGCTCGACAGTGAATTATTTTTCTTACGAGTTACACGCATTGGTGATCCAAATGATATTGGCACAGCCATCGATAAACACTAATGTAAATTTCGTTTGAGTTGTATCGTCTGTCCTATAAACAGTCTGTCCTATAAACAGTCTGTCCTATAGTTGTATCGTCTGTCCTATAAACATCGGTGCAATTTTCTGCCATAGGTTTCAATAAACATTATTTGTTTCGCCTTCAAAATCATTGGTGAGCCGTGAAATGTCAAATGGTAATTAAATTATAAATTGAGGACCTTGCTCTTTCGAGCTATGGGGTGTGTAAGGTCTATCCGAAAAAATGCTTCCTGGCTATGTAATTATCCCAGGTGGGTCTCCACTCCACCCACAGGTACTTGACTGGAGGTGGCAGGAATTTTTGGAACTTGTTCGTGGTGCTAGGGGATAGCTCGCCGACCTTTACCTTCCACCTTCCACCTGCGACCAGTGCTGGCGGACGGGTATTCTGGCTTGAGATCCACACGAGTGATGCTGCAAACATTGATTCCTCACCCTGCCTGTGAAACTCCAGGGTGACGATTTATACCTGGGTCAGGATTTAAACCCAGGCTGACAGCTCAGAGGTGAGTGCACAAACCTCTAGAGTCTACCTCTAGGCTATACTTAGCTGCTCGTACACAAAATGTCTGAGAAACTGATGAAAAAGATAGAAAGAAACATTTTGAGAGTAACTGTCAATTAGTGGTTCAAAAAGAAATCAAAAGTGGTTGACAATTCAAAATGAACAACTTATCCACTTCTTAGATGGTGGTCAACTGAAGTTTGGAACCACTTTCACGATGATAACTACAAACCAGTGATGGGAACAGCACAAAATAAATAAAAACTAGAAAGCAAAATGCAAAGCCCATCCTCATCATTCGGACTTCTTCTTCTTCTTCCGTATGCTAAACATGACGAAGACAGCTAAAAATACAAAAACATTGACGATTTTAGGTAGCCTTGACCTTTTGACCTTAAATGCAATAGCCTTCAGCGGTCCAATATGCAAACTGCGCTCAAATTTCGAGCCAATCAGATGGAAATTGACGATTTTGTGACATTGAACTTTTGACCTTCTTGATAGAACACAGATTTATACAAGATGAATTGGGACATATTGGGTCACTGACATATTGATATGACTGATGTATTGATATTTATGCAAACTTGACCTTTGACCAAAAAAAACAAAAAAAAACAATTGGCTTCTAGCTTTTGATTGGTTAACCAGTTCAGTGACCCAATATGTAGATTCTTAAAATTTCAGGTCAATCAGACGAAAATTGACGATTTTATCCAATCATGACCTTCGACAATTTGATCTAAAAACGATAGACTTCGAGGTTTTGATTGGTGAACCAATACAGTGACACAATATCCAGATTCTTAAAATTTCAGGTCAACCGGATGAAATTTGACAATTGTATGTGACGTTAACCTTTGACCTTTTGACCAAATTATGAATTTGTCTTCTCCATATTCTCATAATTAGGCTTTATTGAAAATTTGATGACAAAAGCTCAAAATGGAACAAAAGCTCAAAATGCACGCGCGCGCGCGTGTGTACGTACACACACACACACACACACACACACACACACACACACACACACACACACACACACACACACACACACACACACACACACACACACTTTAGATTCCTCCCATTGCTTTCAAAGCAATTGTCCGTATGAAAGCAGCCTTAAAGAGCCCCGGTTGCTATAGTCATGGCATCAATAAAGTGAAGATGGGACGTATTGTCATACTTTGTATTAACCAATATTTATTTATACAAATCGAGACTCATTGAAGAGCAAATTGGCAGAGGGTAAAAAGGCAACCGAGGTGACAGTAGAGCCAATTGGCCATGGTTGAACACAATAAGCAGGCAAAGTATCAAAAGGAAAAGAGAGGAAAGAAAGCGCAAGAGAGGACAAATCCAGTAACCCAAATTTAACAACAACAGCACTGGGTAGAGAGCACACCTGCGCCAGGTTGAACAGTTTACGTTTTGTATACCACTGATGGGTCAGATCTGGATCCGCATCTGAACCAAAATCTATTCGGCTTGTTCTTGTCACTTACCCAACACATCCACCAAGTTTTGTCATAACTCATCCACAACCTTTTGAAATATCATGCTATACAGTATATATCGTTTTTGGCTGTATCTCTCAATGGTGAAGAATCACTTAAAAAAATTAAAAGCTCTCGTATCCGGATCTGTATCCGGATCTTCACCAAAATCGAATGAAAAAAGTTCTTCCTTTTCACACACCAAACCTGTCCACCAAGTTTCATCCGAATCCACCCACAAGCTTTTGAGAACCCAACGCAGCTATAAACGGTCATCCCGGTGTTTCAAATTGTGCCATCCCTCGGATGGACGTTAAACTGGACATCCCGTCTGCCATCATCTGTCGGTGGACGTAAAAGATCCCATGGTGTACTTCTCAAAGAAGATCCGAAGCGAAGAGTGGGATTAATTTTGAGGCAAATAAGCGAAAAATCTGCTGCCAGAAGCCTTGCACATCTACGGGATGTAACTACAACTCAAGGAATGATACACAAGGTTATTCAATCATTGCAGAAAAAAGTATTGGCCATTAAGCCAAATAAAAACATGACATTTGACAGTCTAGCAACTTTGCTGAAATGCTGGTCAAAGGGGACTTTAAATTTTGAATGTTTTCCTAAGAAAAATTTGAGAGCTTTATGTCTATCCGAGGGATGATACACTTTTGTGATAAAATGCCTGGCCTGCGGAGCACCGATCAGACAGTATATATTTGGCTTGGGAATGAAACTCAGACTAGACAGCTCAAAAGGTAAGTGCACTACCTCCGCACCATCCTGACAAGACCTTTGCACCTCTGATCAACAGATGGATATCTCTCAATGGTTAATCCTCGCCCGTAGCTCAGCTTGCCGACCTCGCCATTTGTGGTTTAAGAAACCTGATAAGGAACAGACAGAAGTGTTTTTGAGTTTCTTGGTCGAAACCTTTCAAAGGTAAGAAACATGGTTGTGGTAATAACTGAAGGTAGAACCAATCTATTGCTGTTTGTTTGTGCTCTATCCTTTCTAAATGCCGAGTGTCAAACAAGGAAGCAACAGGTACCATTTTAGTTTTTGGTATCACCCAGCCGGGGATCGAAATACTGTATATAGATCCAGATATGCACACAGACACACAAACACATGCACACGCACGCATGCACACGCAGACACACACAGACACACACACACACACACACACACACACACACACACACACACACACACACACACACACACACGATGGTGGACACTTTTAGACCTGGGAGGGCTTCGTTCCACCTTCTGAAACCCACATATGGAGATAACAAACAACAGACACACATACACACATACACAGACAGCCCAACAGACAGGGGCAGTGCAATAGTCTCACATTCCCTTCAGGGTGAGACTAATTACAATCCTTGCACCAAATACCAAAATAAGACTGTAACCTGACAACACTAACATCCATGGATGGCACTGCAAGTCGAGCAATAAAATGATCTTGACGATACATGGTGTATGCATTTATGACAATTACCATGGATAAGAGAGGAGAACACACCTAAAAATAAAATAAAACCATCCTTGCAAATTCCCAGCAATGCATTAATGTGTGTGTGCTCTCCCATCCGTTAGTTATCATCATAAGGCCTGGCAGGATAGCCAAAAGGTATACACACACCTCTGAGCTATCCCAAATCCCTACCCAGCTATAAACTGACATTCTGGTGTTTCTCATGTGAGGAATCGATGTGTGCAGCGCTCCTTGGATGGGTGTTAAATTGGCGTCCCATATGCTGATACTGGTAGTTTATGGAAGTTGAGGATCCCACGGTGTCCTTCGCATGCTGCACACTAATAAATGAATTACTATCCTGTCCTACAATAAAAGTCATCCTGGTGTTGATGTTGGCTTAGCGGTTAGGGTTCGGCTTGGGATCCTAGGATCCTGTGTTCGAATCCCGGTCGATCGCTGAATTAACGCCAGGGGGGTTGACTCAGTCTGTCATCCTTCCGAGGTCGGCAAATTGAGTACCAGCTCACTGGTAATTCCCTGTGTGTCGCACGAGGCGACTAACAGGGTTGGCGGCAGGAAGAGCATCCGGCCATAAAACATTGCTTCAAAAAAGGGGACCACGGTGCCCGAAAAAGGCCAACCACCGCTCTGCGGGGAAAATGGCCTCTAAAGGTGGTTCTGTTTTTTTTACCTACAATAAAAGTCATCCTTTTTTTGCCTGTTACCTATACACCTTAAGCTTCGTCTTACTGGCGGATCCTGAAGACAGAAACACCTGCCAAAGATTTAGTATTAAAATTCCACCCTTGCAAACTTCTCCTATGGATTTATCGTCTCTGGAGATCTCCGTTCTCTCAACAGCGCCATTATTAGTCTTTTCCTTACCCTCCACTCGTTTCTGTCCAAATTGTTTGATGGCTCACTTCTCAACGAGCGCAGCCCGGCCACCCACCACATGACCTACCGTCACAATATTCTGAGACTCCGAGCAATCAAAGACATTGTTCAACCAATCATCATAATGATTGATCAACTTGCAGCTTGGGCCTCTGCTCGAAATGAGTAAAAACAAAATTAACTCATCATTGTGACACGTGCGAACCCCCATACACTTTACTGTTTCGCTTAAGCTGTTTTAAAGACCTGGAGGGAGGAGTGGGATTGAAGAGAGTGAGGGAGTTTGTTCCAGAGGTGGGAGAAAAGAGGAATGAAGGAGTGAAGGTGAGCAGAGAGTCTTGATTTTGGCAGTTTAACCAAAAGAGGGTTGCAGGCAGATCTTGTGCGACCTGTAGGAATATTTGCGGGACAGAGCCCAGAGAGAGCTGGGGGGCAAGGCCAGAGAGGAGTCGGTAGAAGACGGAAAGACCACCAACCTGCCTGCGGTGAGTGAGTGAGAGGCCCTTGGAGTTAGCTTCATCGCGGGAGATTCCAATGATTCTGAATGCTTTGGTTTCAACAGCGTGAAGCCGAGCTAGGTGTGAGGCAGGAGCACCAGCCCAGAGGGAGAGCAGTATTCCATTGAGCTGCGGATGAAAGCCTTGTATGTGGTGAGGAGCTCAGGTGTGCCAAGGAAGGACTTCGCACGACGGAGGATGCCCAGTCGGCGACTGGCTTTGGAGGCCAGATTTGAAATGTGGTTTTCCCAGGAAAGATCATGGCAGATAGTGAGACCCAAAAGCTTGAGTGACAGAACTTCTTGGAGAGGATTATTCAGAAAGTGGATGGGAGGGTTGTCCAGTCGGTCTTTTCGGAGAGACATCGTAAGAGTGTGAGATTTGTCAGGATTGAAAGACATGGTCCACTTGTTTGCCCAGTCTGTGATTTTGTCAAGGTCTGCAGAGAGTGAGGAGGCTGCAGACTGCCGATCTGAGGGATGAAGAATGGAGCGACAGAGAGTACAGTCATCAGCAAAGATAGTTGTTGTTGGTGGTTGCGTCAGCAAAGGTGCAATAGTTGTTGTTGTTGTATAGCCCCAGGCCGTTCTCTTGCCCAAGCACGCGGCATGAAGACAGCCGATCTATCTTGCAGGAGCGACCAAGAGATCCCCCACATCCAGGATAGTGTATCCCTGCCTTCATAAAGTCAGGGCCACGATGGAGTTAGAGTTGGAGAGAGTGAGAGAGAGTGAGAGAGAGAGAGTGAGAGAGAGTGAGAGAGAGTGAGAGAGAGTGAGAGTGAGAGTGAGAGAGTGAAAGAGAGAGTGAGAGTGAGAGTGAGTGAGAGAGAGAGAGTGAGAGAGAGTGAGAGTGAGAGTGAGAGTGAGAGAGTGAGAGTGAGAGTGAGAGTGAGAGAGAGAGAGAGTGAGTGAGAGTGAGAGAGAGAGAGAGAGAGAGAGAGAGAACAGGAAAAGGGCAAGTCCATGGGGACCGATCAGCATTCTGACTGTGACTGCACTGCCATAAAGAATCTGGGCAGCAAGGAAGAATGGGGAAGATTTGGCCCCCAGCTTGCGTTGGGTGGGAGGAGGGGGGTGGGGAGTGGTATAACCACTGTAAAAAGGCATTCCTGATAGTTGCAGGTGCAATAGTTGACGGGACAGGTAAAAACAGACCTGTCCCAGTGTCGCATGGACAGGCTAGAAAAAAAAGTTAATGTTGAGTCCTGAGAGGCTAAACTACATTCGTATTTCATCGTCTTTGTCACGCTTCATAGCCGAATATTGCTGTTTACATGGAACATGCAACATGCAAACAACATAGCAATGTGGATTATAATGTTAGAGCTGCTGCCCAGACAACAACCACACTCTGGGATTAGCAAGGGAGCGGAATTCGTTGTCAAGGACCCGCCAAGAAGACGAAGTCAATTGTTACCAGCAGTTTTAGGCAGGAATTTATATATTTCTCAGGATGCCAGCGATAACTCGCTCACTCTTCGCTAAAGTCACGGTAGGATCTTTAACATCCACCGTAATCCCATGCCGGCAGAAAAGTCCACCAGCTTAACCGATATCGAAGGACATATTGTTGAATCACCCTGCCTGTGAAATACCAGGATGACAGTTTATAGTTGGGTAGGGATTCAAACCCAGACTAGACAGTTCAGTGGTGAGTGTGCATACCTGTACGCTATCATGCAAGCCGCAGTATTTCTCGGAAATGCTAACACAAACCTTCCTGAAAATACATACTTTCTCCCTTCTGTTGAATCCGAAATTGAATGAACCTTCCAAAATCTAGCCTTGCAGATCGTTTTTTCGTCCCAAGCATGATAACCCGCCAACTCCCTCTCCCTCACCTGGTGCCCATTATTCTTCGTTATGCCCAGAACCGTACACTTCTGTTCGTCATTCTCTCACCTGTTTTCCCAAGGCACCAAACCTTATAGTTTACAAAAAAAAAAAAAAAAAAAAATGTTTTTAATGTTCTAAATAAAATGATGAAAAGAATACATAACGACAGAGGAAAAATAGCATAAAAAAAACAAAAGCATGGACCTTAAATATGATCAAGTGTTGTCTGTTTTATTATATACCGTCTCCTACCTGGACCAGATCACACATGCATAGGCCTACCAAAGCTGTAACAATGCAAAGAGGGCTTTTCGGTTGTGGATTTTTACGCAACATTTATGAATGTCGGGCTGCGAAAGCGCTGTATATTTGGATGTAACGCAAGCATAGTTTGAACTGTGACATGAAATCGATCATCGTTATTACATTTTCCATTGACGATCTCAATGCAAATGACGTTTTAAATCATTATAAGCTACCCCAACAATTTTCTACCCACTTCGCGCCGATTAAATACAAATTCAGGATTTCCAAAAACCAATTCTACCAATCGTACACTTGCCTGCAGGACGCTTCGTGAATGTTGAGTCTAAAACAAGATGTCGGATTGAATCACAATCAGTCATTGCAACAGCTTTTGTACAAGCCTTTGAAAGGAATAAACAATAAGGAACATTCCCAAATGTTGGGATGGTTTGCTCACGTTCATATCAGAATCCCTGGCTCAGGATTCCATGAACCCAGGATCAAATCCCATATATCACGTGCTTGTCCACCGTCTACTAATGTGACATACAGTGCCTTCAGAACGTATTCACACCCCTTGACTTTTTCACATGTTGTTGTGTTACAGCCTGAATTTAAAATTGATTAAATTGAGATTTTTTTTGTCACCGATTTACACATAATACCCAATAATGTCAAAGTGGAAATTTTTTTTTTTTTAGAAATTTTAACAAATTAATTAAAAATGAAAACATCAAATGTCTTCAGTCAATAAGTATTCAACCCCTTTGCTATGACACTTCAAAATGAGCTCAGGTGCATCAAATTTCCTTTGATCATCCTTGAGATGTCTCTACAACTCGACTACAATCCACCTGGGGCCAATTCAATTGATTGGACATGATTTAGAAAGAAACCCACCTTTTCATATAAGGTCCCACAGTTGACAGCACCACTTCACAAATCTAGGCTTTATGGGAGAGTGGGCAGACAGAAGCCATTCCTGAGAAAAAGGCACATGACAGCACATCTGGAATTTGCAAAAATGCACGTGAGAGACTAAATGAGGCAAAAGATTATGTGGTCTGATGAGATGAAAATTCACCTCTTTGGCATGAATGCAAAGTACTACATCTGGCGGAAACCAAGCACAGCTCATCACCCATCCAACACGATACCTACTGTATTGAAAAAGCTTGCAGACCTCATTTCAAGATACGAGGCTTTATTCAAATCGATCTTTGGCATCCCACACAACAGGCAATAATTTCATCAGTCCCAGTCAAAGTAATAAAGCCTTATAAAGCAGAGTCAAGCATTCTAAACATTAGTCATCCATCCCAGTCACTTCTTACCAAGAAGATCCAGCGCTCATCTCTGCATAACTCATTCAGCAGACAAGATACTGACCCCCTCGCTCATCGAGCGCTCGCCCCAAAATAGGCATCCAATATGCCCCACGCCTATGAAGGCTCTTCTTCTTCTTCTTCATTTTCACCACACCGACCGTGAAGCATGGTGGTGGCAGCATCATGCTATGGGGATGCTTTTCAGCAGTAAGGACTGCAATAATTGTAAGGATAGAGAGAACAAATAATGAAGCCAAATATAGGCAAATCCTTGAAGACGCCCTGCTTCAGAATGCAAAAGACCTTAGACTGCAGTGAAGATTTATGTTCCAACAGGACAATGACCCCAAGAATACAGCCAAAGCAACACTGGAATGGCTTCAGACCAAGAATGTGAAAGTCCTTGAGTGGTCCAGCCAAAGCCCAGACTTGAATCCCATTGAGTATTTGCGAAAAGACTTGAAGATTGCTATTCAGTGATGCTCCCCATCCATCTTGACAGAGCTTGAGCAAATCTGCATGGAACAATGGGAGAAACTCCCCAAATCCAGATGTGCAAAGCTGATATAGACATACCCAAGACTACTCAAAGCTGTAATTGCTGCCAAAGGTGCTTATACGAAGTATTGGCACAGGGGGTTGAGTATTTATCAACATTACATATTTCTGTATTTAATTTTCAATAAATTTGTAAAAAAATTCAAAAACATGTTTTCACTTTGTCATTATGGGGAATTTTGTGTAATTTAACTGCCAGATTTTAAAATTGATTAAATGGGGTAATTGAATCAATTTTAAAATCTGGCTGTCAAGGGGTATGGTTACCTTCTGAAGGCATTCCATATATATATATATATATATATATATATATATATAAATACATACACACACACACACACACACACACACACACACACACACACACACACACACACACACACACACACTTCCACAATGCTCTTCTGGCCGACCACGCATAAAGCAACCAAGAAAAGGTACACAAGGTAAGCCCTTTGCTGTTTCAAACTTTACCTGAGTTCCTCTACAGCTGCAATACATGCACATGTAGTGGAGACATGAGGATCCCAATGCTACACACCCCTCAGCCACCGGACCGGCTTCATCGCTTATTGGCGAGTCATCAGCGACAGCGTAGACAGAAACGCACACCACCGAGGCTCTCAAGAATGTACTACGTGCAATGTCATTAGTAGTCAACATATAAATAACAGGATGCAATCACATCTCTCACCTGTAATTGGAGAGAATAATCAATCAGCTCTGATCATATTTTCAGACATGATGTGATCAACATACACTTTCACACCCATCACCAAAAAAGCAAGTTGTTTCATAGGATCACTGACTCAGCCTCATCATGGGATGAATCCAGCCCATTGGGGAGAACAGTATTCCATAAAGCTGCTGATGAAGGCCTTGTAGGTGTATAGGAGTTCAGTTGTGACAAGGAAGACCTTTGTACAATGGAGGATGCCCAATCAGCAGCTGGCTTTGGAGGCCGACTTTGAAATGCGGTTTGCCCAAGAAAATTCATGGCTGATAGTGAGACCCAGGAGTTTGAGTGACTGAACTTCATCAAGAGGGTTGTCAAGAAAGTAGATTGGCAGGGCAGGATGGTTGCAAAATGGTCCTTTCGGAGAGAGATATCGAGTGTGTGAGATTTGGCTGGATTGAAAGACATATTCCAAGTGTTTGACCAGGTTGCGATTTTGTCAAGCTCTCGGAAGAGAGAGGGAATAGGCTGCAGCCTGCCTGTCTGAAGTATGAGGGATTTCACGGCAGAGGGTGGTGTCATCAGCAAATACATAAAGAGGATTTTTCAGAGAGTCAGAGAGATTATTGATGAGAGATTGAAGACATATTCCATGTGTTTGACCAGCTTGCGATTTTGTCAAGCTCTGAAGAGAGAGGGAATAGGCTGCAGCCTGCCTGTTTGAAGTATGAGGGATTTCACGGCAGAGGGTGGAGTCATCAGCAAATACATAAAGAGGATTTTTCAGAGTCAGAGAGATTATTGATGAAGATCAGGAATAGGATTGGATTTAGAACGCTGCCTTGGCGCACTCCAACCTTGACAGGGAGAGGGGATGAAAGGATTCCATTGAGTGCCACATGTTGGCTATGACAGCATAGAGCAAGTTAGTAAGCCAAGTGTGGAGTTTATCTTGGATGCCATAAGGAGAGAGTTTGGAGAGTAAGGTGGGATGGCAGACTGTATCAAAAGGACAAGATATGTTCAGATAGATGGCCCTGATTATCATGGCTGACATTGAGAGCCTCGATCCATTGTTGGGAGAGTAGAAGAAGCATGTCCTAGGTGGAGTGACCTGGTCTGAATCCAAATTGGTGATGTGCAGAAAAGGAAGGATTTAATATTGTTACGTTTGTGGGGGTAGGTGATGAAATACCATAGTGGAGATAGAACTGTGTAGGGTAGCATGGACCCCGTGCGAGTAGGAAGCCAATCTCTATATATTAAGTAGGGAAAACTATGAGCTTAAGATTGTTTATGTGTCTTCACACGGAGGGTGGAGCTATGTTAACTAGGTAGGGTACAAGGCTAGTTTCTTCCAGTATGGGATTGCCTCCTGCGATTTTTCCCTGTTTTTACAATAATAACAAGCCGGCCATAAAAACACACGTCTTTAACGAACAACAACAATCGCCGAAAGTACCCGGACATTACAATCGACAAGTAAACCCCACCCCACCAATCGACTAAGGAACTAGGCCACACCCCCAGAGTGGGACGAGGGGCGTGGAAACGATCGTAACCGGCAGACCACGCCCCGAGCTTCGTCATTGGTCGGGAGGACATGGAGTGATGTAATAGGGCTCGGCGATTGGACAGTGTGAGGTCGGAGCGAGAAGATTTGAGAAGGAAGAAGAAGACTCTCTCTCTCTCTCTCTCTCTCTCTCTCTCTCTCTCTCTCTCTCTCTCATGCTGGCTTCGGATCAGGCGGTCCCTTTTTGTTACTCCCGCAAGGGAGTAATGCATTCACTCGTGTCCGTGTGTGTGTTCGTGTACAAGATATCTGGAAAAGTTCTGAACGGATTTGGATGAAAGTTTGTGGGATGATTGCCCTTGGGATAAGGAAGAATTGATTAGTTTTTGGTGAAGCGCAGGATATTATTCCCGATCCAGGAATTTTTTGAAGGATTTTTTTTACCATTGGAAGATAGGGCTCATTTTTTATTAACATTATCTTCTATATATTCTATATTTAACATTGTGATATGAAAATAGTTTTCATATTTGTTGTAAATGTAGTTTAAACTCGTGGTTATGCGTTAGAGCGGTGTATTTTTTTTAGCAGCGTCGTCTTCAATGTTCATTTTTTTTCCTTCTAATAAAGACATATTCTGTCATTTTAAACCCACCAAAGTGTGTATTAGGTTTCGACGTTTCATAAAATGTATCGTTTGATACGTATAATGCTTTAAAACTGTTTTTTTTTTAAACCTCAGAAGAGATATCAACATTTAGCTCAGTGAATGTCATTCGCGGTGTCAGTATTTGATGAACTTATAAAGACTTAGTTTCAGATTTGTCAATGGCTGAGGTATATTAACAAACGAATAAAACAGATTTGGCAAAATTCCAACTTTTAAAAAAAAGATCGCATATTCACCCAGGGTTGTGAGAGGCTGAAGAAGAAGAAAACTCGCATGGGCTTCCCAGACCAAATAAATAATTCTGGTTCTGGCTCTGCGATTTTCAGGTTTATTACTCCCGCCAGGGAGTAACGCATTCGATCGTGTCCGTCCGTGTGTGTGTTCGTATGTTTGTGAACAAGATATCTGGAAAAGTTCTGAACGGATTTGGATGAAAGTTAGTGGGATGATTGCCCTTGGGATAAGGAAGAATTGATTAGTTTTTGGTGAAGCTCAGGATATTATTCCCGATCCAGGAATTTTTTTTGGAAAAATTTTTTGAGAAAGATTTTTTTCTGTTTTACTGCGTTAAAGCTTTTATTCTTATTCTTAAATGATGTTTTTCTCCTCTAATTCCGAGATATATCAAAATTAATTCTCTGACAGTTAGGGCTTACTTTCTTTTTCATTTATTGTTTTGGGGAGAGGGGATGTTAAACAAAACGTATTATTCCAACTTGACCCACGGCGGGAGTATGCGCTCTACTGAGTGGCGTTCTAGTTCTTTGCTTTATTTCATTAAATTCATTTGTATTGCATGTTCAATTTTGTATTGTGTTTCTATGTTCTGTGGGTTTCGGATTAAACCCCGTGTGTTTTGTTCAGATAAGCACCTAATTCCTTCACCCATGCATGAAGGACCAACCGCCATAATTTCGGCTACGTGCCTCAGAATTAAACTCGTTGCGGTCATTCGTCACCCAGCGGTGTTAACCGTTCGGGCTGACAGGACAATATCAACTGAGATGATGGATTCCATGACCTGGCTGATGATAGATCTGTCGTTGAGAAGTAAGCTGATAGGTCTGTAGTTGATGGGATCTGTTTTGCACCTTTTTATGTTACTAGGGCATTGCCCGTACTATATCTATATCTAAAATTATATCCCCCCCCTCTATTTACATGAAATGGTTTGGTCCAAAGCGAACGGCTTGCGAGTACGGTGACAATCCCCCCCCTCTATTTACATGCAATGGTTTGGTCCAAAGCGAACGGCTTCCGGAGTTTGGTAAAGAAATCGCCATCGCGTGCACAAACGCGCAGGAAAGCGAATGAATCGCAAATTCGGTTTTATTAGTTTTAAAACATAGTTTAACGCCAACATAGTTTGCAAACGTGAAATAAATGAATACGCTCTCAAATGTGCCATCCGAGGCAGAGTGTGTCCTCCACGTTCGGCACACGCGATCGTTCGCTGCTCTCTGATTGGTTGAATCGTTTTTTGGACATAGCTCGGTAAGTAATTGTCCGATTAATATGAAACCTTGAAAAGGCACATCCTCGGGTCCCCAGCAATATACCTGGCAAGTTAAAAGTATATCGGACCCGTGGTTGTCGAGAAACAGCGGTCACAGACAAACAAACGTACAGACGTACAAACGTACAGACGTACAGAGATTACTGGAATTATAGATAGATGAAGCGACGAGGAGAAGAGGGGGAATCGGATAATGTTGAAGAGGCAAAAAGGATAACAACTTTGGGAAAGAGAACAAGAAACAACCTCAAAATCAAGACAGATTTTGTTCACCGGCTATTTGAGAAGTAGGCCTGAGCTACTCAAAAGCGAATCGTACTAAAATACGCAATTTGGCGTCTGTCTGTCTGTCTGATGGTTTATTTGACTGTGATACATTCCATCATTACTTATCCAATCTCAACCAAACTTGACATGATGACTAAGGGTTACATAAGGAAGGTTGTAGTGCATTTATTTTCCCCCTCCCCAAGGGGGGTTTCTCCCCCGAGCAGGTTTTCCCTGCCATTGTCGTCAAAGGGATTGCGTTTTGAGGTGTATATCGATGTTAAGTTAGCTTTATCGTGGCGTTTTTCCAAGGCTGCTAAAACTAACGATAATAGTGCAATATTGTTACGTTTGTGAGGGAATATGAGGGAATTTTGGTAGGCAATGGAATACCTTAGGGCCAGGTAGGATAGTGTGCTACGAATTTCGCAATGAAGAAGAAGAACGCCCATGTACCTAAGTACTATATATATATATATATATATATATATATATATATATATATATATATTGTTATGGGTTAAGGGTGAATCCCCTGTATGTAAGTTGCCTCTGTGATTTCTCCTCTATTCGTTATAACACACACCACACCCGCCATGCACTCCACACCTAAACATAACCCTAAATAAAAGTAGCAGGAAACAGGACATTCAACTACCGATGATACCAGCGACCGGGTAATCACAAAGGCCGGCAAGTGGCCATGAGGCCACGATTTGAGGCCATGAGAAACGAGAAATGAGGCCATGAGAAATGAGGCCATGAGGCCATTGAGGCCATGAGAAATGAGGCCATGAGAAACAATTTGTCAGGATGGCCAAAGAGCGAGGAGATGGACTCGCTGATTGGAACACGCACGGACATCGTCGGATGACGTAAGCCTTGGGAACAAAAGTCTTGGTGTCCCCGACATTTTCTCCCTTGCGTTGGGGTTGTCATCACGAGCAGTCAAAGTTATACCTCTTGCGCTAGGGACATTGAAAGCGAACGGTTGCAGATATTCTCTTCTTGCGCTGGGTTCCTATTGAAGGCACAGTTGCATTTTCGTGCTCTTGCATTGGGATAGGGACATTGGTGTCGTGCAGTCGGACATTTGCAGTTTTCGGTCCGGGTGATCGGTTCGAGCGGCTGCATTTTCCTTTCCCTGGCTTGTTGGTGCTGCCGGTGCGGCGGCTGTCTGCGCTGAGAGACCGCGGTGCTGTATGGAGCAGATGGCGAGTGGACGGGCACGGCCTGCTTGCTTCGCGCTCGGCGACTGGAGGAACGAAATGAGTGCCAAGACCTGTTTCCCACGCACAGACTTCGTGCCAGGGCGTGCGTTTTCCCGCGCAGGGACACCGGGGCCTGTGACGATCCCAGACGATCAAGGGGACCAGAGCTAAGTACACAAACACACATTGTTACTTTCTGTTATTTTTCCCCTTGTGTTGTTTTACGAGTCCTTGATGTAAGGCGCCTTTATGTTTATTGTCTCAGGGTTCAGTACTTGCTCGCCAAATAATGCCGGCAGATAGAATTAGAGTTGTCAGCAAGTCATTTGCTCTCAAGTCAAGTCACAAGTCATTTTCCATCGTCACTGAACACCCTGACATTTTTATGGAATGCCATCATTTGGCATTGCCATCATGTGGCACACCATCAAAGGTCACCACATGAAATCAATGAAAATGAGTCACTGCATGTCCCAAAATGTTGAAAAAATAAAAATAATAATTACCTTGTGCTGCCAATTTTTAAAGTGTGAAATGGTGATTAATCAGCCATAAAATGGGTTCATCACTGATAGGTTAAGGGAATGTTCATGCCAGATATCGTTTGTTAAATCAACTTCCACACTTGCGTATCCTCGACGCCAAAAGGTGGGAAAAATCTACCCAGGACAACCGAGTGTTCGCCGATGCATGAAGGTGGCAAAAGGTTAGTTTGGGTAAAAATAGAACAGAATGTTATAGTTAAGCACATGTAGCCCTCGCACTGTTCGATTCATAAGAACAACTCAACGCTACGTGTAATTCCAAAGAAAACCTATTGAGCATTTCTCAACATGCTGCCGAACACTAGAAGCTTCGCTCCGTTGTGTTTGAGCACCCAAGAAGCAACTCCCTCATTGGTCGTTACATGGTACCAATAAGAACTTGCTATGAGACCGTCATGTGATGTATGGACCGGAAAAGCTTTGCCCATGCTCGGATGTGTCGTAAGCCAGTCGCTACCGTCTTCAAACTTGAACGACTATTTAATGTCGGCAAGTCAAATGTTTACAAGTCAAGTCAAGTCCCAAGTCGTCCAAAAAAATGCAACTCGAGTCAGACTCGAGTCCAGGTCACTGAATTGAGTCAATAACTCTGGATGGAGTGCCTGCTTTAACCTCCATCCGAAGGACGGTACACACATTGATGCCTCACCCTGCCAGTGAAAGACAATGACAGTTCATAGCTGAGCTGAGTTGAGATTTGAACCCAGGCTAGACAGCTCAGAGGTGAGTGTGGACACCTCTCGGCTACCCTGCCCAGATACAAATACACTGACGTCTACTAATGTTTTGTCCTGCTTGTGAAATCTGTACAAGTTCCTCCCAGATCCTTAGATTCACAGTTTAGAGAAAAACAACCCTCAGTCATGAATCACAAGAAAGTGGATTGAGAGGAGTGTAACACTCAATGGAGAGGTCATCGTGTTGCACTCTATATCAATTGAGAAAGACGTGAAGATGGGAGTATAACATTTCAGTGCTTCTACAGACTGTTGTTGCCCAGTTTTGTGGACACAGACAGCCTGGTTCATTTCGCTGATCACAGGTTGTATAAATAATTACGAAGCTCTTCCCAGCATCAATTTGTCTGGCTGTTAATGCATGGTCTTAGCATGAATATTGTAGGGCGGAAGGCAGGACACATCATCGTTAATCCTGCGGTGTTGGAAGGGTAGGAGTGGGCTGGATAAACATGGGAACAGCAGCAGAAATGTGTGCTGCAAGATGTGCACTTTCAACTATTTTTAATGGAAATAATTTCTCGTTTTGTTTGAAACCAAAGCACACCCAACAATTAGATATACTTCTTACATTCTTCTTTAATGGTCACAATTATTCCCACCTGTCTTATGGGGTTAGCTGGGGGAAGGTTTCTGGCTCAAGACTTTCTGAAACTGACCCATGTGTAGACTCGACATTGGACTGGCCGGTATTTGTAATTTGTTCAGTGTACCGGTAATAACTCGCCAACTCTTCACACAAAGTACCATATGGGATCTTTAACGTCTAACAACGTCCCCAGTGTTAGCAGACAGGTTCTCCGGCTTGAGGTCCTTATTTATGGTTGGTGCCCACATTGATGCCTCGCCCTGCAAGTGAAGCCTCAACGTGATGGTTTATGGATGGGATGACATTCAAACTTCTTTCTAGTTCAGTACTCCTGCATTCCAATTTCCTTAAAATACAAGTGCTTTTTTGGAAACATTTAATCTGACTCTTTCGAAGACAAGTACCACTTAAACTCGTCTGTAAACGGTCAAAGCATGAATGGACTTAATTGTCGGGAATGCATCAATCAACGGTAAATTGGCAAGCTGTCCCAATTATAGCATGTCAAAACTAACAAGATGTCCGATTGATGTAATATTAATATTACTGTGAACTACAGCACAAGCAGCCCATGATTACATTTTGTGGGACATGCTTTCTTCCTTTTCTAGAACTCACATGCAAATAATGCACACTCTCCTCCTTAGACACACCTCACCTACATTATTTCCACACGCTTTTTGAGGAAAACAGGGGGATATTGTAATAGCTCTGTCTGTCCGTCCGTCATGCTCTCTTCTCCTAAACAGTTGTGCAGAAATTCACCAAACTTTATAGTTATGACCACCACATGGCAAGCAGGCGCGAGAACAGTATCATTTTGCCTGGCCACCTGAGGTGGGGTCAAAAGGGATGAAAAAGGACAAATTTATTAATAGAAGAAAGAGATACAGGGAAAGAGGTGGACAGGACGTGGAGAATGGACCAAACCAAGCAAGTCAACAGACACAAACAGGAGAAGGAAACACACAGCTTTTGCACAATTAAATGAAATAAATAATCCTATCTCTAATAAAGCGAGGGACGATTTTGACTTGCGGAACAATAAAGGAGACGAAAGATGGCACAGATTCAAAACAACGATCCCCAGAGGTCAGGGCTGGTGTGTGGGCTGGCCCCCGTGGGGTGTGCCCATTAAAAAAGTCTTCTACCCCTTTTGGATTTCAACAGCACATCTTGCTGCCATGGCTTACATGCACACGGAGACAGTTGATAATGGTGCAAAGGTGCTTTCGTCATGCTGTTTTCACAAATACTCCACCTGGCATCGCATTTCTAACAGGAGGGCTTTACACTACACAACACTACCCTGACTATCTTAAAGATCAACAATCATCACCCCCGCATTGCACATATTACATACAACCTAGCCTAACAGGTCCCTGTTTTGAGGAAATCTAACCTACTTGAAACACATGGTCCATGTTACACTTACCACAATACAGTCCCTTCTGCTGAAACTTCGGCCCCTGCCAAGGTTCTCTCTGTTGGGAACCAAGGATTCCTGCCATAACACTATCAGGCCCATCACCATGATTTCCCAGGTTTCCTAATTTGAAATTATAGGCTTGAATACAATAATTTCCCACATTCTAGGGACTATTGCATTTGGGATTAGAATATGTTGTGGGCTTTGCAAATTTTCAACTGTCTTATCAAGTTACAAAACACAATCCATTAGCACATTCATATCTGCATTTCTTTTGTTACAGATTTACAAATTGTGGTCATACCCATGTTCATCAAATGATATTTGTTACCTCCGCCACCAAAGATGGGGGTAGATTATGTTTTCACCCTTGTCTGTTTGTTTGCTTGTCTGTCTGTGAACAGGATATCTCAAAAGGTTGTGGATGGCTTCAGAAGAAATTTGGTGGAGAGGTTGGTTATGTGACAATGATGAAATGAATAGATTTTGGTGAAGATCTGGATCCGAATACAAAAATTTGTTTTAAGTGATTCTTCACCATTGAGAGATAGGGCCAAAACCGATAAATAGCACAATATCTCAAAATGTTGGAGATGGATTCGGACGAAACTTGGTGGACAGGTTGAGTATGTGACAAGGAAGAGTTGATTCAATTTTGTTGAAGATTCGAATCCGGATCCGGATATGAGAATATATTTTTAAAGTGATCTTCACCATTGAGTGATAGGGTTAAAACAATATATAGCACGATATTTCAAAGTTATTGCCAAATTCAAATCACAATCACATTAAATCATTAAATATCTGTGGAAGGTCATGTGGGCCTCTCCCAATCACTTCGTATCTTTCCACAGATGCCCTGGTGGTGATCTGGTTGGCAGTATACCTACCCGGTCCATGCGGTTTGACCTGTGTCCACAGACCAACCCAGTGGCAGGTCACCACTTGCTGGCTGCCCCCACAACCTGAAGGAGAGGCTGTTCGGCCACATTCCCGGCCAGTCACCTCCTCAGGCTCTTACCAGCCTTCAATGGTACCGCCACTAAGATGCGGCACACAACATCTCCCCGTAGTGGTCCTCACAGCATGCATGGCACATGTAGGTCAAATGAATAGCAGCTGGGGTGGAAGTATTGTGTGTAACGATCATGGATGGGGGAAGTTGTACATGTCCGCAGGTGGATCAGGCTCTCCAGAGTGGGGATTTTGAGCTCCACCATGCCTCGCTCCCAGTTGCTCCAGTGGGCAACTGGAGATAGAGAATCAACCCTGAGGAGGGTTAGGTTCTGTCAGACATGGGGTATGTAGACTCATGATGACCATGGGAGGCCACAGAAGGCCCCTCAGATGATGACAGCAAAATACACATTTTGCAGTGCTCAGGGACGAGATGGATGGAGAGCCAGGGATTTCCCTCAAGGTAAGACTTTTTATACTGCGAGCACCACACACTGCTACACCTCCACCACCTTCATTGTAGGACCTCCCGGCTGTCAAGTTATATGACCACACTTTGTAATTAAAAGTGAAGCCATGGTCTTTCAAGGAGAGGGAAATGTTTTTCATTGCAATGTTGTGTGTTACGTGAATACTTAATTTGGCCAAGTGCGACTTATATGTGCTCTGGAGGGAATATAGCCCATGAAATTGATTAAAATAGACTTGAAAATAAGTTTTGGCTCAGCTGACGAGCTGGAGCAGGTGAGATCCACTGGTAGACATGGTCATTGATGGGGTTTGATTGGAAAAGTTAAATTATGGTTAAGGTAGGCCTGTTTGTGTTTTGTTCCATCTTCTCTCCCCACCATAATTCACCTGGTCAAGGCATGAAGAGGGTGGGGGATGAAATTATTTACTTTGTACATACAGAATTTCATACATAAGCAAATTATAAACCAATGTGGGTCGTATGCTAAGGCTAGATTCCGTCCTGCCTTCCACACATCGCTTGGTTCGGCCCTCTCTACTTTAATGGGTGAAATAATCAGAGAATGAATGTTTAAGTGCTAAGGCCTGGACCTTTACTTGATCTTGAGAGGAGCCTAATGTCCAGGGGAGGAGACTACATTAAGTGCATGGGGTACAGGGCAGTTATCCAAGTGCAAGGCCTTAGCATGGATGATGTGTTCACATAGAATAATTTATTTTGCTTAAAGTAATGCTCAATCCTGACAAATCTCACACTCTTACTATGTCTCTCCAAAAGGACCGACTGGAAACCCTCCATCTACTTTCTCAACAATCCTCTCCAAGAAGTTCTGTCGCTCAAGCTTTTGGGTCTCACTATCTGCCATGATCTTTCTTGGGAAAACCACCATTTCCAAGCTGGCCTCCAAAGCCAGTCGCCGACTGGGCATCCTCCGTCGTGCGAAGTCCTTCCTTGGCACACCTGAGCTCCTCACCACATACAAGGCTTTCATCCACAGCTCAATGGAATACTGCTCTCCCCTCTGGGCTGATGATCCTGCCTCACACCTAGCTCATCTTCATGCTGATGAAACCAAAGCTTTCAGAATCATTGGAATCTCCTGCGATGAAGCTAACTCCCGAGGGCCTTTCACTCACTCTCAGGTTGGTGGTCTTTCTGTCTTCTACCGGCTCCTCTCCGGCCTTGCTCCCCCAGCTCTCTCTGTGCTCTGTCCCCCAAATATTCCTACAGGTCGCACAAGATCTGCCAGCAACCCTCTTATGGTTAAACTGCCAAAATCAAGGCTCTCTGCTCACCTTCACTCTGTCATTCCCCTTTTCTCCCGCCTCTGGAACAAACTCCCCCACTCCCTTCAATCCCACTCCTCCCTCCAGGTCTTCAAAGCAGCTGTTCACCACCATCTCTTATCTTCCCCCATCCAAAACCTTGATCTTTTCTACCCCCGCTAATTCACCCCAGATACATTTTTTTTTTGAGGTTCCAACTTCTTTCCTGGAAGTCCTTGCAGTGTTCTTATGTTTTATACCTTTCCCACCTCCCCTCAAGCCCTCCCCCTCCCACATTTCTCCCGATGTCCCTGCTCTCAAATGTTGTGTTTGTGTCCTTCCCCCTCTCTCTCCCCATCTTGTCTGCCGCTCCCCTTATTTTTTGTGTTTTGTGTTTTGTGTGTCGGTTTGACTTTTTGTGTGATTAATGTTAGCTCTTTCACGAGCCTCGATCTTGTATACAAAAAAACAGAAAAAAAAAGTAATTTCATCTTTAGGCTAAGATGATCCTGCTTTTTATGCCATAAGTGGGTGGTGTTGTGAGATGCAGAATGACAGCTAGGTTAAGGTATCACGTGACCTAGTCGAGATTTGGTCTGAACTGTGTCTGAACCAGCGAGGGCCAGATAAGGAAAGGAAGGGATCCCCAAGGCACAACTGATACGACGTCACTGATCGTGTTGAGACGGAAAAGTTCAACTCTTTCCCCCTCCCTATACCTCAGCACAACCCCGGGACCATGACGTCATCACCCAAGGGCAAGGCCCATTGGAGGACAGCAAAATGGTGTGTTATTGGTGGGACCCAAGGCAACGAGGAATGCCACAATTGGTGGGAAGTCGGTAACGGTGGGCCGCTTCCTTAATAGACTGGTGGCATGGATCACATCTTAAACACCATGCCGCATCATGGGATTTGAGAAGAAGTTGGAAGGGGGAAGAGGAAGTGACTATTCGAGGATTGAAAAGTGCCACATTGCTCCCGTTTTCAACCATCGAGGAGTAGAATTATCGCCTCTTTGCCATGGACCATTCCTGAGCAGGTGTGTGTGTGTGTGTGTGTGTGTGCGCGCTTGTGCGTTTCGGGGCCCGTAGATGAGTGGTTTTGTTCTATCAGGGTTTCCTTATTATTCTGATCGTCATCCACAGTGTGCATTTGTGTGCCGGATCCATCAGTTTTTGTTTCTCATACCTGTGTATTTTTATTCAATAAATCCTTATTTCATAAGCTGTGTATGTCAGCTCCTAAAACCTGCATCCCACACATCGCTTGGTTCGGCGATATTGATAAATCCCTGGTGGTGCAAATTTGGTTTAAAAGTCCTGATAAGCAGTGTGATGTTAGCTCACACTCAGAATAGGATAGCTCGTCTCCACTCGGCAAGCAATTGCCTCCAAATTGGCTATAAGCGGGCCATCCTCGAAGTGACTACTTCAGCGTTTTACAGGCTCTCACCTGACTCGTATTTAATGGTCATAGGTGGGGGCCATAAACGCGACAATATACTGAACCCTCCCCACTGAGACGATGTCGGGTAGGATTGGTTTATGGTATGGGTGGGGCTGCTGTCATCGGGGGCAAGTCTGGTCGTGGATTGGCTGGTTGGTTTGGGGTTTGGGCGAATTGATGTAACACAGGCATGATGGGCCTGTTGACCTACTTCAGTGTGATTTCCTCCTATCAACAACATCAACAAAAACCTCCTGACCTAAGAACCACAACATCTTTTTTGACAAGTTTTTTTGTCACCAGAAACAAAGCTTTCTTCCACCTCATACCTCATGACACGGGACCATTTTTGGTTTTGCTAGTTCTTGTGAAGTACAAATTGAAAATGAAGGAATGAATGATCGTTTTAAGGCCATTTTTCCCCGCTAGAGCGGGGGTTAACCTTGCGGGCCCCATGACAATCATGGTTCCCTATTTGAGGCGATGTTTTTATGGCCGGATGCCCTTCCTGACGCCAACCCTTGGTCACGCTCTTACGATGCGCAGGGATACGGTGTACCTATTCTAAACCGGGGTACTCACCGTGATCATTCATCCCAGCAAGCTGGTACTCAATTTGCCGACCTCGGAAGGATGACAGGCTGAGTCAACCCCCCTGGTCGTTAATTCAGCGATCGGCCGGGATTCGAACCCAGGATCCTAGGATCCCAAGCCAGCACCCTAACCGCTAAGCCAACGCCAGGCTGTGAACTACAAATTAATAAAACAAAATTAACATCAGTGTCCAAATAGTAACTGGTGGGTTGTGGCTTCAGCGTATTTTGAAATAAGTAATTAATTACAAGAATACAAATGCAGTTGGATGGATGAGCCAAACAAGAACGACACATTGTGTGGATATGCTCATAAACATGAACGGAGGTATTGCCGTTACCCATCGCCTGACCGGCGTTTGGTGCCTTTATATTTGAACAATATGGCATTGTGATAATTTGGAAAGAACATGAAGGTTCATTTAGTCTGATTTTGGTGATCGAATGACATCTGTTAATTGGAGCTATGGCTTTCTGGGCGGGTCAGACGTCGAAGCAATTTCCACTGGCTTAATTTATTTTATTTTAAAGCAAATTAGGTCCATTTTTTTAGGTCAGTGGTGAGGACAAGGAACTTCTGCACAGCTCGGCTTTGTTCCGGGACAGATTTCCTCACGGGTTGTCTATTAGAGTCAAAGTGTTAATGGTTGTGGGACAACAACGGATGGCCACCGAGTTGCACCCTTCATATCAAAAAGCAGTTCCACCCAAAATAGTCAATGAAAAATACAAAAACTTGCCTGCAACAACCAAACATTGCGATATCATTAACATTTCAGCTGATCAGGTACAGAATCCCCTCGAGATGAAGACAAACGCCCATATTATGCCCAACAAAGATGAGATTTTCCAACACAAGTAAATACACGCTCCTTCTGGGGGAAAATTATGACGTCGGTGAAATATCTTTCACAATGAAATGTACAGCCTACCTCCCCACCCCCCCCCCCCCCCCGATGTTATAAAAATTATAGTTCTAGTTGTACGCCTCCTCCCCCCTGGTAAATATTCCAGTTGTGTCCTCCCTCCTCCCCAGTAGAAAAAATTGGTTGTACCACCTCCCCCTTAAAAAATATACTTGTCATGCCCTCCCTTCCCCTTCATAAAAATTCTGTCTGTGCCTTATTCTCTTGAAACCCCGGGGTAATTGAAATATCAATGAAAAAAAAAAGACAATTGTCCCAAAAGAATAGCAGAAAAAGGTTACACACTACTACGGTTTCTCAATGCCATTCAGAGTCAACGTCAAACAACAACGCAAACAAGACCTGATGTTTTCATGAGAAACGAAAGAACTAAAATATCAGAATCCATTGACTTTTGTTTTGAGACAGCAGAGAGAACAGACATTGAAAGGTAACAGGATAGAAAATGGAGAGATCATGTATATGCCGAGATGACTGGAGCTCAAACCAACAGCACGTGGTGTGACAAACACTGTTGTGAAAAAGTCTTCGACACAAACAGGAGCTACAATCTATGGACGTTATGGGCATCAACGATTTATCAAAGCCTCTACTGGTGTTTTCTACTGTTATAACAATGCTGACTGTTACACGTATTAATACTACGCACTTAGTTTGGGTGAGAAGAAATCAAGCTCGTCACTCAGCAATCTTTAATTCACATTAATCAGTATCTTCAACAAATTATGTTCACAACAACTCAAAGCAAACTATATATGAGCAGATAATGTGAAGTGTGTAGTAGATAATCCATCACATTTACCAATCAAGTCTAATTGATGACTCATTTTCAAGTGTCAGGATAACCCAACTTTTCATACTGCAGAATACAGTTCTATCAGGATTAACTGGCAACTTCAAACAAAATTGTTAAAATCTCTGTAGAAGATCGCCAAAGAATTGTGCTTTTGCATAAAGAAAGAAAGAAAAACATCGAGTGAAATAGCTTAAATCACTCGATTTTCTTGATGTGCTATCCCAAGCACAGCCAACAAGTCAACAAGTACAGAGAAACATCTGCCATTGACAAATCCCAGACTGGAAGGTCCAAAAAGCTGTCTTACAAGGATGAAGAATACTTGAAGGTAATTATATTCTCAAGGATTAGAAAGAGGGCGAGCGTTGAATTGATAACAAAACTGGCAGAAGGCTCATGTCTCAATGTCCATCCATAAATAGTACCAAGGTTCTTTTTGAAATCAGGAGGAAATCAATCTGTCAAGAAAGGGAAACATGACGAATGAATATGAATGATCGTTTTAAGGCCATTTCCCCTGCTAGAGCGGGGGTTAGCCTTGCGGGCCCCACGACAATCATGGTTCCCTGTTTGAGGCAATGTTTTTTTTATGGCCGGATGCCCTTCCTGACGCCAACCCTTGGTCGCCTCTTACGATGCGCAGGGATACGGTGTACCTATTCTAACCCGGGGTACACACCGGGATCATTCATCCCAGCAAGCTGGTACTCAATTTGCCGACCTCGGAAGGATGACAGGCTGAGTCAACCCCCCTGGCGTTAATTCAGCGATCGACCGGGATTCGAACCCAGGATCCTAGGATCCCAAGCCGGCACCCTAACCGCTAAGCCAACACCAGGCTAAGAAAGGGAAACATGACGAAAAGGCTAAAATATGCACAAAAACACAGAAATTGGAATATGGATCAATGGTAAAAGATTATTTGGACAGACGAGTCAAAGTTTCAGTTATTCGGATCTAATTGAAGACGGTATGCGAGATGACGAAAAACTGGAACTTGTAAAGATCCTTGCTTGAAGCCAACAATTAAGCATGGAGGAGGTTCAATTCAGGTTTGGGGTACTTATCCTCAAGTGTTGTTAGAAAATTGCTGAAAACGAATGATATACTGACTGCTGCAAGGTACAAACAAATTTTGATCAACAACGATATGATCATGATAATGATCCAAAACACTCAGCTGGAATAATTAATACTTAATTGCAAAAGAAAGAGGAAGCTGGAGTCCTTCAACACATGGAATGGGCCCCTTCAAAGCCCAGATTTCAATATCACTAAAGCTGTGTGGGACTATTTGGACAACGAAAAGGCAAAAAAGAATCCTAGCAACTTAGATTATCTTTGGAAGGTCTTGGAAGAAGTGTGGAGCACCATTCCATAAGGGTTCAGTCTTTTGGGACTGCCACTGGTAACATGTACCGCATGGTTGGGGTGTCGGCGACTAATCCCACACCCCATCACTGGCGTTGCTAGTGGGGAAGGTGACAGTGACACCGTGCGAGGATTAAAAACAACACTTGACAAACGGCAGATGAGCTCCCTTTAGCGGCCAACAGCAATCCAGTATGGAGATGGTGTCTCCTAAAAAAAAACCCAATCGGGGTAGGAATATTAATTTTTCCGCCTGGCCTAGTTACCCCCTCATGCACAGTGGTTTCCTTGTTTCAGGACTAGGACAAGGTTTGGCCAGTCCTTCCTTTTCTTCTTTTTAGCTCTTTGCAAATTAGTGGCTTTCAGCCTTGTTTATGGCGATCTTCAATCAAAATAAAATAAGTTTATAAAAACTTATTTGAAAGTTTCCCTGGAAGAATTTCATTGGTTATACAACATGAGTTCCCTTACAATGTATTATGACGCAGAAGGAGGCCATTAGGTCCAGCAAAGCCTGCACCAAAGCCTTATCGATGACCTATGGTTGGTTGTCCGTGCTCTATCCTTTTAAATGCTGAGCGTCAAGCAAGGAAGGAGCACGTAGCATTTTTAAGGCTTTGGTATGACTCAGATGGGTTTTTTTTTTGTTTTGTTTTTTTCTAAAGGTGGTATGACTCAGATGGGGTTTGAACCACCAACCTCCTAGACTCAGAGCGGATGCTCTAACCATGATGCCACAGAAGCTGGTTGAAGGAAAAGCGTGGGCATACTCTTCATTAGTATATATCAAGTTATATTGTGTATAAATTTGGCTATTCGAATAATATTTTATTTTTCAGAAAGGTGTGCAGTATTTGCATTGCCCACAAAGTTTTAGTTTCCTTGTGCATCGGAATAGAAAAAATACAAAATGTCTAAGACGTGCACAGTAGTGTAGATGATAAAATATGAATAACACAATGGAGTAATTGAAACATACGAGAAATATGTCGAGACAAAATTCCAAATCGAATCTGTCCGTAGCTGTGCCAAATAGCAGGAAAGATCCTTCAAAACAAACACCGCTTTAAAGGAATAAAAAAAGAAGGTAAAATATAAATGAACCAACCTCCCAAAATAATGATGAGAAAATGTGGTGACTGACAGGATGATAAACTAATAAAAAGCCAAATTGTACCAACAAGAACTCAACAAAGGGACTTGAGAGATTCACAAGCGTGATCGTTCGACACACGCATGAGTGCACACTACGGCAGGCATTCACAGCAGGAGTGTATATGCTGTGCTAACACAATGAGCATCCAACACAGACAACCCGGTTGCTTTGTCTCGATTTCTTACCGTCTGTAACTACTAACTTAATTTTTTTGTGGATCAATCACCACACCTCCTCTTCCTCCACTCTTCCCTGAAGAAAGAGCGTTTGTGTTGCTGCAGATTCTACAATTGCATTCGATTTGGGCTTGCAAAGTAGTGCTATCAATTCCTTCAACAGCCTGAGTTGTCTTCATTTTCCTTCCCTCCTGCCTGGAATTTAATAGAATCGGACAGTAATCCAGAACCTGGCAATAAAGATGTTTACCAAGCTAATCCTCATCCGAGACAACACTATGATGCAGGATGCAAGTAAATATCGAAGACAGCATAGAATGATAATGTTAACATTGGTATCAATTCCCATTTGGACCACAAAATGAGGGCCGGTTCAACAGTCTTCTCATCACAAGAGAATGCAGCTTCACCTTAAGAGCAGGATGCCGGATTATTCCTTACAGCGAGCCGCCGTGGAAAGGACATGCTCACCGTCGAACAGAGGATTTTGGTATAGTCAGCTGGATAGTGCAAGCAAATGGAATCATCATCCTTCTTCCAAAGGATGGAAATTAAATGCCTTTTTCAGTGAAAAAAAAAACTGTGGCTTTGTGCTCGGGACAGGAGATCAGACAATCATCAAGGGTTGTGCTTGCAGCATCCCAGGCTGAGTCTAAACATGGCATTTATAAATAATTAGGAACAAACGCACAGAAAAGAGTGCAAAGCAGGAACTGCACCACCATTCAGCTAAATATAGCCACAAAGTCAGAACCAACTGGCGGGGGATTGGTGCTAAACCGGCCACGAGAAAGATTCGGGTATCGCAAATGTTTCTTTTTTTTTTCTGAGAAAAACTACATGTTTTATGAGAATGGCTATTAACGATTGCGGTTTTCAAATAGAATAAATTACTTAAAATATAATAAATAGTGTTTTCTTTAATTCCCATAATGAGCAAATGATATATTATTACATCGATTATGAACCACAGGATGGGAATGTGGACTCTGATGCCGTTAAATCATTTGACATGATTTAGAAAGATTGAAGTGGTTCTTATAGTTATTAACAACCAGTTTTAAAGAATGCACTAATCCCAAAATTAATCTTACATGCACATGAAGCTCTCAAGTTAAGCAACCTTGCGTCAACTTAAAAAAAAAAAACAAGACCAAAAACAAATAATCATGATGATCCAAGAACCAGAAAACAGTCATGACGATCAAGGGCAAAAAAAAAAGGAAAGAGACAGGTGACACAATCTCATACGCCAGAGCTCACAGATCAAACGTCATGGAGATCTCAGAAAAAAGCAGGCCTAGTCCATGCGCCACCGACAGCGGCCGACTCGCGCTATCGAAGACACCCGGCCCACATGCCACCGACGACGTCTGGCGCATGTGCCACCGACGGCGACCGTCTCAAGCGCTACCGACGGCGCCCGTCTCAAGCGCCACCAACGGCGACCGTCTCAAGCGCTACCGATGGCGACCGTCTCAAGCGCTACCGACGGCGACCGTCCCAAGTGCCACCGACGGCGACCGTCCCAAGTGCCACCGACGGCGACCGTCCCAAGTGCCACCGACGGCGACCGTCCCAAGTGCCACCGATGGCGACAGTCTCAAGCACCACCGACGGGTGACCGTCTCAAGCGCCACCGACGGCGCCAGTCTCAAGCACCACCGATGATGCTCGGCTCGAGCACCACAGACGACGCCCGTCTCAAGCACCACCGATGATGCCCGGCTCGAGCACTACAGACAACGTCCGTCTCGAGCACCACAGACGACGCCCGGGTTGCGTGCCGATGATGCTCAGCTTGCGCACCACAGATGATGCCCGGCTCGCATGCCACAGCCAATGCCAGGCTCGAGCACCACCGACGACGCCCGGGTTGCGCGCCAACGATGCCCGGCTCGCGTGCCACAGACAATGCCCGACTCGCATACCACAGACAATGCCCAGCTTGAGCGCCACCAACGGTGCCTGGCTCATGCGCCATCGATGGCACCCTTCCTGCGTGCCACATAAGACAACCAGATCCCCTTCAACAGACACCCAGATCACGCGCCAACAATGCCCAGCTTACACACATGACGCACCATGTTCACCTCCGACACCATGTCGATGCTGGCGATGTCAATACTCATTCCCACAGATACAGGTGGCCCTGTTGGTGAGAAAATCAAACTTTAGAGGAAAGAACAAAACTTCTTGTTATCATTTGTAATGGAAACGAAATATTGAGTATCAAATTTTAACAAAACATTACCATGTAAAGGTTAATTACCATGAGAAGTGGGGTGCGACTAATATTTCAGTGTTAGTCCATCAGAACACAGCAAGATTTCGCACCTCATCTCCCATGACGGTCAACATAATCTTTATTGGCTCTCCGTTCATAAATAAATTCCATTAAACGTCTTAGTAGATGGACCCTAACACCAATGTGTTTCAAGATCATGCTAAGATAATCTAAAAGATTCACAAAATGAACGTGAGCATGCATTAAACGTCCTCCAAGATGGCTGCTTACAAACAACTATGGCCAGAAGCACGGGTTATTCAGCGTTATTTAAAACATCTCAAAGTCATGTTTCCTCTTTCTGTTATATGGTTTGAAGGACGTCTGCAAATCCACAAGGCTTGCTGTTGGCATCATATGCATGTCGAGAACAGATACAGAATATACTTTGCACATCCTAGAAAGGTGGCAGCTACATTAACAGGTTCACAGGGGACAGCATTGACAGAATTGCTGGCCAACTGTGTACTTTGAACAAAGAGGAGGTGGTAACAGAAAGGTTGAAGCGGCCTTATTCATGCTATTTCCATAGCTACGAGGTAATTTTTGGTAGTATGTCGATGGTCCGCAAGGATGTCTGACGGTTTTGTCATTAATTACTTATCAACGAGTTGGAACTACAGTCATACAACAGCCAATGATGACAAGCGGGCACACCAGCATTTGTCCAGACAATATGTAATTGAATTTCACGTCACCCATGTTCAGTTGCAGAATCTGAAAACTGCAACATTCAGTAAATTGTACTTCTTCACACCTAAAATCAGTGTCAAGCCAAGGGACTCTTCCCCATCCCTCCACCTCACGAGGCACGTGTCTGGAACATTCACACCTCGTAGGTGCTGCATTAGGAAGGAGAGAGACGAAGCCAATGCAATTACATACTAACTTGCACATTTAAACGTTGCACAATTTGCATTGCGGCTGCATTGCTGTTTGAGAGTCCAAATACTCCATGTTATTTTTTGGTCTTGGGATGCTCCCCTTTTAGCATGGCTTTCCTCCTAAAGCTTGGACCTTGTCCCATTTGGAATTTCCCGGAACTTGTTCTCCCCAGCTAAGAATTTCTGTTTATCTTGAATAACTTCAGCTCAACGCTTATTATCATTGGCTTAAAATACCAGCCTGCTGGGCTTTCACAAGTCTGCCATGCCAGGCTTTCACAATTCCGCTATTTAGTGCTCTCAGCAAATATGTAGGAAGTGTAAAGCACATGATCACGTTCGACGGGAATACCCGGGAAGGTACAGCCAGCTCAGTGGGCGTTTCGGGCACATACCTGGTAAAGCAAGGTTTCCAATGGCCCTGACCCAACCAAGGCATGACCTAGACTTTCTAAGGGCATGGAAAACATCCTTGTGTCTCCCACAAGTGTGAACAGTGTATTATAGAACCTACAATACATTGTGAATTACATGCAAAGCACAAGTAAGTTCGACTGGCAAGGCATCGTGGTCAAAAGTAGTGATGGGCCTGAGACAGGTGGGATAATATACTGTTTTCTGACAAGTGTACTATATATATGGAAGGATGAGTTTATGGAAACATCCTTGGAAAGCGGCATCTCTCAGCAGCATATGATTGCGAGGATGCAAAGTCATTGATAGTAGGGGCTGTGCTTAGTATGACAAAAGCCACTTATACTGATATTTATGAAGTATTATTTTGATATTGTATTTCATTGAACAATGATATTGTTCTTGAACAACACCAGACTCGGTGGAATAATGAACTGAGTGTCCACTGTGAGTCTGGGATGGCAGTGGTTCTAATCTGACATTAGCAGAGTCATACCAAAAACTATTTTTTTAATTGTTACATGCCGCTTTAGCATTTGGGGTGTTTGGAGGATTGATAAACCTCATGGATTGGCATTCCATGAGAAGGGAGAAATTTCTCCTTAATTGCCCCACCAACTGTGGATAGTCACAAAGATGGTGTTGCTGTTACCCAGAGTGCCCATACAGGAAGTTATGTCACTCCCCTAAAGGTCCGAAGTCAAGTCCGACGTTATCTCCTGTATTTGTCTGGGGGTGCATGCATGCTTTGTGTTGCATGATAGATGTGCACACCATCACGAGAATAGAAAATATAACAATTGTGAGTGAAAAAAAAAGAGAAAGAGCTTGAGAATATCGATTGATTGAGTGATTGCATGCTCTGCCTGAAGTCAGGTTCTTGGCTGCTTGTAAATGGTGAATTGGTGATACTAGCACTTAATCAGGGCAGGAATTTGTAATTTGACCAGGATGTTGGTGATAACTCACCTCTCTTGGCGAAGGACCGTGTGAGATGTTTAACATCCACCAACTAATGATAGCAGATGGGACACCCAGCTTAATGTCCATTTGAGGGAAGACACGCACACATTGAAGAATCACCTTACCTGTGAAATATCAGGATGATAGTTTATAGCTGGGTCAAGATTTGAACCCAGGCTAAACAGTGAAGAGCCGAGTGTGTGTACCTCTAGTCTCGGCCATCCTGCCAGCCCCATGAAAAGATATTGTTACGGGAGTCGAGGATGAGGACCTGAGTCCCAAACGTCACTCCCGACTAAGTGTGTTATCGGGTGACTAATGTCAGCAACCCCAAGTCCTATCCCCAACCCGCCAGGCCGAGGCCCGCAAGCTGGCCAAGCGGGTTTTGGAAGCTTGAACTTTTGGTTTAGTGCAAGGAGTTTAAACTGCCACGCTGTCAGCTCAGGGGAGCTTGCAAACCGATCTGAAAAAGGTCAATCAAACAAAATGAAATACAATCAATTTACTTCAAATAATGCAAAACGATACAATAATTAAATCATACAAGTACAAGTATGACAGACTTAATTAATTAATAATGACAGACTGAAACAATTAACACAGGCCACATACAACTGATATGAAAGGCCGACACAACATCCACACACAACACAACAACAACCCAGGGAAGGGAAGGAAAGGGAAGGTAAGCAAAGTAATAAAATAATAATCGCAGGGAATTTAAATAAAATGTGATTTGAGGATGGGGATGGAATGGGGTTCAGGCCTGTTGGAAGAGCAGCTTACTCAACGTTTGTAAGAGCGGGCTTGGTGGGAACCAAGGTTCACCAACGTTCCGCAATCCCCCTCTCCTTTCATCAACCTCCACGAGCAAGGATCGCGTTTTCATCACCCTGCCAAGAGCCGCTCTTCTTCTTCCCTCTATCCTTCTCCCCCACTTTCTTGCTTCTGGAACAGCTTTTGGTTTCCGAGGAACTTCGACTTCTTCAGGCACACTACTTTTGCTAGATCCTTGTAAATCTGCTTCACAAAGTCCAGGAAACGGTAAATCAGCAAGGCGCCACGCCGGCCACATTTCTTCTTCCTCTCCCTTTTTCTGCCTTTTTTTGCTTCTCAGAAAAAGGGTCGAATCCTTCCCAAAGCTGTTTTTGTGCAACACCACCAAAAGTCATAATCACGTGGCCTATAGGGAGTCGGTATGGGGTAAACTTTAAGAAAAAATTAAAACGAAAAGGTCCTATTTGGAGAACCACAACCAAACTGACACCCCGATGCAACACACCCCAAACGACCGACATTCCCACAAACGTAACAATATGTAGGGTGAAAGGTTTTCATTGCAATCAAACGGAACATGAAAGAAGTTACTTAAAAGAAAAAGGAGTAAAAGAGGGTTGTACAAATGAAGATTAGTCATAAATGAAGGAGTTATTTTTTCCAACTCTTCATTAATTTTAACACAAGTACTGTGGCACTGAAAACATGCATGTGCATGTAAATCCTTCACATGTGCTGAAAACATGTATGTGCAGGAAATCCTTTTTTATATCTTCATTAAATGTCTCGATAACCATGTCATGGACCATGACATGTTATTAACCGATGCTAACTGCAACATTTAGACCAATTAGAATAAATAAATAAACAAACTTGCATTGCAGACACACAAGTGACGTGTTTACTTATAAACAAACTTGCCAGGATGTTCTTGATATGTCATAAATTATCTAAAGACTAGCGAGGTACCTGTGCTGTGCATGGGTGGGATTTGGAGCAGCATTGCTTCTGTTTCTGGCCTGTCTGTGAGCCTCAGTATCTCTTGCCTGCTGTTCCTCTCTAAAGCTTGAACTTTGTCTGGACTGTCTGTGAGACTCGGTGTCTCAAAAGGGACTTGCAGACCGTACAGCAGACCGTGAGATTTGTGGGAGAGTTTCTCACTCTGAGCATGCGTAAATGGCATTCAATAGGATGTGGACAAACTTTCATTCTTTTAATCACAAACTTGTTGTTTTAAACGCTTGTGTTGCTGTGATGGAGGAAGAAGAAGTGGAACCTTAAGCTTCAAGAAGAAGAGCTTTTACATAGCAGTTCCAATGGTAATATCGATTATTTTACGACAGTAGGAACCCTTTACTTCTGGTAATACAACGGTAATAAGACAGCAGGACCTGGAAGGAGCACACACGAGGAAATATAGTAATACTTCTCAAAGTAAGAGAAAAATCTATAAAAGGGCACGGAAGAAGCACATAAACAACAACCGCAGACATGACAACAATAATTAAGTGTTAAAAAAAGATATATTTTCGTATGTTTTACTTCATTTTACATCCTCATTGACACTCACAGATAGACATGCAATATGTTGTGAAGTACAGCATGAGGTCTTTTCATCAAACCCATCAGCAAAGCGACGTAGGCATGACTAGTATCTGATAAATGTGTCCTCGTTAAATGTGTCACCATTTCCTTTCCTTGCAATTTTTGAAGCCATCTTTTAACACCTTAATTATTTGATGGTTGCATTTACTATAAGCAACTCTGTCCTTATAGCTGTTTGCATCGGTTGTTCAGCTCAATCTGGAATTCTCTTTTTAATTTAGCAGTCTGGCAGTATTTTTTTCGACTTTTGCAGTGTTTTTTGATGATGCATTGCATTGCAACAAACTTGCATTGCAGACACACAAGTGACGTGTTTACTTATAAACAAACTTGCCAGGATGTTCTTGATATGTCATAATTTTTATCTATAGACTAGCGACGTACCCGTGCTATGCATGGGTGGGATTTGGAGCAGCATTGCTTCTGTTTCTGGCCTGTCTGTGAGCCTCAGTATCTCTTGCCTGCTATTCCTCTCGAAAGCTTGAACTTTGTCTGGACTGTCTGTGAGACTCAGTGTCTCAAAAGGGACTTGCAGACCGTACAGCAGACCGTGAGTTATTAATCTTCCAGGTCCTTTTACCTGCAGATCTACACCCTTTGGATTATTAAAGAAAATACAAATTTGTCCACGTGTATTGTTGACGGTCTTATCATTCATTTTAAAAACCCCACTCATATCGCGTCCGATCACTTTTTCAAGCTTTGAATAAATTGCCAAGAGTAGAGGAGAAACTTTACTGATCTTGACTGATCCTTTCTCAATCTTCATACGGCTCTTTCTTGTTTTGAGTTGAATAGAAACTTGCACCTTACAGTCGATAGTCACTGCCGACATTGGTTGATGTAAGAATCAATTGTGCTGTATTATCAGACAAACTGTCGTAACTTATATTTCCAGCCACTGTGGTTTTACAAGGAATCAAACTCCACTCACACTTTCTTCTTCTTTACAGCTTGTGCAGAAAGAGGAACCACATTTCAACCACAATAGATTTCTCCTTTTCATCTTACTACACTCAGCCCCATTATATTCCAAACTTAATGTTCACCAGCGTTCTTATTCCAGGATTCAGGTTTTCTTTCTCTAGGCTATACAGTATACACATTAAACATGAACAGTTTCAATGTTAAATTGAAACAGAAAATCGTAAAGAAACATGTTTAAGGAAAACATGGGTTTTTTTGTGTAGAAGTCTAGGCTCATGGAGGAGGTTACGTATTGGCCCTCAAAAAAACTTTCAAAGAACCAAAATAAAAACACCATATGATCACCAAGTAATTAATTTATGCATTCAACTTGGACAACATCCCTCAGCCCATCGTTGTGCCATCATGGAGAGCAGTTCATTTTTCAAATGCCAATGTATATCTACATTAACGTCTGCAATGTCTCAATAAATCACCCCAGTAGGCCCAATGACAGTTGCATTAGCCCCAGGGAACACATCTTGCAGTTTCTGGGAAAAGCAATTCACCACTGACACCCTTTCGAAAATGTGCTACAAAATTCCTCTTTGAATTTCGTGAGGTTTTGGCCCAATGGGAATTGTACAAAATAAGATCCCAAGGGGTGAAGGTGGGTGAAGCTCTATATTCAGGACAATACAATTATCCCAAACTCTTCCCCCCTGCCTGCCTTACAATTCAGCAAAGTTAGGCAATTTCAGTTTTACCTTCAGACGTTTCCAGACAAAGCTTGTACACTCTCAATAAAAGTCACATCTGTAATTCATACAAACCAGTGCATAGTTGTAAGTTTGGCACAGTCCGATGAACATCAACATAATTTACACACATTTTCTGGAAGATACATCTTTGTGTAATCATCTGAGTTCCTGATTAATCCTCCACCATGCATGTAAATGCACAATGACTATGATATTGCTCTCGTCTCCACAATTTTATAACCTGTCCTTGATTTGAAAATATATACAAGGGAAAAAGCCCATCAAAATGATGGGTGCACATAACTCAACACAACACAGAGGATGACATTGACAAACCTCAAATTATTAAATAATTTGCTCATCCCTTTATTTCGGTGGTGTATAATGCAATAGATTGCTCTCCAATAAATGGGGCGGTCAGTCACGACGTCACTTCCGTAAATGTGAGGGCACTTCCTCCATGACAGAAAAATAAAAACACAGGCCATATATGTGTGTATATATGTATTTATATATACTAGGGCATGCCCGTACTATATATATATCTAAAATTATATCCCCCCCCCCCTCTATTTACATGAAATGGTTTGGTCCAAAGCGAACGGCTTGCGAGTACGGTGACAATCCCCCCCCTCTATTTACATGCAATGGTTTGGTCCAAAGCGAACGGCTTCCGGAGTTTGGTAAAGAAATCGCCATCGCGTGCACAAACGCGCAGGAAAGCGAATGAATCGCAAATTCGTTTTTATTAGTTGTAAAACATAGTTTAACGCCAACATAGTTTGCAAACGTGAAATAAATGAATACGCTCTCAAATGTGCCATCCGAGGCAGAGTGTGCCCGCCACGTTCGGCACACGCGATCGTTCGCTGCTCTCTGATTGGTTGAATCGTTTTTTGGACATAGCTCGGTAAGTAATTGTCCGATTAATATGAAACCTTGAAAAGGCACATCCTCGGGTCCCCAGCAATATACCTGGCAAGTTAAAAGTATATCGGACCCGTGGTTGTCGAGAAACAGCGGTCACAGACAAACGTACAGACAGAGATTACTGGAATTATAGATAGATATATATAATAACTAGAACAGCACTCAGTAGAGAGCATACCTCCACCAGGTGAACAGTTTACGTTTTGTATACCAGAGTAGACCAGAAAATCACAACACAGAATCACATTTAATCGAAATCATCCGTCCACAACTTTGGATGGAAAGAACTTGGATGTTTTCCCTCTCTCCCCCGAGGATGTTGGACGCACAAGCCTCGTCAGGCACCAAATTAATACTGGTGAGGCTCGGCCTGTTCGCCAACCGCCACGGCGGCTCCCTTTCGCTAAGAAAGAAGAGGCAGAAGAACAGGTGAGAAAAAGGAAAAAGCCGGATTATCGAGCCCTCGGTGAGTCATTGGGTGTCACCCATTGTGCTGGTGAAGAAAAAAAGAGGACAGGACCACTCCGTTGTGTGTGGATTATAGCCAGCTCAATCATGTGACACTCAAGGAATCGTACCCCTGCCAAGGATTGATGACACCCTCGATGCCGTTTCAGGCTCAAAATGGTTTTCGGCATTGGATTTGAAGAGTGGTTATTGGCAGGTGGAGATGGATAAAGCAATGAGAGAAAACAGCGTTCTCCACAGGAAAGGGTCTTTGAAAGTTTGTCGTCGCGCCTTTTGGATTGTGCAATGCCCCTGCCATGTTTGAGCGTCTGATGGAGTGTCCTAATTGGTTCACCATGGCAAACTTGTCTTGTCTCTCTGTATGATGTATTGGTCCACGCTCCCACATTTGAACATGCTGCCAAAAATTTGTCGGAGGTATTTGAGTGGTTAAGGGGAGCCGGGTTGAAATATTGAACCCGAGAAAATGCGAAATTTTCAGGAGGGAGGTGACTTACCTAGGTCACGTGATCAACGAGAGTGGCGTGGCCACCGACCTTGCAAAGGTAAAATCGGTAAAAGAGTGGCCCGTCCCCAAAAATGTAAGAGAAGTCAGAGGATTCTTGGGTCTCTGCTCTTACTACAGGAGATTTGTGGCAAACTTCGCAGAAATTGCAAGACCCTTGTACAAATTGATGAAGAAAGTAGCCAAATTTGTATGGTCAGAGAGCTGCATCGAGGCATTCACTCACTTAAAACAACGTCTGGTAGAGGCCCCAGTTTTGGCATACCCGACGAATGCTGGCAATTACATCCTTGATACGGATGCGAGCCAGGAAGGATTGGGAACGGTGCTGTCACAAATGCAACAGGGAGTCGAGAGGGTTCTTGCGTATTACAGTCGGGTGCTTTCGAGGCCCGAACGAAATTATTGCGTTACCCGCATATAACTATTGGCCCTACTGTCTGCAGTTGGACACTTTCACCCTTTCCTTTATGGGAGGGAGCTTGTGATCTGGGTAGATCATGCCTCCTTGCAATGGCTTCTTCAGTTCAAGGAACCGGAGGGGCAGATTTGCAAGGTGTCTTGAGTAGCTGCAGCAGTATAATTTCACTGTGCAACATCGGCCTGGCAAAGCACATGCCAATGCAGACGCTCTCTCTCGGCGACCCTGTTGGGAGCTGCAATGTAAATTCACTGTCACAGGCAAGAAGCCATGGTTTCAATTGGGCAGGATCAAATTGATGCACGCATGTATGCAGCGAGAGTGACCCGACAAACTTTGGCACAACCCCCACCTGGATTAGGTGATGTGAATTGGCGAGAGAGTGAAAGGGAGGATCTCGTTTTGGGCCCCATTTTTCATTAGCTGGAGGACAAAAGACCTCCTTGGGAAGAAATTGCTCTGCACAGGGCCCAGGTAAATGCCTATTCAGCACAATGGCAGGTGTTGGGTTTGAAGATGGCCATTTGTATAGGAAATGGGTAACACCAAAGGGCGATGTAGCTTCCTGGTTGATCGTTGTACCAGACAAATTGAAGGAGGTCGCTATGGGGCACGTACATGGGACTAGGACGATGGGGTATTTGGGCGTGGCGAAAACGTTGGCAAAATTGCGGCAGCGGCTCTATTGGGTGAATTCGGGCAAGGACATTCAAAATTGGGTGAGATCCTGTGACCTCTGCCACGGTAAGAAAGGACCCCCACGTGCGCGCAAGGCCCCGCACCAGGTGTACAAGGTAGGAGCGCCACTTGGCAGTGGATGTGGTTGGACCCCTGCCAGCCACCCGCTAAGGGAACCGGTACATCATGGTGGCAGGCAATGGACTATTTCACAAAACGGCCAGAAGCCTACCCATTGCCCAACCAGGAAGCCTGGCTGGTATCTCAAGTTTTAGTTGAAGGCTTCTTCTCCAGGTTTGGCGTACCAAGGGAGCTGCACACTGACGAGGGCCGGAACTTTGAATCCGAGCTTCTGCGGTCTGTGTGCGAGCTCCTCCAAATTAATAAGACCCGGACGACCCCTCTCAGGCCCCAATCGGATGGGATGGTGGAGAGGTTTAACAGCACCCTGCTAACGCAGTTGGCCCTCTTCACCTCCGAGCACCAGCAGGATTGGGACGAGCACCTCCTGTTTGTCTTGATGGCCTACCGGACCGCACAGCATGCGACCACTCGGTGCACCCCCGCCTTGTTGATGTCTGGTCAGGATATGCGCGTCCCCATAGATTTGTTGATGGGACCATCACCAGAGGACCTGGGTTGAGCATCTGTGGGAAGTTATGCCAACAATTTGAGAAAGAGCATGGAAAAGGCTCACGAGTTTGCGAGGGAGCAAATTGGCTTGGCTTCCTCACATATTAAATTAAGGTATGACGCCCGAGCTCACTCACCTAGTTTCCTCCCCGGAGACCTTATTTGGTTCTACTGGCCCCGGAGGAAGGGTGTGTGCCCAAAACTCACCTCACCTTGGAAGGGCCCCTGGGTGGTGCTCCAGCAGATGACTGATGTGGTCTTCAAAATTCAGATGGACCCGCATACCCTTCCACAGATAGTCTACGGGGATAGATTGAGCCCCTACCTGGGTCGGGAGGGTCCCGGGTGGATTGGAAGCATGCGGGGGAAATTAGGCGTGGTGGACGACACTCTTGGACCCGATCAACCTGCAACGAACTACCTGCACAAAAGTAAGGTGCCTTGATGTTTACTGTCCCAAATGTTCAGTACTTGCTCGCAAATTGGGACATGAGTAATTTGGAGTGGGGGGTGGGTAAGAGTGATGACATGGTCAGTGAGGGGATCGGTTTGCGTGTGACAAAAGGTGTATTGTATTGTTGCGGTTTTGAGAACCCACACTTGCTTGTAAATATGACATCATTAAAGGTTAAAGATAGCACCCCATAGATAGGCCACAAGCAACACGTAGGTCACCATAGGACATCAGTTATTTCATAATATGTGTAGATAAGGCCATTTTTCCAATAGTTGAATCTGCGTTGTGTCAATCAAATAAGAAGTAGGCCCTTCCGTCCATTTTGCAGCCTCCCTCCAAGCGACGCCATTAGGCGCGCTCCAGTCTGTGCCCCATGGCCCTTCCCAATTTGTTACGCGCCTTTGTTAGCAGCGTTCGCTGCCCTTGAGCGTGAGCTCGCTAAACGCCGCCATAAGCCACGAGGTGAAGCCTGGAAAAAGGGGGCGGAGCACCAAGGAGGAGGTGTGGCCACGTCACCCAGCCGTCAGGGAGGGGCCGGTAAGCGATAACCAGCCAACCAGGGCTGGAGTGACATCGCCTGACAGGGCGTGGTTGGGACTCACGCAGCGTTCGCTGGCTTCACTTATAAAAGCCAGCGCACAAAGCCGTTTGAGAGGACTGCAAGGAAGCGCGCTTGGTAAAAGGACTTACTCGCTGGCGCTGATTACGAGAGGACTTATGCAGCAGCGCTCGTTAGAGAGGACTATAAGGAAGCGCGCTTGGTAGAAGGACTCGAGAGAATATCATTGTGAAAAGGACTCTCGCTAAGGACTTACTTGCTGGCGCTGATTACCACAGGACTGATGAGAAGAGCGCTCGTTAGAGAGGACTGCGAGGAAGCGCGCTGATGAGAGGACAGTGCGAAGGTCGACCATAGGACGGTGCGGAGAGGACAGGACTTGCACAATTGGCGCTTGCGTACAGGACATTGGGGAGGCGGCGTTTGGCGCAAGTCGTGCGCAATATACCAGCCTTCCCCCGTGATATAATTGTCCGTTCGCGTTACGCTACATGAAGAGCTGCCTGCCGGGTTTTCCATCGCCTGGACCGGAGCTGGACTGGAGCCTGGACGCGCTGGTGACCATCAACCTACCATCTGCAATCCCCGTGTGAGTGGCTGTATGTGAGACGGGCCCGTTTGTCCAGGGAATAAGTTAAGCCTGTAATTAAGACTGCCCTGTGTGCTTTTCCTTCCTCTTTCTTTCATGTACATTCCTTTCGTTTCTTCTTCTTGTACATTTGTAATAAATTGCTCTGTTTTTCCTATTTTCCTGGTTTCCTCTTATCCGATCTCATCAGTCTTTTCTCTCATTGGGTAAGCGTGGCACGATCGCAACCGCTCAGAATCGGGTCTAGTCATTTGTTAACAGCTCGGATCGCGGATTGCTATCCGCTCGGCATATTCCATACATATCCATGATTCGAGCGGGAGTTATTCCCTCGTTTCCGGTCGGCATTAGTAATTAGGTAGTAGCGAATCCCGAGGCCTAACAAACCCTACCTAACGCCGTGCCGGGAAGGACGTTATAACTTCCAGGACTCGCGTCGGCCAGATAAAAAGACAAGGGGATTAATCCCCCCTTGATAAGGGGAGAGCCGATGTCGGAGATCCGCAACAGTATTGATGTTTGTCGTGTAAAAGAGCTAAGTTGTGGTTGGAGTGTGAATGTCGGAATTCACATGTATGTGGGCCATGGCAGTGTAGGAACACGATCACCATTTCTTTGCACCACAGTGTTTGAGAATTGAATGGCAGCGGGTGAGGGAATGTCATTTTGGATGGGGAATGTGTGTGTGTCCACAGGTACGGATCAAGCTCTGGAGGAGCGGTGACAGAAGGTGTGTGTGTCCACAGATACGGATCAAGTGACTGCGACCTAGCCCCCCCCCCCCCTCCCCCAAAGTAATTTGTCCCTGGCAGCCGGTCTGGCTAACCCCCGCTCTAGCAGGGAAAATGGCCTTTAAAATGCATGTTGTGTGTTGTAGCCGGTGTCTGGAATCTGAAATCCGTCAGGAGGGGGGGGGGGGGGGGGGTGGGGGGGGGGGGGGGGGGTTCCATATATATATATATACCGCGTCAGCAGCTCGTAATTTTGAGCGCGTTAAGCGCGCTTCGGGCCTCGTATCTCACTCCCCGACACCAATTTGTTACTGTAATAACACAATTGGTGTCCAAAATTTGGGCTAAATAAATTTAGTCCCAGGTTCGAATCCCATCTCCTGACAACCAATTTGTTACGGTCCATGGATTAGGATGTTATTTTTACCGAGCGGAGGTATAACCGCGGCCGAACTGTTCTTCCCCGATTCACCCGATTTACCCAACGTTGGCCGTATCGCGCCACAGCTACTCAATCTGGAAAACTCTAAAGCGACCGAATGCAAAGAGGAAGAAGACGTACAGAAGAGTAACGGGATTTATTATTATTTACACACATAAGCAAAAAGAGCAGTCACGATTATTTACAGGGGACATGAGACGCAGGTGACAGTGAAAATTACTAGCTTATACAGACTTAGTTACTACCCAGGACAGAACAAACAAAGACGACTCACACGGGGAATTGCAGAGTGGATTGGCTGGAAGGAGGTGTGTGGCTGGAGGGGGAGGACGGCACGGAGCTGGCTGGAGCTTGATCCCGCACGGGACGTCGGGCTGGACCTCGACGGCCGCTGATGCCACCGATCCTGTCGTGTGCGCGGGATCACGGGTCGGATCACGGGTCGGATCACGGTCGGAGCCGACGCGCTGGTGGGGGGTCTGGCGTGACGGGTTCTCTCCTCTCTCCTTCTTGGTCCAACCACTCTTTCTCCACCGACAACTCAACGCAACCACTCAACGCAACCACTGACCACCCCTGGCGACCAACTCAGCTCTTGTCATGGACCTCTCTACGCGCTCTGTTCTGACGACCCAGCTCTTTCCTTCGACCCATGTCTCGTCTTCTCTCTCTTGTCTCTTGTGGGGGCGTCCCGCCGCGGGTTATATAGGCCCCGCCCCTCAACCTTTTCGAACCTCCCCCAAACGTTCTCTCTCCGCCCTCTCAAGCCAAACCCCTTGTTCATGGTTGGTCGAGTGGGGCTGGCTCACTCCTCCCCTCTCTGACGAGGTGGGGACCTGCCTTTCTTCCCCAACCCTGCCTCGTGGCCAATGGTGGTTGAAGAAAACCGCCCAAAATGCAGTTGGCCATTGAAATGAAATGAAAGGGGATCTACTCTTATTTCACTTGGTGCAATGGAGTATTTAAATTAATGGGAGACACAGCCTTACCCTAAGACACATAATAAGGAAATAAACTACTGAACAGGGATATTATCGGGTCCTGCAATGTGGTGTTTCATGGAATAACTACCGAGACGCCCTTTGACCTTTACACTACGGAGGTATTTACAAGGAATCATTACATTTTACAGAGGGTGATATTTACAACAATTTACTATACAATACAACACAATAAAAAAAACACAATCCTCATATCCGCAACACTGCACCCTCCTCCTCTTAGGCACATCCCGGGCCTACAACTTTAATTTAGTGTGACACGTAGGTGTAGTTCCCTCTACTTTTAACCTGACTCTGAGTGCGACAGTTTTAAAACATAAATAAATGTGTCCCGCTGCTCCATTGCACCCTGCCTAACAGACTTACGCCCACAGTTAACCGAATTGCGGAATGGTTTTCAAACTACACACTGATGGTGGGGAGAATTATTTACAGTTGACACTACTTTTATTTACAAAACTAACCCAGGACCTGTGATTGTTCTTTCTGGGGGGGAGACAGTCTGCTCTGCATCGATGCACCATGAAAGCACTCAAAACGCACCAACACACCCTCAAGCACCAATCGGTGCAGTCACCACAGTTCATCAGTGTTCATGAATAACCAAAATAAACCAGCAACCCCTAACCCTGCAGGTGGTCTTTTGCTCTTCGGCTCCCTCTGCTGGCTATTATTATTTCTTCCAGTTGTTGTCATTTTCCTTTGCTGGCGGCCTATTTGCAATAAAGTAAAATGCACCCAACGTGTCCCTTTTATTTTCTTTATTTATGGCCCACAGGGCCGACTAGTGTGGTTCACCTGTGGGGCATCGGTGCCCTGTGGCCAAGGTCCGCCAGCAAGATTTCGGGCCCTCATGGCCGGTTCCAGCAGAGGGGCCATGCCCCATCCCATGGGGTCCATAAGTGGTGCTCGGCCACTGACATGTGGTCCATAATGTGGTGCATCGATGCAGACAGCTGGTTCTGGGAGTTCCGGGCGCACAATGGCCGACTCACGCACGCTCCCCTCGGCGCCCAATGGCGCACAGGTCATGTGGGAGACAAAAGGGGGACAAGACAAATGAGCGAGGGGTAAGGTCACAAGGGTACACATCAATAAGGCAATGCAAGGCGAAATGCGTATGGAGGGCGAAGTGAGAAAGCTCGTCCCTACCGTATGTCACCCCCCTGTCACCTACACTACCCTTGCCCTTACCCCATATGTACAAAAATTTACACTTTTACAAATTCGTCGCTACTGTCACGTCTCCCCATATTTCCCTTATCAAATTCGTCACCACAATCCCACTATCCAAAATTTGCCATCACCAATTCATCATCAATCCTCATAAGGAGGGAGAGATGGAACATCAAGCACAATGTCACACCCACGTCATGATGCGTCTCACAATCCAAAACATTTGCATCAAAAATAACAAAACAACCTGGCATGGTGTGGAGGTACGTCATCTCAGGTGAGTGCATGTAGATGGTGCGAGGAGACTTCAATCCTAACTATCTTCTAAATGACTTTAACACACGTTACACTACCCGGGGTCTTTCCCTGCCAATCCATTGGCCAACTTACACTATGGGTTCTAAAAACCAATTCCCATTGACCAAACTGTGGTGCTTCTCAATTTGGGGTCTCACTCCCCCGATTCATCTCCCGGTGCCCTTGCACAATTTCTGGGCTGTGACGTGTAGCTCTCCCAGCAGGTCTACCCACCTGCACACCTCCACCACTGCAGTTGCCACCCGAGCTTACCTAGCTCCTCACCCTAACCTAACTAACTGGGGAAGGCCCCTCCTGGCTCTGTCACCCCACTCGGTGCCCTCTGGCACTGGGCTACCCGGGTCCGTCCTCCGGATCCTCGGGCCCCATCCACAACAACTACTACCGGCTCCCAGAGCCCACCTGCGGCCTCACCTGGCCGACATCCTCACAGTGCAGTGCCCAAACCAACTACACACACTAACAGGCTACACGCCCAGCCATTTCCACAACACTAATGCACCCATCCAAACATCATTCTTCCACCCGCACCACAGATGCCAATATCCAACCACAATTTACCTGTACCCTCTACCTAACACTTACACTACCCGCCCCGGGTATCCGTGAGGGGGGTCCTCTCTTCCCCCATTCACACCTTCGCACCATCCACTCCACTCCATTGTTTCCATCATACTCACTCCACGACCATCCACTCCAATACTCCATATACTCCACACTGCCATTTATTCCACACTCCACGTATTTCACACAACCATTCTTTTCATACACCTGTTGGTGCACACCTGTGCACTCACACCTGGTGCCACCTGCACCCTCCTTCTCTTCCTGGACCATTTGGTCAACACAACACACATCCCCATCACTCCCTCATACACTGCTCCATACACCTGTTCAGTTGCACACTTGTGCAATCACACCTGTTCCTTACACACTTTTCACAATACACTTCTATACATCTCCAACACTCGGCATCATCTCAACTACCTGTTGCCCTGCTAACTTAGTGCTCCCCATCTTCCCTTTAAACTAAGCACATACCACGTCATTATCATCCACACTAATCTACCTGCGTCCCCACTACAGGTATCCTTGTCACTAACTAACCTTAACGTTACCTAATGTCAATCTCTAGGGCCCTACACACGATATATCCTAACCCACCCGGGCTAGTTTTCACTGCCATAAACCCCATAACTAGTGCTCCTTTGCCCCCCGCTGTGAGGGATGGTGGATTGGCCATCCCACCACATGGGGCATCTCTTACTATAAATTTTGCTGATCCAATTTCCCCAAATCAAAAATTTTCCAATTACTGCCAATTCTACCCACTATTCTAAATTTTTGATCAAAACCACTATCACTATTATCATCATCACAGTCCGCTATATCCTAGCCTCGGTGCGTCATGACATCATTAAACTCGGCTTCGTAAAGCCGAGCAATGAATTCGGGTGGTTTGGTCGCCTGCAGGTTGAATCCGTCCGGCTTTCGGTTCAAGGGAGGTGGTTTGGTCGGGCCGAGATTCCACGCACCATCTCGGCGCGGTACCTTGCGGTCCCGGGCCCGATGGCTCAATCTCCCCCGGTCGGAACCCCGTCCCCATGAGGGGGCACCGTTCCGCTTCCTCCCACTCGCCCTTGAACCGGACCGGTCTCCTCGCCCGACAAGGCCCGGACTCGACCGTGCGGGGCGGGGCCAAGCCCGAATCGGCAACGACGCTTCGAAGAGAAACGACGCAGCTTCGATCCGCGCCGGGCCCTGCATCCAACAAAACACACCGCGCCCCGAGTGCTCGCATCGGCTATCCGTCGCCCTAAACGCTAACCCGGTTACCGTCGATGCTTCACCTGCATGCTCGCACGCATACGCTACCCCTTTCACCCTCACCGAGGTCGGTGCGTCAACGCCGTTCGTACATTCCACCAACGCACTCCCTGTTACACACCACACCTCTCGCGCACACTCGCTGTTCGCACACTCGCCGTTCGCACACCTCGGTCCACACCTCTCCTCCGTTACGTCCTCCGTAACACTCACCATGGGCGTGCACTCTTGCATCCACCCACTAACGCACTCAGATGGGCTCTCCCACACTCGCGCTACCAACTCAGGTGTGCTTCCTCGCACACCCTCGACCATTCCAAGCATGCATTCTCGCACCCGCTCCACCACCAACTCACTCTCCGGGTCACTCTCACCCTCGCACGTACACTCCGACGTGCATTCTCGCTCGCACTCGGTTTCACACTCGCGCTCCGGTGTGCCCTCTCGCACCTGCGCCATCACCAACTCACTCTCCGTGTCACACTCCGTACACCCCGACGTGCATTCTCGCTCGCACTCGGTTTCACACTCGCGCTCCGATGTGCCCTCTCGCACCTGCGCCATCACCAACTCACTCTCCGTGTCACACTCCGTACACCCCGACGTGCATTCTCGCTCGCACTCGGTTTCACACTCGCGCTCCGATGTGCCCTCTCGCACCTGCGCCATCACCAACTCACTCTCCGTGTCATTCTCAGTACACCCCGACGTGCATTCTCGCTCGCACTCGGTTTCACACTCGCGCTCCGATGTGCCCTCTCGCACCTGCGCCATCACCAACTCACTCTCCGTGTCACACTCCGCACACTCTGTTTCACACAGACCCTCCGACGTGCATTCCCGCTCGCACTCGGTTTCACACTCGCGCTCCGTAACACGCTCATTCCCCGATGCACACTTTTTCCTCACACGCGTGCCATTTTTACTCACACGGGACCCTTCACCAACGCCCGGGTGCCATATTGACCCCAATCGCGCGACAATTCTTTTGTCGCCAAACATCCTTCTACAAAATCTACCCGCACAATATACAGCACGACTCACCTGGGGGATTCCCTTCTCCACACGCACCTGCAAACTCTTTATTTGGTTAGTGAGCACATAATCATGATTTGAGCAGGGACTTTGTACATATTCCATCTTTTCCTCCCGCCGCGAGTGGTTTTCTAAGTCCCCGGTCTCTTCAATTTCAATGCCCACTTCCACTTTTTCTTTACTCACCTCGACGACCGTAGACTGCCAGGTGTTCCAATTTTTCATTTCATTTCGTGACCTGAAAATCGGGTGGGCATCAAATTGGCATGATAATATAGAAAAAATTAAGAAATAATGTTCATGACTTTTCACAAGTCAGATTCTGGTACGTTAGTCTGTAATATAATGTTGAAATGTATAATTTTATTTCCAAAATCTCCGTTTAGCCTCGAACGCATTTCGATGTATTGACCAATGAGGATCGCGCTTATTCGCGCTACGAACGATGTCTGGGCTTCCGGCTGCGAGTAAACAAAATGGCGGCCTCCAGTAGCAGCGACGGTGACGAGGGTGGGAGCGAGAAACGCTGTTATATGTGCATTTCTCCGGCCAAAAGATCAAGTTTAATACCTTTTAGTGATATAACATGGCCACGATATTTGCAATTTGTTCTTACGTGGCAGAATTTAGAAGATGATCAAGCTGAAATTGCGAGAAATTTCGTGAAGAACCACGCTGACGAATTCGGCGAACGTGGCAACAGTATGGTAACAATACCTGCTATAGCTATACCGCATGATGCAGCGTTTCATCAAGTGTGTTATTCACGATTTACCGATAAACAACGAGTGAGCAGGGTGCAAAGCAGCATGAAAAAGAGAGAAGAAAATGCAGCCAATACTGGTAGGTTGAATAACTTGAATAATAAATCATGACAATGCTTCAAAACTTAGTTTGATTTTTTTTTTTGTGAGGTATATGTAAAATGATTTTGTGTGTAGTCGAACGATTTTGAATTGAAGGAACTGTCCAATATTTATGCAAGGAGGTAGGGCCGAGGTGAAACAAATAAATTTTTTAAAGGAAGTCTGAGGAAGGGGGGGTGGGGGGGGGGGGAGGGAATCTAGTCGGGCTAACCATGACTTGAGGTCTAGACATTTTAAACTCACATAATTTTAATTGTTTTCTTTTATGTGTATTTATTGCAGCTTCAACATGCAATGACATCAACGTCAACATTGACAAGGTGCATAAAGGCCCACAACCAGTCAAGAAACGTGCTCTACGCTCCAGCTTAGGCAAGCCCAAATGTTCAGCCAGATCCCAATATGTGTTGCCTAATATATGCATCCTTTGTCAGAAAGAGAGAACAATCAATACAGGCAAAAGGGGCCGAAGAAAAGAGCCTCTAACAAGGTGCTCAACAATTGAGGCACCAAGACTGCAGCAAGCTGCTAAAGACAACAACAATACAAACCTGCTGCTTCAAATTCAAGACCGCGATTGTGTTGCGATAGAGGTAAAATACCATGGTCGCTGCTACAAGGAGTATACCCGGTATTTAGGCAAGCTAGCAACAACACCTAATGCAGAGCAACAAGGAGACTCCAACTACTCAGAAGCATACACATTATTTTGTGCAACAGTCAAGGATCTTATAATAGACAACAAGGAAATCTACAGACTGAAACGACTTAATGACATGTTCATGAAACAAATCAAAGCAACACACAGAATAGAATCAAACTACAAAAGTGGCTTTCTCAAGACAAGAGTGATGAAAATATTTCCACAACTATGCTTTCTAACCCCGTATATGCGCTGCCAAGGACACCTTGTGTATGTTAATGACATCTCCACTGAAGTGCTGGTTGAAGAAAAGAAAGTGTTGCAAGAAACCATGCATGGTTCAGGTGATGACACAACAGAGACAGAACAAACATCCGACTCTGAACCAACCCCACCAAAGCAACCTGGGTATACTGAGAATAACCTTAGAGAACACTACTTCACTGCGCTACAATTGAGAAATGCAATAGATGAGATCAAGCCAAATATGCCATGGCCCCCAACCTCTGAGCACCTGACAACAAATGCCGCAGAAGCAATTGTACCTGCCTGTCTCTATAACTTTATTGCATGGATGGTGGGAGTGTCAGACGAACCTGATTCTGATGAGTTTGTTAAGATAGAATCTACAATACATAGAAGAATTCTCACAATTGCACAGGACAGGTGACACCACCATATACCTCCAATCAAAGGGAAGGAAACAGATGCCCAAACATTTGTCACTTGCAATGACAGTACGTCATCTCTCAGGTTCAGCCCAATTAATCAGCCTACTGAACGGGTTTGGTTACTGCGTCTCAAACTCTGTCGTCTTAAATCATGACACTGCACTGGCTAACCAAGAACTACATCGTGGAGAGGATGCTCTTCCATCAATCATTCAGGCGGGCAAGCATGTCACACTCGTATGGGACAATAATGACTTCGGGGAGGAGACATTGTCTGGGCGTGGAACAACGCACAATACCAATGGGATTATAATACAGCGACCAAGTCAATCCCATGAAGTAGTACAACCAGCACCAGTCACTACAGTTAAGAGGACGCGGGAGAGATCGATGCAGCCACCTGCAGTGAACCTTGCCACATATTATGGAGGGAAAAACGAAGGACCCGCTCCATTCGCAACCAGCGTTCCATTGGATCGAGCAACGTACTTCCCATTACTCCAGCACCCTAAGACGATAGACCTAGCATACCACATCACCAAGTACAACATTGACGGGACTCTGCCATCTTGGACAGGATTCAACCAACTACTGTCTTGTGTTGAAGTTCCACCAAAGAGCGTGATAGGGTATCTCCCTGTCATTGATGCCACTCCGACAGAAATGAATACGGTACTAACAATACTGCAGAGAAGTGTTCAGATCGCCGACAAGTTACAGTTGGAAGCAGTCGTCATTGTCGTTGACCAAGCCATCTATTGCAAGGCACAGCTCATTAGATGGAAGAATGCACAGTTCATGAAGAGACTGGTAATTCGACTTGGGGCATTCCACATTGCAATGTCCTTTCTTGGCTGTATTGGAAAGAGATTTCGAGATGGTGGTCTCCAAGACATCCTGGTTGAGTCAGAGATTGTTGCAGTGGGGTCTGTGAATGGAGTGTTCAGCGGCAAGCATTACAACAGGGCAGTTCGAGCCCATAAGCTGATGTCAGACGCGATGCAGCAGATGCTCCTGGATGCATATTTTGAATCTATTCCAGAACATGAAGCGGGTAGAGTGAAGGAACTTTTGTCAAACTTAGCTGAAGCTTTCCCACATCCAAACTACCATGTCATTCTCAACAGTGACAAGTTCAAAGACTTCAAAACCTCCTTTGACAAATTCTTAGAAGCAAGTGACACCAAACCAACATTTCGCTTCTGGAGTTCATACATTGAGACGGTGGAGCTTCTCTAGCCCATCTCGAGTTTATCATGACGTCAATGCGCACTGGTTCGCTTGTACGCCGCGTAATTGTCTTTGATGGGTTAAAATATCACCCCTTACACACTTATTGGACCTATTAACAGTTTCAAAATAGCATTGGTAAACCACCATGGATCGTAGTAGCAACACCAATCACAAATATTGTACAAAAATTTAAAATTATGCAGGTTTTAAGGTCCAAAAACATGACTTTCTGATAAATGCATCAACAGCATGTTATTTTACCAAGTCGTTAAAACAACATTTTTACTACTTTTGGGGGTCTGAATTAATAAATATTGCTGCCAAGACCAATGTGAACATGACATCATATAGTTTGTGTTGTTTTTTTACTGTGTAAATGGGTATTTCAAATGTAACATACAATTGGTGTATACTGGTGTTTTGGGGCAGCGGTTCTCGGTAACGTACCACGATATCGCTTGTGAAAAAAAACAAGATGTTTTGGAGGTCATAAGGCTTCATCCCACACCCTTCTTGCCAAATCCCTAGGTTCAGGTCATGAAATCAAAAAAAAAAATAGATATCCACCCTATGGCCCTGTGTCTATTGGCTTTAATAAAATTCCCTCTACCTCATCGGTCGCCGGCTTTTCCAAACCCCGTGTCGCGATTTCTACCCCCGTCATTGTACCCGTGCTTTTCTCCGCTTCGCTCAACCAGCGCTTCTCGACCCGCGTTACCTCCTCGTGCACCCCTGGGACCCTTTCGCCCAACTTGCGGTCTCTGTCCCTCTGCTCCCTTTCCTCCCTATCGGCCCTCATTCCGTTCGTTATTTCTTCAGTTCTTTCTTTTAGTTCCTTAGTCATTTGAACACCCATGTTGTTAATTTCCCTGGTGGATATGAGCCCCATGGCATACATTTTGTTTTCTTCATCCCACTGGGTCAAAAATTTCAACAAATTTGCAAGAAATGGATCCCAGGCCGTTGGCACCGCGGGCTCGGCTGCCGCGCGCTCGTACGAGGCGCCTTTTTGCGCGCCTGAAACCTCGTGCGCGAGAGCGCCATTTTGTGCACCTGATACCCCCTCAACCACACCTTCTTTACTCTCCTCCACCATTTTCCCCTCTTCTTCCCTGTGGTCCTGGGTCGATTCTACCCCGTTTATCTCTCCCACCGACATCCCGTCGCCTTGACCAGCCATGGCGCGATTTCAAAATTCGGGTTTTGCTTTAAAACACAAATTTTCAGCAGCTCGTAATTTTGAGCGCGTTAAGCGCGCTTCGGGCCTCATATCTCACTCCCCGACACCAATTTGTTACTGTAATAACACAATTGGTGTCCAAAATTTGGGCTAAATAAATTTAGTCCCAGGTTCGAATCCCAACTCCTGACTACCAATTTGTTACGGTCCGCGGATTAGGATGTTATTTTTACCGAGCGGAGGTATAACCGCGGCCGAACTGTTCTTCCCCGATTCACCCGATTTACCCAACGTTGGCCGTATCGCGCCACAGCTACTCAATCTGGAAAACTCTAAAGCGACCGAATGCAAAGAGGAAGAAGACGTACAGAAGAGTAACGGGATTTATTATTATTTACACACATAAGCAAAAAGAGCAGTCACGATTATTTACAGGGGACATGAGACGCAGGTGACACAGTGAAAATTACTAGCTTATACAGACTTAGTTACTACCCAGGACAGAACAAACAAAGACGACTCACACGGGGAATTGCAGAGTGGATTGGCTGGAAGGAGGTGTGTGGCTGGAGGGGGAGGACGGCACGGAGCTGGCTGGAGCTTGATCCCGCACGGGATGTCGGGCTGGACCTCGACGGCCGCTGATGCCACCGATCCTGTCGTGTGCGCGGGATCACGGGTCGGATCACGGTCGGAGCCGACGCGCTGGTGGGGGGTCTGGCGTGACGGGTTCTCTCCTCTCTCCTTCTTGGTCCAACCACTCTTTCTCCACCGACAACTCAACGCAACCACTCAACGCAACCACTGACCACCCCTGGCGACCAACTCAGCTCTTGTCATGGACCTCTCTACGCGCTCTGTTCTGACGACCCAGCTCTTTCCTTCGACCCATCTCTCATCTTCTCTCTCTTGTCGCTTGTGGGGGCGTCCCGCCGCGGGTTATATAGGCCCCGCCCCTCAACCTTTTCGAACCTCCCCCAAACGTTCTCTCTCCGCCCTCTCAAGCCAAACCCCTTGTTCATGGTTGGTCGAGTGGGGCTGGCTCACTCCTCCCCTCTCTGACGAGGTGGGGACCCGCCTTTCTTCCCCAACCCTGCCTCGTGGCCAATGGTGGTTGAAGAAAACCGCCCAAAATGCAGTTGGCCATTGAAATGAAATGAAAGGGGATCTACTCTTATTTCACTTGGTGCAATGGAGTATTTAAATTAATGGGAGACACAGCCTTACCCTAAGACACATAATAAGGAAATAAACTACTGAACAGGGATATTATCGGGTCCTGCAATGTGGTGTTTCATGGAATAACTACCGAGACGCCCTTTGACCTTTACACTACGGAGGTATTTACAAGGAATCATTACATTTTACAGAGGGTGATATTTACAACAATTTACTATACAATACAACACAATAAAAAAAACACAATCCTCATATCCGCAACAATATATATATATATATACATATACATATATATATACATATATATATATGTATATATATGTATATATATATATATATATATATATATATATATATATATATATATATATGTGTGTGTGTGTGTGTGTGTGTGTGTGTATATATATATATTTTAATCAAACGCCAACGTTGATTTGGCGGCTGCGATGAAGTTCAGGTTGAGAGAGAGTGAGAAGAGCCCAAAGCCGTGTTGTGGTGCTGACCGGGCCGACGTGATGTGGAGCTGACCGGGCTGACGTGGTGTGGTGCTGGCCGGGTCGACGTGGTGTGGTGTGGTGCTGGCCGGGCTGACGTGGTGTGGTGCTGACCAGACTGACGTGGTGTGGTGCTGACCGGGCCGACGTGGTGTGGTGCTGGCCGGGCTGACGTGGTATGGTGCTGACCGGACTGACGTGTTATAGTGCTGACCGGCCCCCGCGGCCGTGGTGCTGGCGCCGCCCCCCCCCCGACCCCTCCCCCACCCCCCCCAGAATTCCCATGTTTTAAACGTTTCCCAGTGTGTACCCTGGTTTACAATAGGTACACCATATCCCTGCGTGTCGTAAGAGGCGATCAAGAGGGTTGGCGTCAGGAAGGGCATCCGGCCATAAAAACATTGCCTCAAAAAGATAACCATGACAATTACAACTACATATGGGCAGGGTACAGCTCGAAGTGGAGATCGGTTTCTGACGTTTGGGACATGGAATGTAGGGACAATGACAGGGAGATCAGGAGAAGTGGTGGAAGTATTGATCAGAAGAAGAGTGGACATATGTTGTGTGCAAGAGACGAGATGGAAGGGAAGTGGTGTGAGAATGGTAAAGGGTAGGCAGGGACAGAAATACAAGTTTGTGTGGCAAGGGTGCCCGGAGGGCGTGAATGGTGTTGGTGTCCTGTTTTCTGAGGAGCTTGTAGACAGTGTGGTGAGTGTGACTAGGGTGAGTGATGGGTTGATGATGGTGAAAATGATGATTGGAAAGCTCTTGGTGAACGTCATCTCGGGATATGCTCCGCAGGTTGGTCGGAGCTCGGTGGGTGAAGTACCAACCGAGAATGAAGGTGTGGAGGTTGAAAGAGGTGACAGTAAGGGAGGCATTAAAAGGGAGGCTGAGTAGGGTGGAGGATGGTGTGGTTGAGCTTGAGAGTGGTTGGATGTCAGTGAGGGATAGTCTGCTGGGAGCCGTTGGTGAGGTATGTGGATGGACAAAAGGACCACCGAGGCACTTGGAGACATGGTGGTGGGATGATGAAGTTGGAAAGAGGATTGACGAGAAGAGGAAGAAGTTCAAGGAATGGCAGAAGGCGAAGGGTACGGGAGCAGAAAGGGCAGAGCATGAAAGTTATAAGGCAGCCAAGAAGGCTGCAAAGAAAGAGGTGGCAAAGGCACAGGAGGCATGGAGGAAAATGTTCGGAGAACGCTTGGATTCAGAAGAGGGTCAGAGAGCGGTATTCAGGATTGCAAAGCAGATAGCGAAAGAGAGGTGTGATGTGATGGGGGTGAGTTGCTTGAAGGATGAAGTGGGACAAATCGTTGTGGACCCAGATGGAATTAAAGGAAGATGGAAAAGATATATGGAGATGCTGTTGAATACAGAGAATGAATGGGATGGCAACAGAGAGTAATCCAGTTTTAGGACTGGCAGAGAAGATAACTGAGAAGGAAGTTGAGGAAGCGATAAAAGCAATGAAGGGTAGAAAAGCGGGAGAGCCGACGGGAGTTGTGGGAGATATGTTGAAGGCAGCAGGAAGTTGGGGTGTGAAGAGAATGACAGAGATCTGTAATCTGGCGGTGAAAGAGGCCGCATTCCAGTGGATTGGGAACTGAGTACCCTCGTCCCTCTATACAAGGGGAAAGGTGACCCAATGGAGTGTGGCTCGTACCGAGCGATAAAGGTATTGGAGCATGGAATGAAGGTATTGGAAAGGGTGTTGGGGAGGAGGATAAGGAAGAAGGTGAAGATCGACGAAATGCAGTTTGGATTTATGCCAGGAAGAGGAACGACAGACGCGCTCTTTATTGTGAGGCAGTTGCAGGAGAAGTACATGGAGAAGAGGAAGAAGTTGTTTGTTGGGTTTGTTGATCTGGAGAAAGCATTCGATAGGGTTCCACACGAAGTATTGACATGGGCATTGAGGAAGTTAGGAGTGGAGGAATGTTTGATCAGAGTAGTGATGGCAATGTACAAAAGAGCGCGCACAGCTTTAAGGACAAAGGACGGGAACAGTGGTGAGTTTGAGGTGAAGGGGGAGGTGAGGTGAGTGGGAGTGGGGTGGGAGTGGGTGGGTGGGGTCGGTACTAAGTCCACTACTATTTGTAGGTGTGATGGGGGTGCTGGTTCAGAACGTAAAGGAGGGATTACCGTGGGAGTTATTGTATGCAGATGATCTGGTGTTGATTGCGGAAGGTATGGATGGACTGGAGGAAAAATGAACAAGTGGAAGGAATGTATGGAGACAAAACGTCTGAAGGTGAATATCGGAAAGACAAAGGTGATGTCAAGTGGTAAAGCATGTGGTGAGGTGGAAAGAACTGGGAAGTGGCCATGTGCTGTGTGCAGGAAGGGTGTTGGAGTGAACTCCATTCAATGTACAATGTGCGCTGAGTGGGTTCATCAAAAATGCAGTGGTCTAAGAGGGTCATTAACCAGTGTGGCAGCTACATTCAAATGTAAGGTGTGCCCAGAGGGAGCTGCAGATGGAGGAAATGTTGAGTTGGATCTTGGAGACGGCGTGAAGCTGGAAGGTGTGAAAACATTTTGCTACCTCGGAGACTGCTGAATGGAGAAGGTGGATCAGACTCGGCAACGGTTGCTTGAGTGAGATGTGCATGGAAGAAGTTTCGGGAACTGAGTGGCGTGCTGATGAGGAGGGGAGTGTCGTTGAAGCTGAAGGGAAAGGTGTATGCTGCTGCATGTGTGAGAAGTGGTATGATTAATGGGAGCGAGACATGGGTAATGAACGTAGAGCAGCAACGAAGGCTGGAAAGGGTGGAAATGCGAATGGTTCAGTGGATGTGCGGAGTATCGTTGAGAGAGAGGAAGACAAATGATGAATTGCGAAAGATGATGGGAATAGAGCCTGCCAGCCTGTGATTGATGCTGTGAAGAGGAACAGGTTGAGATGGTTTGGTCATGTGTTGAGGAAGGATGAAAGTGACTGGTTGAGAAGAGTGATGGAAATGAATGTAGAAGGAAGTAGAGGACGGGGAAGACCGAGAAAGACTTGGCTAAAGATAGTGGAAGAAGAAATGCGGGCAAGGGGTTAACAAGGAGAGATGCAGAAAATAGGGCAAAATGGAGAAGATTGTCATGGGGACCGCAAGGCTAACCCCCACTCTAGCAGGGGAAATGGCCTTAAAATGCATGTTGTTGTTGTTGTGTATATATATATATATATATATATGTTGTAACTGCTGCCGGATTAGGACCAGTGTCCCGATCCCAATCCTGACGAATCAATTGGAATAGCTGCAGGACTATTCTGGTTATCCAGTTCAAGTTCTGTGTGCCATGTCAAAACGACCGCAATCGGCAGCTTAGTCGACAACTCCGAGCAAGTTACCAGACCTATTTGTCAAGTTGCAATACTCGTCGGGACCATGTATTTAACAGAGCACAGAGTCGATCGGCATTCACAACCTTCCTAATCTGGCCAAGCAACTGCAGATGATGAGGGCTCTGAGCTGGAGTTGAGCTAACTCGTCTAACGATACCAAAATCACAAAATTAGACCAAATGAGATCACAACAATGAGCAGAATCCAACCCTGACACCATGTACATTTACTTAACTATCAAATGGCATGGGAGAAGGATTACATGAAGCAATAACAACCATTATGCAATGAACAAATACGAATGAACGAGTAAATAAACCCGGTTTTAACCCTTACCATCCGCGAACAAACCAAACGTCGCAGATTTGTTAACAGTTCTTATCTTCGGGCCCGTTCACTCATTTGACAAGAACACAGTACAGGAAATACAAATAACAATTAATTTGGAGAGGTCAATTTCAAACCAGAGACAATATGTGCATGACATGGATGCAGGGTTATTAGCAGCTGTCTGGTGCAAAAACATTTTTGGGGAGGAGGGAGGGGTGGGGATTAACAGTTGTAGAATTGGGGATGGAGGATGATCTGAGATGGTAGTGGACAACTGTCTTGAAGATCTGGAGGGAAAGGTCAGATTGAAGAGAATTTGGAAGTTGGTACCATTATTGTGGGAAAAGAGGAACAAATAAGTGGAGGTGAGCGGTGATTCTGGATTTTGGGAGTTTGACTTAAAGGGTCCCCAGTCCACAAAAAATCGAACTATATTTCCTCGGAGCTGGTGGACCACATGCACCCTGCGGATACCTGGGTGGGACAAAGTACCAAGAGGGCAGAGGATGCAAGACCAAAAAAAGAGGCAGAAGAAGACAGAGAAACCACCGACCTGTGGGCGATGGCAAAATGATAGGCCCAATAGACTCATCGCAGGAGATTCCAATGATCTTGAAGAACTTGGTTTCCACAGCGTCAAACTGAGCAAGGTGTGAGGCAGGGGCGTCAATCCACAGGGGAGAGAAGGACACCATAAAGCTGTGGATGAAAGCCTTGTAGATGGATAAAGGCTCAAGTGTGCTAAAGAAGGACCTTGCACGACAGAGGATGCCCAGTCTTTGACTGGCTTTGGACGCCAACCTTGAAATGTGGTTTGCCCAAGATAGATGATCATAGCTGAGAGTGGGACCCAGGAGTTTGAATGACTGAACTTCTTTGAGAGGGTTGTTAAGAAAGTAGATTGGAGGGTTTGCCATGCGGTCGTTTCGGAGAAAGAGAGAGAGAGAGAGAGAGAGAGAGAGAGAGAGAGAGAGAGAGAGAGAGAGAGAGAGAGTGTGTGTGTGGGATTTCTCAGGATTAAAATACATAATCTAGGTGTTGACCAGTTTCTCTTTAGGCTCTTGCATCCAGCTAAAGCATCGAGTTTTGCTGCAGTTTTTTTGCATCGAGCATCATTCACACATCAAAACCTCTGTTTTGACACACGTCAAATGGCATTGCAGCACTGGGAGCCATAATTGCATTGCACTACGACACCTGGACATAGTAAGACTGCTTGTATTTTAAAGGTTTTACATTGATTTAACACCTCCTGATTGGTTGGACGACAATGAATCATTGTAAGCTATCACTAGGTGAGTGTATTCGAGTACAGTTAATTTGTATGGATGAAGGGGTGCAAGTAAGTGTGTGTGTTTCCTTAAAGACTAAGTTTAGTACATTGCTAATCATCATAATGAGTGCTCAAACTGTAAAAAGAAAGCATGTTGTGTGTGGTCTTATGTGATCCTTTCCTTTAACTAGGAAGTGATAGGAAGCTACCAATGTTCATTTTAAGGTAACTTAATGCAATCCAATCAGAGTTACTAAAAAAAGGATCTTTTTAAACATTGAAATGCTTTATATCAAAGAGAAGCTCCAAGTGCAGGAAATAAACATTCCACAAATTGTCTGTATTTTAATGGATTCTGTGGAGGACCATCAACAATAACAGGAAGGCATATGCAGATGGGATAGTCGGCTCAAACACTCCATCAAAAGAGAGCAGATCGAGCTACGATTCCTCCATGATAACATCGATTCGACTGATTTAAGCTCACGTGGTTACAAACCATTAGGAATGCCAGCTCAGCACTGATCGAGGTACAAATGGAATCCATTGATGTCCCCAAAGAATGGGTACTAATGCCGCATTGCTAAGTATAAATAATACAACGACAAAATACCTTGCACAGATAAACGTGAGCATAACGTTCAGGCCTTGCACCAAACGGTGAGCTCTTAAACACATCACGTACAGTATATACATGGTTTTGGAATTGGCAAACTCACCGCCAAAATCAGGCCTCAGACGGATGTCGTACGATTCCAGGAGCTGGTCCATGGCTTCTTTAACCTGCGCCAGCCTGTCCACCTCACTCGAGACCTCATCACTGCACGACACATGAGCACATCCTGCTCGTCGATTCATCTTTTCAGTCATCGACATCACTTCAGTCAGCATACTCACCTCAAGATAACAGCATTTACAACACACCATTTGTACACTAGCTCGTGCTCAGCATGAACTCAAAGCCTTTTCTGAACAACTACCTAGCTCTTTGTGCATCGCTCGATCCCCCAACGCCCCTTATGCGACATTTGCTTAAAAGTGACATCTTACACAAGTGGCTGATTTTTTTTTTTTTACCATCAACATATTCTCTGACCCAGTTTTGTTACAATTCTCATGCGACTCCGAGAAGGTAAAATGAGAATAATAGCTGGCAATTATGGGTTCAAATCCCATAACACTTAGCTTTGGGAATGGGGGGAAAAAAGGAACTATATTTCCTAGGAGAGCAAACCTAGTTCTCGCATCTCCTCCCAGTAACCTCTACATTTTTTTTTTCTCAGGAGACGAAATATGCATGTAAGCTCTTTGGAAAAAAACATAACAATTATTCTTTCGTACAGAAATTGTGCAGCTACCATTTGCTCAATCGTGTCTAACGCTGTCGAGAACATCGATGGAAACTAGGTGTCTAATAAGATTGTTATGCGAATAAGTGTGCCGTGCTATTCTCTATTTAAGAATTTTTTTATTGGACGTAACAGTGGGCTATAAATGGGTCATTTTTTGTTTTGCTTAGGTGACAGTTTTTTTGTATTCCATTTGACCTATCTCAACATGAAGTTACCAAATTTTCGGCCTGGGGTCCAAGAAAACAGTGTGCAGGGCAAAAATCCAAAATGGCCGCCGTTTTCCCTGAAAAATCACATTTTTAGCCATAACTTTGTCATTTCTGGGTCTTTTTACTTGGTTGTGGTGTCTAACCCTATGTTTATGTGGTCAGGCAATCTATTTATGCAATTAGAAGTAGTGTCAAACCTTCAGATGTTGAAGACAAACCTTCAGACATATTTTTGCTGTATGTTTTGAGTTAAGACATATTTTTGATGTTTTCGATGTTGAGTAATCATATTTTTATTAAGACATGTTATATTGTCTATTTTTATTTCACATTGTCTATTTTTGACACTACAATTTTTGCCCTGTACACCTTTTTTCTTGGACCCCAGGCCGAAAATTTTGTCATTTCATGTTGAGATAGGTCAAATGGAATACAAAAAAACTGTCACCTAAGAAGAATAACAATAAAAGTATTTTTGACCCCCGTATAGCCCACTCTTATTGGAAGGCATCAACAATATTGTGTCCGTGTATGTATGTATGTCGGTATGTGTGCGCATACTCACGCTCACACACACTCGCGCGCCAACACAAGTCTTTTATTAAAATTTTGTTTGTTCCTTTCCTTATGCGTTTCCAAACCCCAGGCCCAATTTTCCCAAGGTTTGTTGTACCAACTTATTTGCACACGTGTAAGGTCAACATCACAATAAAACTTTGAATTCCTAATCAAATTGATGTGAAAGATGAAATAATGATGCTTTTGGTGAACGAGTCTTGTACCCTTGGTGGGGAGAGGGGCTGCGCTTGGCTTGCGCCTCTGTGTTTGAAGGTTCATGTTTCTGTTGGGAATCAAACCAATTTAATTTAAAGATTGTATTTCAGATGCAGAAATTGTAGTTAATAAACCATGGGTCCACAGCCTCCGTGGGACTATACTGTATGTAACGAGGGGTCGCAGAGTCCTGTATGACCTTAAGGAAATGAGACCATTTGGCACATCGTTGCCATGTTGTACGCCAGAGTAAATTTTTGTTACTGCTGTAAACAATCTTCTTTATGTTTTACTAAAATCTAAACAACCCGATATTGATCACAAGACCTAACCTGAGCGATTTGGATGTGTACACACGCACGCACGCACACACACACACACAACCAGGTTACCTGCTAAATGAGTACATCCTCCGCCCCATTGGAATCTCCCGCGATGAAGCTAACTCCGAGGGCCTTTCACTCACTCACCGCAGGCAGGTAGGTGGTCTTTCGGTCTTCTACCGACTCCTATGTGGCCTAGCTCCCCCAGGTCTATCTGTGCTCTGTCCCCCAAATATTCCAACAGGTCGCACAAGATCTGCCAGTAACCCTCTTCTGGTGAAATTTCCAAAATAAAGACTCCCTGCTCACCTTCACTCTTTCATTCCTCTTTACTCCCGCCTCTGGAACAAACTCCCTCACCCTCTTCAATCCCACTCCTCCCTCCAGGTATTTAAAACAGCTGTTCACCACCATCTCTCGTCTTCCCTCTTCCAAAACCTTGATCTCTTCTACCTCCGTTAATTCATACCAGAGCCACTTTTTTCAGAGATCCCGACTTCTTTCCTTACTGGAAGTTCTAGCAGTGTCCATTTGTTTTATACCTTTCCTCCCCCCCCCCCCACCCCCCGCCTTCACATGCCTACTCCCCCCAAGGCATCTCCCGTTGTTCCTGTTCTCTGCTGTTGTACTTGTGTGCTTCCCTCACTCTCCCCATCTTGTCACCCACACTCTTTATTGTATGTTTTGTGTGTCCGTTTTTTTTTTTTGCGAATGATGTTAGCTCTTACACGAGCTTGTATACAAAAAAACCCCCAAAAAAACATTGCACAGGCGCACAAAATATGAGGTCCCAAATCAAGGAGATGATGGGGTGAGAGTGCTAGAGTGTTAATCACAGTTTTTACTGAGATGCCCCGACTGTGATGCACTGCCGGTAGTGCTAATCCCGGTCGTGTTAATCCCGTCATGCGAGTTTCTCCCATACTTCAGCCAAGGAAGGGCCTTGAACCCCCTGAGATTTTCTCCCATACTTCAGCTAAGAAAGGGCCCCGAGCCCCCTGAGTCCCTCCCCCCTCTCACTGGTTGCACCAATGTACATATTGTTACGTTTGTGGGGATAGGCATGAAATACCTCAGGAAAGTAGGAATATGTAGGTTTTAGTATGCACCGTGTTAATCGAAGAAGAAGAAGAAGCCCACCTCGATGTACATAAGCAGGGTAAATGTTCAGGTTAAGAGTGTTTGCGTGTCTTCGCACACTTGTGTTATCTAGATAGGGCTTAAGAATAATTCCCAGTATGTATTGCCTCCCTGTGATTTTTCCCTTCGTTTTATTTCATCAAAAAGGGCCGGCATTACAACAACCATAATCGCCCGACAGAAACCCAAACATGTGCCAATCGGCAAAGGAACCAAACCCAGCCGAACAATCCCGAAGGACAGTTAGGCTCCGCCTCGGAGGACCGGAATTCACAGGCCACGCACCGAGCTTCGTCATTGGACGTCAGGAAGGGCCATGATGCCACGCCCCGAAGGATGATTGGTTGGGACGATTCGACGGCGCTGGGCGATTGGTCAAAAGGATGACGTAATCGGGACGCTCCGATAAAAAGCAAAAGGAGATGACATTTTCTCTCTGTGTGTGCTGGCTTTGATGGCGTGACCAAGGGACAAAGGGACCCAAGGGTTTTGGGTTTTGAGAGCGTGACCAAGGGTTGGCGTCAGGAAGGGCATCCGGCCATAAAAACATTGCCTCAAACAGGGAACCATGATTGTCATGGGGCCCGCAAGGCTAATCCCCGCTCCAGCGGGGAAAAATGGCCTTTAAAAAAAACGATCATTCATATTATATTATTGTGCTGGCTTTGATAGTGGACGGTCACATTTTTGTCTTGCTCTCTTGATCTGAGTCACGTGTGAGCGACGGTCGCTTCGCTATCTCTCAGTTGTCTTGGACGCGGTTGGCTCGGCGGCGTGTGGTATTTGGTTCATGTGCGCTCTTGGGAAAAGGCTGGTGAGAAACAGCGGTTCGGGACAGTCGGAACTACAAGGCACAGGATCGACGTCGGCGGTGGACTGGGTCTGCGTCGTGTTTCCTCTGGATGTCGAGGAGCGCGACTCTGTGCCATTTGTGCGTTTTTCGCGCGGTGGTTTGAGGAGACGACCACCAAGCCCTGCGTTGCAACCAGAGCTAAGTGGCTGCACGACCAACCACATTTTCTTTTTCTTTTATCATTCCCCTGTATGTATATGAGTCGGAGTGGAGGATCCTCAACCTAGGAATTTTTGTTCACCTCACCTTTCGTTGTCTTTTACATTACTGTAAAAAAAAAAATTTTTGTTGATTTTTACTTTTCTGTCCTGTCTCGTTTCTTTATTATTTTGGTTCGGATTAACCCCGTGTCAGCAGTCCGATCAGGTAAGGCTTCGGGCTTTCCCGCACGTGCGAAAAGATAATCCCGCCAAGATTCGAAGTACGCCTCAGAGTGAAGAACGTTCGGCTTTCCGTCGTCCTGAGGTGTTCACCACAGGGCTGACACGACAATATTTACATACAGTGGGGTGCAAAAGTATGAATCCGCTTAAAACTTAAATCAACGACAAGCTTGCTTAAATCATGATGTGTATGCATATTCTTTAATTTATTTTAGTTACTAATGACTGAGACTTTGTCTCAGCAGAATAAATGAAAAGTGAATACACTTGAGACAAAAATAATGTTTATGTGAGCAGTCTGACTATAGACAATACTTCACCATTTGGAAAAGATTGACTCAAACAAAATCAATAAGCTAATTAACTCAATGTCAAATGGAGTTGAGGTAGTTGTCAATGCAAAAGCGAGTCACACTGATATTATTGATTACACAGTGGCCTGCAAAAGTATTCAAAGACCCCCATTTTGATGCCATTTTGATGCCACCTGAGAATATTTCACGATGCTTTCAAAACAAATGTAATAAACAGTCTTCACAAACTACTCCAGAGTGTTAAAGCTTTAAAAAATGCAGATAAAATGTGAGTTCAATCAATCAATCATGTCGAGTCTCCTCGGGCAATGATGGCGTGTTTGCCATCATATTGCCTTTCTATGGCTGGTACACACGGGTATGTGTGTAGTATAGACGGGGGGTCGCCACTCCTCTCCGTCCCTCTGTTGGCCATTAGGGAATTCACCCTCTTCCACCCATGCTGTTGGAGTCGACTGGACTCTCTACCAGATATGCAGAGCCATCTGCCATTTAAACCGCATGGCTGCAGACTGTTACCCTGGTAAGGGGGGCTGACAGGTACTACACCTTGCCCACAGGTGACCTGGGGCATCCATCTCCCTGAGGTATCAGAAGACACCCGCATACCCATATATTAACAGAAAATACACCCGAGTTAGATTAACAGAGACAAGCGTGACGCCTAGGTCCCCCGTCGGTGAAGTGATGCGAGTTGACAAAATGGAAAACGCAAGGCGGCCATCTTGGATTTTGACATGGCGACCCAATTTTCAATAGCGTCCTCCCTTATGCGTAGACACACCCACACACCAGATTAGAAGTTGGTACTTCGCTTATTTTTCAAGATATTCATCTCACAAGGTTCAGACATACATGGCGGCGGCCATCTTGGATTTTGACGTGGCGACCCAATTTTAAACAGCGTTCTTCCTTGTGCCTAGATACACCCACACACCAGATTAGAAGTTGGTACTTCGCTTATTTTTCGAGATATTTCGCTCACAAGGTTCAGACATATATATGGGGGCGGCCATCTTGGATTTTGACGTGGCGACCCAATTTTAAACAGCGTTCTTGCTTGTGCCTAGATACACCCACACACCAGATTATAAGTTGGTACTTCGCTTATTTTTCAATATATTTCGCTCACAAGGTTCAGACATATATATGGCGGAGGCCAACTTGGATTTTGACGTGGCGACCCAATTTTAAGCAGCGTTCTTCCTTGTGCCTAGATACACCCACACACCAGCTTAGAAGTTGGTACTTCGCTTATTTTTCAAGATATTCAGCTCACAAGGTTCAGACATAAATGGCATCAGACATACATGGCGGTGGCCATGTTGGATTTTGACGTGGGTTGCACACACACACCAAATTCGAATCCGGTCCTTCGCTTACGCACGCACGCACGCCCGCACGCACGCACGCACGCCCACACGGACGGAGGGGAAAACCATAGTCCCCCTTTTGCTCCACTGTGCGACTGGGGACAAAAATGATTCTCAGTTGTACAGGTATTTAAACCTTTGCATAATTAATCCTAAACCACTTCAGAAGCAACTTATTTGTTTTAAAGGTTACAAAATAAGTGTCATAGGTTACACCTGTATGTAATCAGTGGTTTAAATAAATTTTTTAGCTCCCTCACTTATTGAAGGAGTTTGAAGGTACAACTCACTCAGTCAACCACCAAGGCAAATATGAAGACCAAGGAGCTTTCCAAAGAAGTCAGGCATGAAGTCAGTGTTAATCAATCAACAATATCCCGTTCCCTTCACAAAGCTGACTTCTATGGAGAGGTGGCAAGAAAGAAGCCATTACTGAAAAAGACACCTCTAAAAACTCCTATGGAGTTTGCGAAAAAGCATCTTAATGATACTGCAGACGTGGAGAAAAGTTTTGTGGTCAAAGGAGACAAAAATTGAAGTTTTTGGTATAAATTCAAAGCGATATGTGTGGTGCAAGCCTAACACTGCACATTTTAGATTTATAAAGTAGGTAATTTTGCAATTAAAAATCGAAATCTTCAGCATCTTCAAGCCTAGCTGTGACGTGACTCTCAGAAGTCGACCGCCATATTCGTACTGTCTACGGGTTACATCGCGGCACAATTTAACTCTAACAGTGAATGATTTTCGATTTTGCATGGATAAGGCAAGGGATGATATGTAAAAGGTGTACAACAAGTTGGAAGGAGATGGTGGGAGGAAGATGATCTATAAATTGGCTCATGACAGGGTCGGGGATAGCAATGACATGAAGGAGGGGTGGGGTTGATTCAAGATTGTGGGGGGTGGCTAATGACAGAGAGGGGTGCAGTATTGAAGGTGTGGGAAGGATATTTCAAAGAGCTGTTGAACCAGGAAGGAAGCAACAGCAAGCTGGAGCTATTGAGTTATGTGGAGGGGAATGTGGAGTTGGTGGAGATTACAGAAAAGGAAGTGTGGATGGCAATGGGCATTGAGGAGGGTGAAAAAGGGAATGGCGTCAGGTATTGATGAGGTGTGTACTGAGATGATAATTGCAGCGGGAGAAGTCGGAGTCAGTTGCACGAAGAGGATTTTGAATGCTTGTATGAGAGAGGGTTCAATTCCGGAGGATTGGAGGACAGGGTGAATTGTGCTGATATGGTAGGGGAAGGGGGATGTTCAAGATCCGGGGAAGTACAGAGGCATTACACTCCTTAGTCATGTCATGAAGGTGCTGGAGAGGGTTGTGGAAAGGAGGATAAATAAGGAATAGTGTGGAGAAGGAGATCGGAGAAGAGCAGCAGGGGTTGAGAAATGGTAGGGGAATGACAGATGGGATGTTCACACTGGACAGCTGGTGCAGAAGATGTTGGAGGTGCAAGGTGAAATGGAATTGGGTTTATGGATCTGGAGAAGGCCTACAACACTATCCCAAGAGAGAGGGTGAGGGCGACACTGAGATGGATGGGAGTGCCGGAAGCAAAAATTAGGTTGGTGGAAGGGATGTACAAAGGAACAAAAGGAAGCGTTTTGGTTGGTCCTGGGATGTCGGAGGAGTTCAATGTGAACATTGGTTTGAGGCAGAGAAGTGCTCTCATCCCACTCGTGTTTATCATGGTGATGGAGCTGGTATGCGGATGATCTAGCTGTTGTTGCGGAGAGTGGGCGGGAGATGCAGGAAGTACTGGGAGAGTGGAAGGAAGCATTTGGGAAACATGGGCTGAAAATGAACATAGAGAAGAGGGAGGTGATGTGGGTTGGGCAGAAGAGAAAATAAATGAATATCAGGTTGGAGGGGAAGGAGATCAGACAAGGAAATAGGTTTGAGTATCTGGTGGGACCAGTGACCAGGGATGGTAATTCAGAGGCAGATGTGCGGAGGAGGATTCAGATGGGTGAGAATGCGTGGAGGAGGGTGGAGGGTGTAATAGTAGACAGAACGATTTAAAGGAGATTGAAAGGAAAGGTTCTGATGGCGTGTGCATATTTTCGGTCTGGAGATGGTGGCACTGACAGAGACAAAAACAGAGGCTGCAGGTTTGTGGGAACAACTGGGTCAGGAGGATTGTGGGAGTGAAGAGGGTGGATAGAAGGTGAATGGATGAACTGAGGGAGGAGATTGGTGAAATGCAGATTGAGATGCGACCCTTGGTGCGGATGGGGGAAGAGAGAAAGGCAAAGAGAGCGAATGGGGTGAGGGCACAATGTAGGAGGAAAAGAGGTAGTCTGCGGTTAAGATGGGAGGATTGTGTGAAGAGGGATATCAGTAAAAAGGAGGTGGTTGGAGAGTGGAGAGAGTGGGCTGAGGACAGAGGGGAGTGGAGCAGTATATTGGTCAAGGCAGGGCAGGAGCTTTGTGCCATTGGATCTCACCCCTTATGAAGGGAAAAGGGCGACCAGCACATGAGCACAGGTGATTTGAGTGGTGAATCAAACACCTGTGTTGGCCTGCCCGGGACCGATCTCACCTTGCCACCACCCTTCCCCTCCCCCGTCCACTGGGGCAGGACATTGACATGGCATGGACACAAACAGTGGGACATGACACTCACACGACCACAGACACAAATGGCATCCTGGGAAAGTGTGAAATGGGACGATTCTGTAACATACAAGACACCGGGTCAGCCCGCGACGGTGGGCAAAGCAACTGTCTCCCATTTTGTCGGCGGTGTCTGATTGTGCCTGTGTGGTGTCCGTGCTGTGCTGAGTCGTGTCCGTGCTGAGTCGTGTCCGTGCTGAGTGGTGTCCGTGCTGAGTGGTGTCCGTGCTGAGTCGTGTCCGTGCTGAGTCGTGTCCGTGCTGAGTCGTGTCCGTGCTGAGTCGTGTCCGTGCTGAGTCGTGTCCGTGCTGAGTCGTGTCCGTGCTGAGTCGTGTCCGTGCTGAGTCGTGTCCGTGCTGAGTCGTGTCCGTGCTGAGTCGTGTCCGTGCTGAGTCGTGTCCGTGCTGAGTCGTGTCCGTGCTGAGTCGTGTCCGTGCTGAGTCGTGTCCGTGCTGAGTCGTGGCCGTGCTGAGTCGTGGCCATGCTGAGTCGTGTCAATGTTGAGTCGTGTCAATGTTGAGTCGTGTCAATGTTGAGTCTGTGCCGTGTCGTGTCGTACTTCTTCTGGAGCAATACAATTAATTTATCAATGAATACAAAATCCCTGATAAACCATCAAATGAAAAGAAGAACAAAACCTACCAATCTGTCGTGAATCTGAGACCAACATTTTCATCTTCACTAAAACTTCTATTGTCGCCATGTCCGTCTGAATCGCTTGCATAAGGCTCAAAACAATAAAGCCTCCATAATTCCCCTGAAAGCGTTTCTATCACTAATTTTGTCTCCAATAGTTGCTTCAAAATCCCACTGATCAGTTTCAACATACTGAGAACGTCAGAGATGCTAATGATGGTGGGATCAGGATCGGAATCCGAGCTCAAATTACACTGTTTCTCAATGCAAGTCGCCATTTGGATCAAGGTGGGCATTCTGAGTGTGACATCACTGGTGAAATTGAAAATCGACACTTTACGGCTTTTTTCGACACATTGCGATTGGCAATTTTTTTTTTTCCCTTCAAATTAGACCATGATTAATGATTTTCATTGGTTTTCAGAAAAACAAAAGGTTTGTGTTTGGGTTCCCCTTTCACCGTTAAGCCAACACCAGGCTTTAAATTATTATCACAAACGATTCAATCAATTCTGTCCAACATACGATTACCTTATTAAATAGACGCTGCTAGTGTTCGTTTTTTTGACTTTTTAAATGGTCAAAGAAGTTTGGAGGAAACCCAACATGCTTAAGGCATTCGATGCTTATCGCGGTCCTCACAGATGAATGGATCAGAGCCGTCTCAACTTGCTAGGCCTCAAGGTAAGTGGCAGTGATCTTCACAAATAATGGTGTTTCAATTATTCTTTACGCATGAATGATGAATCTCATTGCCTGTCTGGATTTTCGAGCCATGATCACATTATACAGTATATGGACTGTATATGGGTTGTTTATACCTTGCATCTTGGAGCCTCATGTGATTTATTCCAGCTATTGTTTCAAGCGTGACGTGGGATATTGCCGACACCATTACGACCGAAATCGTGACCTTTATTTAATGCATAACCCAATTCCTAGGCGTTGTTAACATTGTTTATTACTTGCCTGAGGGAAATTTGGAGAAAATTGGATGTACTTACACATGGGCAGTGTATCAGTAACAGTCGCTGGTCCGCACACCCATCGGAAGTAAAAATGATTACAACTAGTTATCCAGTTCCGTCAAGTCGTGACTGACTTCTGTTGACATTCTTGATCAGATTTCTCCAAAGACCCCGATCCTGCACTGCTGTCCAAAGCTCTGGCAGAGACAGTTTGTTGCAGCCTTTTCCCCATCCATCAGGCATATAAAATGTCTGCCTCTTCTTCTTCTTCCCTCAACCATACCCAGCATGGTTGACTTCTCCAGGCTTTCGTTTTCTGCATGCATGATGTGTCTAAATATGACAATTTCTCTTTTAGCGTCATGTAGTGCTTCTAGTCCCCGGTGTGTACCCCGGTTTAGAATATGCACACCGTATCCCTGCGTGTCGTAAGAGGCGACTAAAAGGGTTGGCGTCAGGAAGGGCATCCGGCCATAACACATTGCCTCAAAAAGGGAACCATGACAATAACAATTACATATGGGCAGGGTACAGCCCAAAGTACCGTGGGGGACCTCACTCCCTCTCGTCAAAAATCAAGGTGGGGAACCCGATCGAAGCAAGGGTGGAAATCACTCCATTTATGACGACGAAACGTCCGATGCCTCACGTGGAGATCGGTTTCTGAGGTTTGGGACATGGAATGTCAGGACAATGACAGGGAGATCAGGAGAAGTGGTGGAAGTGTTGGCCAGAAGAAGAGTGGGCATATGTTGTGTGCAGGAGACGAGATGGAAGGGAAGTGGTGTGAGAATGGTGAAGGGAAGGCAGGGACAGAAATACAAGTTTGTGTGGCAAGGGTGCCCAGAGGGCGTGAATGGTGTTGGTGTCCTGTTTTATGAGGAGTTTGTAGACAGTGTGGTGAGTGTGAGTGACTAGAGTGAGTGAAAGGTTGATGGTGAGAATGATTGGAAAGCTCTTGGTGAACGTCATCTCGGGATATGCTCCGCAGGTCGGTCGGAGCGATGAAAAGAAGGACTGGAGAAGCTGATGGTGTGCAATAGAGAACTTGATGGAAAACGTGAAAGATGAGGAAGTTGTTGTGGTAGGAGGAGACCTAAATGGACATGTTGGAAGGAGTATAGACGGTTTTGAGGGCGTTCATGGGGGTTACGGATATGATGCGAGGAATGGAGAAGGTGAAAGGATTTTGGAGTTTGCTGATGGAGCTGATTTGTTGATTTGTAAGACTCAGTTCCAGAAAAAGGATAATAAGCTTGTTACATACATGTCAGGTGGGTCGACGACAACCGTTGACTACCTGATGGTGCGTAGGCAAGATAGAGGGCACCTCTGGGACACAAAGGTGATCCCGGGGGAGGAGGCTGTTTCACAGAACCACTTGGTAGTCTGCGACATAAGGGTGAAAGGTGCGAGGAGAGCTCGGCGGGTGAAGTACCAACCTAGAATGAAGGTGTGGAGGTTGAAAGCGGTGACAGTGAGGGAGGCATTAAAAGAGAGGCTGAGTAGGGTAGAGGATGATGTGGTTGAGCTTGAAAGTGGTTGGATGCCAATGAAAGAAAGTCTGTTGGGAGCCGTTGGTGAGGTATGTGGATGGACAAAAGGACCACCGAGGCACTCGGAAACATGGTGGTGGGATGAAGAAGTTGGAAAGAGGATTGACGACAAGGGGAAGAAGTTCAAGGAGTGGCAGAAGGTGAAGGGTACGGGGGCAGGAAAGACAGAGCATGAAAGTTATAAGGCAGCCAAGAAGGCTGCAAAGAAAGAGGTAGCAAAGGCACAGGAGGCATGTAGGAAAATGTTCGGAAAACGCTTGGATTTGGAAGAGGGTCAGAGAGCGGTATTCCGGATTGCAAAGCTGAAGGGAAAGGTGTATGCTGCATGTGTGAGAAGTGTTATGATTTATGGGAGCGAGACATGGGTAATGAACGTAGAGCAGCAACGAAGGCTGGAAAGGGTGGAAATGCGAATGGTTCGATGGATGTGCGGAGTATCGTTGAGAGAGAGGAAGACAAATGATGAATTGCGAAAGATGATGGGAATATTGCCTGTGATTGATGCTGTGAAGAGGAACAGGTTGAGATGGTTTGATCATGTGTTGAGGAAGGATGAAAGTGACTGGTTGAGAAGAGTGATGGAAGTTAATGTAGAAGGAAGTAGAGGACGGGGAAGACCGAGAAAGACTTGGCTAAAGATGGTGGAAGAAGAAATGCGGGCAAGGGGGTTAACAAGGAGAGATGCAGAAAATAGGGCAAAATGGAGAAGATTGTCATGGGGACCGCAAGGCTAACCCCCGCTCTAGCAGGGAAAATGGCCTTAAAATGCATGTTGTTGTTGTTGTTGTATAGCGAAAGAGAGGTGTGATGTGATGGGGGTGAGTTGCGTGAAGGATGAAGTGGGACAAATCGTTGTGGACCCAGATGGAATTAAAGGAAGATGGAAGAGATATATGGAAATGCTGTTGAACGCAGAGAATGAATGGGATGGCAACATAGACAGTAACCCAGTTTTAGGACCGGCAGAGAAGATAACTGAGAAGGAAGTTGAGGAAGCGATAAAAGCAATGAAGAGTAGAAAAGCAGGAGAGCAGACGGGAGTTGTGGAAGATATGTTAAGGCTGCGGAAAGTTGGGGTGTGAAGAGAATGACAGATCTGTAATATGGTGGTGAAAGAAGGCCGCATTCCAGTGGATTGGGAACTGAGTACCCTCATCCCTCTATACAAGGGGAAAGGTGAGCCTCTTGACTGTGGCTCGTATCGAGCGATAAAGTTATTGGAGCATGGAATTAAGGTATTGGAAAGGGTGTTGGAGAAGAGGATAAGGAAGAAAGTGAAGATCGACGAAATGTAGTTTGGATTTATGCCAGGAAGAGGAACGACAGACGTGCTTTTTATTGTAAGGCAGTTGCAGGAGCAGTAGGTCACGTGGTACAGACACCATCTTGGAAAAACCTAAACATGTTGCACCTCCATATCTCCAAAACTGCTCCATGGGGAAAAAATTAAATGTGGCTCATTGTAAAGAACTCAGCATGAGGAATAAGTGTTGCTAACGATGAAGTCATTGGTGCCATAATTATGATGTCATAATTCGACAGGGACAATGCTTAGTCTGATCAGTTTGAAATTTATTGAGCATGATCTATGCAACAATTATATTAGAGAATATAAATTTATGATATAATCGCTCAAGTGGTCTGGAAGCCATATTAGATCAAAGAAAAAAACCCTTCAAAAACAGAAGAGTTGGCTTGCACCAAGTTGACTGCGCAGAGTAAGTATTCTATGAATTCCATCCATTAATCACAAATGAATCAGTCAATTACATCCAATGATGATGGCGTAGTAATAATAATAATACGAACACGGAGCCTGGTAGGATGGCCTCGAGCTATGCACACTCTCCTCCAAGCTGTCTAGCCTGAGTTTGAATCCTGACCCAGCTATAAAATGTCATGATCTTACGGTCTTGAGTTTGAGCTCCTGTCATGCTGTTAAATAACACCAGGTGGGTTGACTCAGGTTGTCACCCTTCCAAGGCCTGCATAATGATTATCAGCTTACAGGAGCTCAAATGGGGGATGGGAGGTGTTGCATCAGCGGCTCAGCCGTGCTTCCAGCAATGATGCAATCAGTAGCCACAGGCTGCATACGAAATAATAATAATCATGATAAACACGAGTGGGCTGAGCCTCAAAACTTCCTTCCTAACCTCAAACCGATATTCACACTGAATTCCTCAGACATCCTTGAAACAACCAAAATTCTTCCCTTCTTTCCCTTTTACATCCCTTCCACCAACCCAACTTCTGCTTCTGGCACTCCCATACATCTCAGTGTCACCATAACTATCTCTCTTGGGACAGTGTCGTAGGCCTTCTTCAGGTCCCCCCCCCCCCTCACTCCCCTGTTCAGCAGATCCTTAAAATAGCTTCCCCACACACATGTCCATTTTATCCTCATCCAGGTCAAGAGCCAATTTATAGATAATCTTTTTCCAACTTCTTGTCCACACGTCCACACACACACACACACGTCCCCACACACACGTCCCCACAGTTTGTGTGTGTATATATATATTTATATATATATATATATATATATATATATATATATATACTATACACACACACAGACTTGGCATTTAATATGGAATATTTTTTTTGTGGGGGTGAACTTACTTTTCAAGATGTCTTAGAACCAAAATTTCATTGGAATTATGTTGAAATTATTCTGCATTTTGTTAATGTGACCTTTAAAAGAAACAAAAACCACATTTCACATTTCGAAACAAATAAATTGATCCTTGAAAGTGATGTGAACCGATATCGAACTCAATTCACAGACAGTACTGTGTTAAACTTCTGTACGTTTTCCAGAAGTATCTCTTTATTTTGCACATTAGCCAAATTTTTTTTAACAAAAACAAAAGTTAAATTACGACTGGGATAACGGACAGTAAAATTACAGTTCAGTACTTCGTGTAACCCCCACGAGCATTCAGGAGAGCACGTACACGTTGAAGCATGCTGTTCACGAGATTTGCCAAGGTTTGGACAGGAATCGCTTGCCATGCAGTTACAATAGCCTGCTGCAATTCACGCACAGAGGTCGGCTGCTGGTCCAAGTAGTCGATTTGACGCGTTAATTCTGCCCACAAGTTCTCTATCTGATTCATATCCGGGGACATACCAGGCCACTCCATATGCTCTACACCACGGTCAGCAAGAAAGTGTTGGATCATGCGAGCACGATGAGGCCATGCATTGTCATCTTGGAAGACAAAGTTTCCTCGAAAGGCTGCACGAGCAAATGGAAGCAATGTTTCTTCCAGAATGGCCCTGTAGTTGAACTGGTTCAGGTTTCCATTCAGAACAACCAGGTCAGTTTTGCCCCCTTCATGAAAAGCAGCCCAAACGGTCACCCCACCACCTCCAGCTTGGACTCTTGGCACTATACAATCTTTGTTGTCGGCTTCATGCACTTGTCTGCGCACTCGGACGCGGCCATCTTGGCGATAGACCAGAAATCTAGACTCGTCACTAAAGATCACGTGATTCCAGTGTCCTGGCTGCCATTGACGGTGCTCTCTGGCCCACTGCAAACGGCGCTGGCGGTGTTGTCTGGTCAGGCGTGGCTTTCGCAGTGGACGCCTGGCACGATAGCCTGCTTGAACCAGTCGTTGGTTGACTAGCCTTCTGGATACAGGCACATTTGTCAGATGCTGCCACTCAGCCCTAAGCCGATTAGCTGACTTGGTATGGCCATTGCGGACTAACCGGTGCAGCTGGCGATCATCCCTCCTTGTGGTTCTGCGGGGACGTCCTGGCCTCGGTATTGGAGTAGGGACACCCCTTTGAGCATTTCGTTTCAGGATCTTTGACACCTGACCTTGAGTGATGCCATACTGCCGAGCAACAGCACGCTGTTTCATGCCGTAATTTTGTAAAGCCACCACTCCAAGACAAACAGCATTGTCGAGTTGACGGACCATCTCCAGAGGAAGCGGCAATAACTTTTGGAGACGTGCAGCAGTTGTTTTCCACTAATACAGAATGCAACAACCCTTGTATACCCGACTGTGAAGCCAATCATCAAATGCACCTGTCCGTACATTTTGCCACGCCACCTGTGATGTAATCCTGTTGTTGACTTCTTGCTGCGACAGACAATCAGTGACATGATTCTTTTGACAAATAAATCACCAAAGTGTAAAAGAAACTCACCAGATTGATATACTGAGTTAAGAAAGTAAATCCAAGTCAAGAAAAAAATTATATTCCATATTAAATGCCAAGTCTGTATATATATATATATATATTGTTGTGGTTTTGAGATCCCCTCACTTTGTAAATACTTGTAAATAAAATATTCCATCATTTAACAGGTCAAAGGTCGCACCCATAGTTAGTCCACAGCAACACGTAGGACACCATAGGACTTTGAGTTATTTCCTTAGTATGTGTTTCAGATAAGGCTGTGTTCCCAATAATTGAATCTGCGTTGCATTAATTAAATAAGATAGGCCCAATTCACTTCTTGGCCAGCCGCTCTCTCCGAGCTACGCCAGTATGCGCCCCTACAGTCGGGGCTTGTCCCTCCCAATTCTATTACGCGCCTCTGCTTGACCAGCAGCGTTTGCTGCCTCGCTCCAAACGCCATTGAACACGCGGTCTAAGGCCGAGGAAAAAGGGGGGCGGGACACGGGAACGAGGCGTGGCCCTGTCAACTCGCCATCAAGGGCGGAGCCGGTGAACCCTCGCCAACCAACCAGGGCTGAGGTGAGCTCGCTGGAGGCGTGGTTTTTCCCAGAGCGTGGATTAATCTTGAAGCGCGTAATATAAGCGCCAGCGCGAGCCTTTTTACGCGAGTGAACTCGGAGTCGACTCGGGGCTGAAACGGACTGCGCCATGGACTCGCTGGGAAACGCGCACTGCGCAAGGACTGCGCCGGGGATTGCATTGCACAAACTGCCTGTGATACGGACATTGATTGATCGGGAGAGAGAGAGCGTTTGGCACGCTATACGTACGCAGCATTCCAGCACCTCACATATGTAAGATCCGGTCGCGCACCAACGACACGCGAAGCTGCCTGCCTTTCTTCGCCCGCGGACCCGGAGCCTGGACGGAGTCGACCTGCCTGGACCAATCTGCCTGGACCTTCCTCCCCTACCACTACAATCCCGTGTGAGTCTGTCTGTTTGTCCGGGGTTGTAAGTAAGACTGTATAGATAAGATTGCCCTGTGTCCTTTTGCTCTTCTTCTTCTTGTATATTACTTTCGTTTCCTCTTCTTTTGGTTTTGTACATAATTAATAAACCTTTCTTTGTTCTTCCCTTACTCTGGTTTCCTCTTATTCGATCGCCTCCGTCCTTTCTTTCAATTGAGTACCTGTGGCACGATTTGGAAACCGCTCAGGATCGGGTTTAGTCATTTGTTAACGGCTCGGATCGCGGATTGCTAACCACTCGGCAATATTCCATCTTATCCGTGGATCGAGCGGGAGTTATTTCCCTGCTCGCGGTCGGGGTTAGTACGTAGGTATTTGGGACTTCATTGACCAATCACCCGAGCTGATTCCGACCGGGAGGAGCGTCATAATTTCCAGGATTGGGGGACGGCCAGCTTAAAAGACAAGGGGATTAACCCTTGATAAGGGGAGCGCCGACCCCCGAATCCGCAACAATATATATATATATAAATAAATAAATAAATATATATATATGATTATAATATATTATAAGAGGCGAAGGTGATTCTGTCTGTCTGTCTGTCTGGGGGTGTGGCTTACTCCGTTTACAGAGTAGCTCCACCCATTCTTGGAGAGGCTTCATGTAAACAAATATCCACCATATTATTAACTCGAATAGCTTTGAGGCCTGTTTAGTTAGGCCCGTGCTGTCTTTCTCTCTCACACAGGTTTATTTCAACTCTAATTCGATATATCATTTCATTTTTAACAGTCGCTAACATAGTTTTAGACTCGGTTGAAAAAAACCGGTAAGAGAATTCCAGGAAAGTTTCCGTTTATAGAACGAAATGATTTCTCAAAGGCCTGTAAAATAAAGCCCATTCATTGAGTCACCCTCACGATTTTATCTCGAATTCACAATCTGATTTAATTTTTATCGATGGTTTTAGACTTGGTGTCAGAAATAATTGAGAACATCCACGCACACACGGGAAAATGCAGAGATATATTTTTTTAAATCGTGCCACAATGATACACGACAATACACCGCCGAAAATAACAGATGGGGGAAATGTCGACATATATTAAAAATTCGCTTTTTCTTTTCCGTTAAGATATACATGTATTACTTTTAGTTTTGATGACAGTCGTCACAAAAACGACATATATTTCTTCGTTCTTATTTCATTCACGCACCAACGGGACTTCCGGGTTCGGTTGCGAGAGGACGCTGGCGTTGCATATTCGCCGCTTCTCCGACTGGATGGATGTACAGGGTCTGCTTCTACCTTTCTGACCTGACATCTCACACCTGTCCTGCCTTTTCACACCCGCACGTGCCGCGTGTTCTCCGGCTGGATAACGGAATCTGCTTTTGATGGTACGGAATACGGAATTCGAAAGGCCCGCTCCCGTTGATTGTGGCCGTGGCCTTGTTTGCCGGTGGCCTTGTGGCCTTGTTTGCCGCTGTGGTCTTGATTAGCGGCTGCAGTCGTTTGCCGCTGCGTTTGCCGCTGCGTTTGCCGCTTTGCCTCCTCGACCTTGGCCTCGTACTCGTCCCTTCGCTCCTGCCTGGCATGGCTCTGAAGTACTCCGCCGCAAGGCTTCTTCTGCTCAATACCCGCTCCACCCCATCATGCATCTCTGCCATCAAATCAAATGGACTCCTCCGACGACCCAGGTACATTCACCGTGGCTCCGGTCGCAAGTTTGTTTATTTGCAATCAGGTCACTCCATCCCCGTCCTCTGGTCGGCTCAGCGCACTCTCACTCTTCGTCCCAGCGCACCTGGTCACAGCAACCCACACGATCGCACCTCTTGCCTACGAACCCTGGCTAAATCACCTGAATTCATCCCTGCTGTTCAAAACAACATCAAGCTCACCCTGTTCAACACCCGGTCCCTCAACAATAAATGCCTCATCCTGAACGAATACATCCTGGATAACAAACTGGACTTTCTCTGTCTCACCGAAACCTGGCAACAACCTCTGGACTACTACACACTCAACCTCACCACACCCAATGGATATTCCTACGTCAATAAACCACGCTCGGAGGGCCGAGGTGGTGGAATTGCCGTTATCCACCGTCAAGACATCAAGACCAACCTCATCTCCATCTCATCTGCTCCATCATTTGAACACCTGGCTTTAAAACTCTCTGGTCACACGCAGTCAGTCATGGCTGTCGTCTACCGCCCTCCCAAACCACACCCATCATTCCTGTCTGACTTCTCCTACTTTCTGACCCAGCTATGTTCCCTCTCCCCCTCAATCCTCCTCCTTGGTGATTTCAATATCCACATGGACTCCACTGACTCCACAATAACCACTGACTTCACTGATTTACTCACCTGCTTTAACCTCACTCAACATGTCGACTTTCCTACCCATATCCGTGGTCACATTTTGGACCTTGTCTGCTCCACTGGATTAAATTTGCACCATCTCTATGGCTCCGACCTCACCCTCTCTGACCACTTAGCCATCACTCTGACCATCAACATCCCCGCCCCAACACCAAGGCATTATCGCACAATCAACTTCCGTAAGCTAAACGCTCTTTCACCTACCTCATTCTCATCCACCCTCTCTGAAAAAATGTCCACTTCTCCCTTCATTGACCTCCACACCCCTTCCGACCTCACTGACTACTACAACCACACTCTCTCCTCCTGCCTTGACCAGCTTGCGCCTGTAAAAACCAAAACAGTTTCTTTCACCCATTCTGCTCCCTGGTTTACCCCTGAACTCCACCTGATGAAAACTCGTGCTCGCCAACTTGAAAGACTCCGCAATAAAACGGGTCTCACAGTTCACTCCCAAGCCTACAAGGACCACATACAACACTACAAAGATGCCCTCTCCCGCGCCCGCTCTGCCTACTACTCTCAAATTATCCACTCTGGCTCCGGAAACCCAAAAGCACTCTTCTCGACAATAAACAAACTCCTCCGCCCCCTGAACACCACCACCCAGTCATTCACAGTAGACAACTGCATCTCCTTCCTCTCTTTCTTCCAACGCAAAATTGACAACATCTACAACAGCTTGACCACCGCCGCACCCGCTCCCCCTCCAACCACCTGCCCCCCCTTGTCCTGCCATCCCCTGTCTCGGTTCTCCCCAATCTCTCCTACTGACCTCTCTGAACTCCTCATAGGAATGAAAACTGCCACCTGCACTCTTGACCCCATCCCCTCCAGCTTTGTCAAAGCCTCCCTCCCTGCTCTCTCTCCACTTATCATTGCAACAATAAACTCCTCCCTGTCTACAGGCATCGTCCCACCTTCCCTCAAAATTGCTGCTGTTACCCCCATTCTAAAAAAACCTGGTCTAAACCCTGACACCCTAAACAACTTCAGACCCATCTCCAACCTACCCTTTCTGTCAAAAGTTTTGGAACGCGCTGTAGCCACTCAACTCAAACATCATCTCTCTGCCAATAACTTGTATGAAACATTCCAATCCGGATTCCGCTCCAACCACAGTACTGAAACTGCTCTCCTCAAAATCACCAACGACCTTCTCCTCTCCTCTGACGCTGGCAACCTCAACATTCTCGTCCTCCTCGACCTCAGCGCTGCCTTTGACACCATCGATCACACTATCCTCCTCACCCGACTTGAATCCACCTTTAACGTCACCGGCACTGCCCTCTCTTGGATTAAATCATACCTCTCTGACAGATGCCAGTTCATCTCCATCAATAACTGCAAATCCCCCACTGCTCCCCTCCCCCAAGGTGTCCCCCAAGGTTCAGTTCTTGGCCCCCTCCTCTTCATCCTTTACCTGTCCCCGCTCGGTCACTTAATCCGCCGTCATGGTCTCCAATTCCACTGCTTCGCCGATGACATCCAGCTTTTCATCTCCACCAAGTCCGTCTCCACCGACACCCACTCTATCCTGACAAACTGCATCACTGAAATAAAATCCTGGCTTCAAATCAACTTCCTCAAGCTTAACTGTGATAAATCTGAAATAATCATCATTGGCCCAAAAACGCTCACAAAATCCACCCATAACTTTGCCCTCAACATCGACGGTATCCCAGTATCCACCTCCCCTCACATCCGGAATCTTGGCGTCATCTTTGACCAAACCCTTTCCTTCGACAAATACACTAAACAGATCACAAAGTCAGCCTTCTTTCACCTGAAAAACATTGCCCGTCTCCGCTCATCCCTCTCCTCCACGGCTGCAGAAACCCTCATCCACGCCTTCATCACCTCCCGTCTGGACTACTGCAATAGCCTCCTCTATGGTTCACCCTCAAAAATCACCAATAAACTCCAATACATTCAGAACTCCGCTGCCCGTCTACTCACTCATTCCCGGACCCGTGACCACATCACCCCCGTCCTTTACAAGCTTCACTGGCTCCCCATCCCCCAGAGAATCCAGTACAAAATCCTCCTCTTGACATACAAAGCCCTCCATAACCTGGCCCCATCCTACCTGGCTGACCTCCTCTCCAGACACACTCCCACCCGCAACCTCCGCTCTGCTGGTACCAACCTCCTGACCCCCTCCATCCGGACCAAATTCAGATCCTGGGGGGACAGGGCCTTCTCCATCGCTGCTCCCACCCTCTGGAACTCACTACCTCACACCATCAGAGACTCCTCCTCACTCACCACATTCAAAACATCACTAAAGACCCACCTGTTCAACGCTGCATTCAACATTCAACCCACAGCATTTAACCCCTGACTATCTCTTCTCCTTCTCCCTCCTTTTGCTTTAAATATTTCCCTATTGATTCTTGTCTTGTCTTTTTGATTCTTGTCTTATATATATGCCGTATATCGCTGCTGTTTGTTTTCTTGATTCTTGTCTTTTTGCAATTGTTGTTTTCATGTATTGTTATGCATTATGTTTTCCACTCTGTCAAAGCGCCTTTGGGCTTCTGGAAAAGCGCTATACAAAATAAATGAATTATGAATTATTATTCAACATTATTATCCGGAAGTAAAAACTAAAATATGTTTCAGGAAATTACCGAGAGATATTCCTTCGTTTTTTTTATTAGTTATGTGCGCATACACTTTAAATAGGTTTATTTGAAATGTTAAATTTTCACAATTTAATTTACTTGCCATTTGATGATTACGAGACACTTCCTCTTGAGGATCGTGACAATTCATGCGTTGCGGGGAAACTTCCATTTCCAAAATGAACGAGACGGGAGAGAAGCGAGGAGCGAGGAGTTGGAGAGTGAGGAGCGAGGAGTTGGAGAGCGAGGAGCGAGGGGTTGAAGAGCGAGGAGCGAGGGGCTGGAGAGCGAGGGGTTGGAGAGCGAGGAGCGAGGGGTTGGAGAGCGAGGAGCGAGGGGTTGGAGAGGAGCGAGGGGTTGGAGAGGAGCAAGGGGTTGGAGAGGAGCGAGGAGTTGGAGAGGAGCGAGGGGTTGGAGAGGAGCAGGGGTTGGAGAGGAGCGGGGGTTGGAGATGAGCTAGGGGTTGGAGAGCGAGGAGCTAGGTGTTGGAGAGCGAGGCGCAAGGGGTTGGAGAGCGAGGAGCGAGGAGTTGTAGAGCGAGGAGTGAGGGGTTGGAGAGCGAGGAGCTAGGGGTTGGAGAGCGAGGAGTTGGAGAGCGAGGAGTGAGGGGTTGGAGAGCGAGGAGCTAGGGGTTGGAGAGCGAGGAGCTAGGGGTTGGAGAGCGAAGAGCTAGGGGTTGGAGAGCGAAGAGTGAGGGTTGGAGAGCGAGGAGCTAGGGGTTGGAGAGCGAGGAGCCAGGGGTTGGAGAGCGAGGATCTAGTGGTTGGAGAGTGAGGGGCGAGGGGTTGGAGAGTGAGGAGCTAGGGGTTCGGAGAGTGAGGAGCTAGGGGTTGGAGAGTGAGGAGCTAGGGGTTGGAGAGTGAGGAGCGATGGGTTGGAGAGCGAGGCGCTAGGGGTTGGAGAGCGAGGAGCGAGGGGTTGGAGAGCGAGGAGCTAGGGGTTGGAGAGCGAGGAGCGAGAGGTTGGAGAGCGAGGCGCGAGGGGTTGGAGAGCGAGGAGCTAGGTGTTGGAGAGTGAGGAGCAAGGAGTTGGAGAGTGTGGGCCGATTGGAGCGGAGAGTGAGCAGCAAGGAGATGAAGAGAGAGGAGCGATTGGAGCGAAGAGTGAGGAGCGATTGGAGAGGAGAATGAGGAGCGATTGGAGAGGAGAGTGAGGAGCGATTGGAGAGGAGAGTGAGGAGCGATTGGAGGGGAGTGTGAGGATTTGGAGAGGAGTGTGAGGGATTGGAGAGGAGTGTGAGGGATTGGAGAGGAGTGTGAGGGATTGGAGAGGAGTGTGAGGAATTGGAGAGGAGTGTGAGGGATTGGAGAGGAGTGTGAGGAAGTATTGGAGAGGAGTGTGAGGAGGAGTGGGATTGGAGAGGTGTGAGGGTGGAGAGAGGCGAGTGTCAGATGGAGAGGAGTGAGGGGTCACATATTATGTGAAATAAAACAAATTGTGTTCATTACACCATTTCTGGATCTATTGAATTACCAGGAACCATTTTTTAAAATTTGATGTGCAGCATCTAAATCAAGATGTCCAAATGTCACACACGTCCATGCCGGTGGGATTCCCATGGGTGACCCCACTAGACTGCAGCAAGAAAAAGAACGAGACGGGAGAACAAGACCCTCGACGAACGTGATCACAGACTCGCACAGGATGCTGCTGCAACAACGATGAGGAGGGTTGGTGAGGAGTGAGGGGTTGGAGAGGAGTTAGGGGTTGGAGAGTGAGGGCCTAGGGGTTGGAGAGTGAGGAGCTAGGGGTTGGGGAGTGAGGAGCTAGGGGTTGGGGAGTGAGGAGCTAGGGGTTGGAGAGGAGCGAGAAATTGGAGAGGAGCGAGGGGTTGGAGAGCGAGGAGTGAGGTGTTGGAGAGCGAGGAGTGAGGTGTTGGAGAGCGAGGAGTTGGAGAGTGAGGAGCTTGGGTTTGGAGAGTGAGGAGCTTGGGTTTGGAGAGTGAGGAGCTGGGGGTTGGAGAGTGAGGAGCTCGGGGTTCGAGAGTGAGGCGCTAGGGGTTGGAGAGGAGTGAGAAATTGGAGAGGAGCGAGAGGTTGGAGAGCGATGAGCAAGGGGTTGGAGAGTGAGGAGCGAGGGGTTGAAGAGCGAGGAGCTAGGGGTTGGAGAGCGAGGAGCTAGGGGTTGGAGAGTGAGGAGCTGGGGGTTGGAGAGTGAGGAGCTGGGGGTTGGAGAGTGAGGAGCGAGGGGTTCGAGAGTGAGGCGCTAGGGTTTGGAGAGGAGTGAGAAATTGGAGAGGAGCGAGAGGTTGGAGAGCGATGAGCAAGGGGTTGGAGAGTGAGGAGCGAGGGGTTGAAGAGCGAGGAGCTAGGGGTTGGAGAGCGAGGAGCTAGGGGTGGGAGAGCGAGGAGCTTGGGATTGAAGAGTGAGGAGTTGAAGAGCGAGGAGCTCGGGGTTGGAGAGTGAGGAGCGAGGGGTTGGAGAGCGAGGAGCTAGGGGTTGGAGAGTGAGGAGCTCGGGGTTGGAGAGTGAGGAGCTTGGGGTTGGAGAGCGAGGCGCTTGGTGTTGGAGAGTGAGGAGCAAGGAGTTGGAGAGTGAGGGCCGATTGGAGCGGAGAGTGAGGAGAGATTGGAGAGGAGAGTGAGGAGCGATTGGAGGAGAGTGTGAGGGATTGGAGAGGAGTGTGAGGGATTGGAGAGGAGTGTGAGGGATTGGAGAGGCATGTGAGGCAGTATTGGAGAGGAGTGTGAGGAGGTATTGGAGGGGAGTGTGAAGAGGAGTGGGATTGGAGAGGCGTGAGGGTGGGGAGAGGAGAGTGTCAGGTGGAGAGGAGTGAGGGATCACATATTATGTGAAATAAATAAATTGTGTTCATTACACCATTTCTGGATCTGATGAATTGCCAGTAACCATTTTGTAAAAATTTAATGTGCAGCATCTAAATCAAGATGTCCAAATGTCACACATGTCCATGCCTGTGGGATTCCCATGGGTGACCCCACTAGACTGCAGCAAGAAAAAGAACGAGATGGGACAACGAGACCCTCGACGAACGTGATCACAGAATCGCACAGGATGCTGCTGCAACAACGATGAGGGTTGGAGAGGAGCTAGGGGTTGGAGAGGAGTTAGGGGTTGGAGAGTGAGGAGCTAGGGGTTGGAGAGTGAGGAGCTAGGGGTTGGAGAGTGAGGAGCTAGGGGTTCGAGAGTGAAGAGCTAGGGGTTGCAGAGGAGCGAGAAATTGGAGAGGAGCGAGGGGTTGGAGAGCGAGGAGCAGGGAGTTGGAGAGTGAGGGGTGAGGGGTTGGAGAGAGAGGGGCGAGGAGTTGGAGAGTGAGGAGCGAGGGGTTGGAGAGTGAGGAGCGAGGGGTTGGAGAGCGAGAAGTGAGGGGTTGGAGAGCGAGAAGTGAGGGGTTGGAAAGCGAGGAGCGAGGGGTTGAAGAGCGAGAAGCTAGTGGATGGAGAGCGAGGAGCTCAGGGTTGGAGAGCGAGGAGCTAGGGGTGGGAGAGCGAGGAGCTCGGGGTTGGAGAGCGAGGCGTGAGGGGTTTGAGAGCGAGCAGTGAGGGGTTGGAGAGCGAGGAGCTAGGGGTTGGAGAGTGAGGAGCAAGGAGTTGGAGAGTGAGGGCCGATTGGAGCGGAGAGTGAGGAGAGATTGGAGAGGAGAGTGAGGGCCGATTGGAGCGGAGAGTGAGGAGCGATTGGAGGGGAGTGTGAGGAATTGGAGAGGAGTGTGAGGGATTGGAGAGGAGTGTGAGGAAGTATTGGAGAGGAGTGCGAGGAGGTATTGGAGGGGAGTGTGAGGAGGAGTGGGATTGGAGAGGCATGAGGGTGGAGAGAGGAGAGTGTCAGGTGGAGAGGAGTGAGGGGTCACATATTATGTGAAATAAATTAATTGTGTTCAGTACACCATTTCTGGATCTGATGAATTGCCAGTAACCATTTTGTAAAATTTGATGTGCAGCATCTAAATCAAGATGTCCAAATGTCACACACGTCCATGCCCGTGGGATTCCCACGGGTGACCCCACTAGTATATATTGTTACAGACACGACTTTGATGTTAAAGTGGGCCGAGCGGAATGGCCGTCGTGTCCGCACAAATTACCCGACTATACTCGACGTTGACGAAGTCGCGCGATGCTGGCTCAATACGAAAAAGAAGACACCCGGCTGGATTACAATAACACAATACGACACCAGGGGTTCAGTTCTCAAGACCTCCGGAGGAGGTTATATTAAGGCGGAAGGTTAGATTACAACTACAAGAGGGACAGCATAGAAAGACAAGCACTTAGACACAATCTTATATTATTCCCAACAGACGACAGATAAACGGGACAAAGCTGACTCACACGGGGATTGATGGAAAGGACAGGCGGGTAGCGATGGCTCCAGGTGCACCTGGGCTCAAAGGTCAGAATCGACTCGGTCCGGTCCAGAGATGCGGGGAGGTCGCAGCGCTCGGATGGCGTCTTGTCTGCTCAAGCTGGGGGCGCATCTGGCTCAGCGCTCGCAGGTGGCTTTCCTTCTCCAAGCTGGGTGCGCATCTGACGTCACATCCGGCGCTGGGCCGCGTATATCCGGCGGGGAGTGACACGCCCTCGGCTCGTTAGCTCCGCCTCGTGGAATCGGCACGTTGCTTCTCATTGGGTGCGTGCGGGGGGGGGTTTACCAGGCTCCGCCCTTGACGAGGAGCTGACAAGGAGCCCCTTCGTGGTAACCCCGTGGAGCGCATGGTCTATGGCGCTAATCGAGCCGGTGTGAGGACGCATCCTCCCCCGCTCCGCCGCCATCTCCTCTGTTGTTGTTGTAATTGTTGGGGAAGAAGATGGAAGGAGGTATGGGAAAGGTCCTAAACTCACTACTGATGCCATATAATCACATTCTGGTGCAACGAAGAATCATAATTAATGGAGACGAGGCCTTAACTGACATAGAATAAGAATAACTAGGAAGATGTCCGAAAGTTGTCTACGTGTGGTGCGGTGGACCTGGGCACGACATTTAATGGGGGAATAAGGGGAAGGTCGGCTCTACTGATTGTTATTTACATGCAATGGGACTAGGGAATGGGGGATCGGGGAAAGTTGGGGAGTATTGGAGAAAATAGGGGAATATTTACAAGCGGATATGGAGGCCAAATTCCATATTCGCAACATTGCACCCTTCTCTACCCTCGGGGCGTCCCGACCCGATAAATTTTTACCTACTTTAGTGTGGCACGCAATGTAGTTCCCTCTACTATTAACTCTACCCTGAGTGCGACAGTTTTACAGATATTCACAAATGAGTAAATATGTCCCCCTGCGACGTTGCACCCTTCTCCTCACAGAAACACACCCACAGGATAACCGAATCCGGAAAGAATTCTCAAACTAAACATACAGCCGGTAGGGAGCATTATTTACAAGACTACGCTGCTATTTACACTACGATCCAGGACCTGTTTTTGGAGGAACACATGCAGATGTTATGCATAGAGAGAGCGCGCTTGCCAGCATCGATACACCAACCCACGAGTGCTCTGTGGCCGACGGCCTTTAATAACGTGCAGAGCACCCTTTCCCGAGCATCAAAAGCACCACCCCACCACCAATCGGTGCAGTCACCATTGTTCATTGGAATAAAAATAAATTCGACAACCCCTAACCCTGCAGGTGTCTCTTGCTCTTCTTGTGGTGCACTTGGTGGTGTTAACTATTAGTGGTTCACCTGTATGGCATAGGTGCCACGTTGATCCATAGGTCCATCCCCGGGTGGTGCTTGGCCGCAAACGAACTGCGGTCCATTGTGGGTGGCCACAAACATTGCGGTCCATATGGTGTATCGATCCCGGCAGCAAACAGCGAAAGTGCAGGCCCACAACTGCGCAGCCAGCACCTCTCTCTCCTCTCTCTCTACCCCAAAGCCAGATCCTCGGAGGTGGGAGACAAAAGAAGAAACAAGTGAGTAAGGTGGTAAGGGCGCAAAAGTGCACGCAATGTAAGGTGATGCACACTGGGGGCACATGGGAACCAGGTGAGACAGGTACGTTCCTATCGTACGCCCCCCCCCCCCCCACCAGGTAACCTACATGGCCCCTCCCTTACCCCTTACTGTATCCACACAACACAACACTACCCATAAACATCTACTTTACAAATCAACAAACATCCCTACTGTCTTCCCCGTTCCTCCCATAAACCAAATTCGTCTTCTCTCCCTCCTAACCAATCAAATTTGCCATTTTCAACTCTCATCAAAATTTGCCATTACCAATTCATCATCAGTCCCTCCTAGGGAGGGAGAGATGGAATCACCCCAATGTCTCATCCACGTCGTGATGCGTCTCACAAATCCTCACAGCAATCTCATTTCCTGCACAAAACAAAGAAAACACAGGTGTGGAGTCATCATCATCACCACAGGCAAGTGGCTGCGTATGGTGCGACAGGTTCATCAATCCTAACTATCTCCTAAATGACTTTAACAACTTTACACTACCCGGGGTCTTTCTCCGGCCAAACCATTGGCCCTCTTACACTATGGGTTCTAAAACCAATTCCCATTGGCCAAACTGTGGTGCTCTTCAATTTGGGGTCTCACTCCCCCGATTCATCTCCCGGTGCCCTCATACAATTTCTGGGCTGCGACGTGTACCTCTCCCAGTGGGTCTACCCACCTGCACACCTCCACCACTGCAGTTGCCTCCGAGCTTACCTGCTCCTTACCCTAACCTAACTACCAGGGGAAGGCCCTCTGGCTCTCTCCCCACTCCGTGCCCTCTCTGGCACTGGGCTGCCCGATCCACACCCGGGATCCTCAGGCACCCACTCACAACTACCGGCTCCCAGAGCCCACCTGCGGCCTCACCTGGCCGACATCCTCACAGTGGTGGAGTGCCCAACCAACTACACACACTAACAGGCTACACGCCCAGCCATTTCCACAACACTAATGCACCCATTCACAACACCATTCTGCAACCGCACCACAAATGCCAATATCCAATCACAATTTACCTGTACCCTCTACCTAACACTTACACTACCCGCCCCGGGTATCCGTGATGGGGGTCCACTCTTCCCCCATCCACACCTTCGCACCATGCACACCACTCCGTACCACTTACTCCAACTTTCTCCACACACCTGTACTTGCACACCTGTGCTCTCACACCTGGTGCCACCGGCACCCTTCTCTCCCCAAGCGCATTCGCGCTGATCCACAACACTCACTACTCATACACTGCTCCACACACCTGTCCCGTTGCACACCTGTGCAATCACACCTGTTCAATTCTCACAAACACGGCATCATCTCAGCTAACTACTCCCTTCTGAAACTTGCGCTTCCCAGTCGTCCCTTTAAACTATTGCGCTCCCTCGTCATTATCATCCACACTAATCTACCTGCGTCCCCACTACAGGTATCAGTCACTAACTAAACTTAACGTTACCTAATGTCAATCTCTTCTAGATCCCTACAATATAACCTAACCCACCCGGGCTAGTTTTCACTGCCATACACCCCATAAGCTATTGCTCCTTTGCCCCCCCATGGGAAGGATGGTGGATTTGCCATCCCACCACATCGGGGGTCTCTCACTACCAATTTTGCACATCAAATTTCAACAAATCAAAAATTTGCCAATCATCTGCCAATCACTGTACCATTACCAATCATCACTCTGCCAATCCTTTGCCAATCATCAAATTTCGCCTTTTTCTAATTTTGGGTCCAAAACACTAACCTCATCACCCAGTCTACTCACTAATACCTCTCGGTGCGCCAATCCCTGTCCAAAGCCCGGCTTCGTAAAGCCAAGCAATGGATGCTGGTTGTTTTGTGCCAGCGGCTGGATGCGTCCGGCACTCGGTGCAGGGACGGGGGCTTACCCGTGCCGAGATCCCACACACCACCTCGGCGTGGAGCCATCCAATGCCCCGATCTAGACCTGCCGGCACGTCTCAACAAAACGTGGTCGCCATAACGACCCTTCCTATCGGGCTGCCAGCTCCGCCTAGTGGAGCCTGGACGCGGCCGTTCAAAGCGAGGCCCGGCACGCACCGAGGGCCTGCTTCGGCTAAAAGTCGCTCTAACCTCTAACCCGTGTAACGTCGATGCTTCACCTGGACGCTTACACCCCGCAGCCCGTTCCTTGCTCACACATCCAGCTGTGCCCATGCTCCTCGTACCCTTCCTTACACACCCAGGTACACCCATTCCACTCACAGCCTTGGTCACACACCTGACCACCGAACACTTTGGCACACATCCGTTGGTAGCACACCACACCAACACACCTCTTCGCGCCCCCTCCTCTGTCACCTCCTCTGTGACAATCACAGGTGTGCCCTCATTCACACACCCAACCACGTGCCTCACCACCAACTCCAGCGTGCATTCCCACTCACGCTCTACCATTCCAGGTGTGCATCCTTCCATCCCAGGTGTACATCCTCTCTCACCTGTCACAACTAACTCACGCTCCATGTCACTCTCACTACTTTCACCTCCATTCCTGACAGCGCACTCACCCTTACTCTTGACAGCGCACTCTTTCCCCATGCACCTGTCCGTTACACACCTTTCTCGCGCACACTCTCCCGTTACACCCTCTGTAACACTCACCACACCGCGCTTCCATGTGCCCCCTCGCACATGCGCTACGACCGACTCACTCTTGCCAGCACACTCACTCCTTGGCACGCACTTTTTCCTCACACACCCCAGAGTCGGACTTTCTCGCACACCTCCTCTTTCGCACACCAGACCTGTCGCACACTTCACCAACGGCCTCTCACGAACACCCGGGTCCATCTCGACCCCCAAGCTTCTTAAATCCCCTGGCGCATCATACGCACGACCATATTGGTCACCACTTACACCGGGTCCTCTTCCTCTTCGCTTCTCCTCCATCACCTGCGAATCCCTCATTCGGTTAATGAGCACATCATCACGATCCAAACACAGACTTTGGACCAATTCTTTTATCTCCTCTTTTATTTCTTTCTTATCCCCTCTCCGTCGCTTCTTAATTTCGCTCATCCCTTCTTCCACTTCTTCTAGTTTCTGCTTCACCTCTTTCATTCCCCGGTACGTCTCCTCAAGCTCGTCCTCCAAGGCTACCTTGACCGTTTCCAGGTGCGTCCTCACCTGCCGGTCCTTCGTCTCCATTACCTCTATCACCTCGTCCAACCTCGTTGTCAGTCCCTCACGTACCGTCTGACACTGCCTCTTTGTCGCTATCAAGTCGTTTTTTATGTCGTTTTGTGTCGCTTTTAACCCTCCTAATACCGCAGTGTTCCTTTGAACCTGCTCCACTAACTCCGTTTGTCCCACCGTCAGCTGCTCCACCTCCTGCGTCAGGTCCTCTATGCCCCCTTGTAACTTTACAGTCCCCTTTCTCACCTCCTTCTCCATGTGCTCCTTACAGTGCCTCACCTCCTCGCGCACTCCTCCGACCTCCTCACTCACTCCTCTTCTGATCTCCTCTCCCATCACTTGCATCTCCTGCCCAGATGCCACCCTCATCTGCTCCATTTCCTCCCTGTGAGCATCCAGTTTGGTTTCTACCCCCATTCTGACCCCCTCTATCTGCTGCTCCATTTGTTTAACTTCCCTTTCCGCTTGGTCCCTCATGTCCCTCAATTTGCCTTCCATACTGTTTTCTAACCCCTCTAACCCATTTTTCACTCCCTCTATTTGATTCTCTTGAGCGGCCATTCTGTTTTCTACCCCCGTTAACCCAGTTTTCACTCCCTCTATCTGATTCTCCTGGGCAGCCATTCTATTTTCTACCCCCTCTAACCCATTTCTCACCTCTTTTATCCCATTGTCTAACCCCTCAAAATTTTTGTCTAACTTCTCAATTTTCTTGTCTAACTCCTCAAAATTATTGTCTAACTTCTCACCGGTACCCCTCATTTGGCCCTCTAATCGCCCACTATCAACCCTCATTTGGCCCTCCATCCTATCCATTTTTGCATTCAGTTGGGTCAAGAATAATCTGAGGTCAAACCCGGTTTGCCCAGCGTCCCCAGCCGCCACCGCAGGCTCGCCCTCCGCGGCGCCGCTATTTTGGGACCCTTCAACCACGTGAGCGAGCGCGCCATTTTGCGCGCCCGCTACTTCGTGCGTGACGGCGCTATTTTGCGAACCTGCCGCCCTCACTGCTTCGCTCTCCTCATGTCCCTCAATTTGGTCCTGGACCGACCCTGCTTCACTCTCCCCTACCGGACCCCAGCCGTCTTGATCCGCCATAGCGCGACTTGCAAAATTCGAGTTTCGTAAAACAAATCCAATTTTTTTTTTTTTTTGTTATAATTTCGTCGAGCGCATTACGCGCTCCGAATCGATTTTCCCTCCCAAAATTTGGGCCTAATAAATTTAGTCCCGGGTTCGAATTCCACTCCTCGACACCAATTGTTACAGTACTAACACAATTGGTGTCCAAAATTTGGGCTAAATAAATTTAGTCCCAGGTTCGAATCCAACTCCTGACAACCAATTGTTACAGACACGACTTTGATGTTAAAGTGGGCCGAGCGGAATGGCCGTCGTGTCCGCACAAATTACCCGACTATACTCGACGTTGACGAAGTCGCGCGATGCTGGCTCAATACGAAAAAGAAGACACCCGGCTGGATTACAATAACACAATACGACACCAGGGGTTCAGTTCTCAAGACCTCCGGAGGAGGTTATATTAAGGCGGAAGGTTAGATTACAACTACAAGAGGGACAGCATAGAAAGACAAGCACTTAGACACAATCTTATATTATTCCCAACAGACGACAGATAAACGGGACAAAGCTGACTCACACGGGGATTGATGGAAAGGACAGGCGGGTAGCGATGGCTCCAGGTGCACCTGGGCTCAAAGGTCAGAATCGACTCGGTCCGGTCCAGAGATGCGGGGAGGTCGCAGCGCTCGGATGGCGTCTTGTCTGCTCAAGCTGGGGGCGCATCTGGCTCAGCGCTCGCAGGTGGCTTTCCTTCTCCAAGCTGGGTGCGCATCTGACGTCACATCCGGCGCTGGGCCGCGTATATCCGGCGGGGAGTGACACGCCCTCGGCTCGTTAGCTCCGCCTCGTGGAATCGGCACGTTGCTTCTCATTGGGTGCGTGCGGGGGGGGGTTTACCAGGCTCCGCCCTTGACGAGGAGCTGACAAGGAGCCCCTTCGTGGTAACCCCGTGGAGCGCATGGTCTATGGCGCTAATCGAGCCGGTGTGAGGACGCATCCTCCCCCGCTCCGCCGCCATCTCCTCTGTTGTTGTTGTAATTGTTGGGGAAGAAGATGGAAGGAGGTATGGGAAAGGTCCTAAACTCACTACTGATGCCATATAATCACATTCTGGTGCAACGAAGAGTCATAATTAATGGAGACGAGGCCTTAACTGACATAGAATAAGAATAACTAGGAAGATGTCCGAAAGTTGTCTACGTGTGGTGCGGTGGACCTGGGCACGACATTTAATGGGGGAATAAGGGGAAGGTCGGCTCTACTGATTGTTATTTACATGCAATGGGACTAGGGAATGGGGGATCGGGGAAAGTTGGGGAGTATTGGAGAAAATAGGGGAATATTTACAAGCGGATATGGAGGCCAAATTCCATATTCGCAACAATATATACACACACAGATTGAACTGCCTAACTTGACGAGGAGGCAAGGCACAGATTGAGTCTCACCCCAGTAATTGCTGCACAACCTGTTAGCAACAAGTGTCACCTGCCACGAAAACACATTGTCTATGCTCTGCTCATCAACAATTAGGAGGTTTGCAGTCAGGAACATTAAATCTAACGAAAGCACACTAACCCTATGACATGACACTGACGTCATGCACCTAAATTATACCAAGACATCACCTCCAAACTCGGAGGCATCCGCGTGGTACTCGTCTTTGCAGACTGAGAATAAAGCTCTGTGGTCACAAATAGACAAAGGCAGAGATGTCGATGTAGATTTCGCCTTTATTATGGGCTCATCAGCAATGATATATATATACAGGGCCGGCGCCAGACTATTTTGCGCCCTAGGCAACATTGTAGAGCGTATGTAAGTTTTTATAGCTTTGAGAAACTACGTTCACCACTTGCCACTGATATGATACTGGAAGTGTGAGAAGGATCCTTAAAGCAACGGAAACATTAGGCACATTATCCAGGAGTTTTTGTTGTCGTATGAAGAGAAATACTTCTTGTGGCAGCATAGACTTTGGAAGTCTTCGAGCTATTGCTACAAGTTCAGTAATGCGCCCCTCTGATGTCTGCACCCTAGGCGGCTGCCTAGTTGGCCTAATGGTAGCGCCGGCCCTGTGTGTGTGTGTATGTGTATGTGTATGTGTATGTGTATGTGTGTATATATTATATATACACAAAGAATTAAGTTAAGCACCCCTACACAACGAATTAAGGTAAGCACCCCCTAATATATATTCTTTGTGTATATGTATACATTGGCATATATTCTAAGGTATGTGAGATCAAATAATGATTGGTATGACATTAGCAATTATCCATTGATGAAATTGAGTGATCAAAGTGAAAAAAAGTGATTGGTTGAGTCAGTGATCCGATCACGTGGGTCCTACACACGTTATTGACGCAAAGATCGCTAGAGGTCTTCTCAGAACAATGACTGTACGTTAGAAAACATAAACGTCATCCACACTGTCCGTGATGGACCTATAGCTCCATACTTAAATTGAGGTGAAAATATGCCTAAAATTCCCAAAAAAATTTTCACCTTAAATTATTCAGAATATAAATATTGAAAACGGCAATGATTGTTATGTTTTTATGTGACCATAATATCACTTCTCCAGAAAAATATAGCAATATCATGGGTATATTAACACTGTTTTGACGACAACAAACTTGTAATGTGCGAGGTTGTAAAAAAACGGGGGGAGGTGCTTAACTTAATTCTTTGTTGTGTATATATAGTATATATATTATATATATCTATAATATATATATATATATATATATTATATATATATATATATCTATACAGATTATATATATATATTATATACTAGATATATATATATGTAATATATAGTATATATATATATTATATATATAATATATATATATTATATATAATATATAATAAGTATATATATATATAATATATAATATTATACTATATATTAATATATATATATATAATATATATAATATTATTATAATATAATATAATATATATATATATATTATATATATATAATATATATATATATATATAGTATAATATATATATAATCATAATAATATATATATATATATAGTATATATATATATATATATATATATATTATGATATATATATATATATATAATTATATAATCTATCTATATGAATTGCACTAATACTCTGTGTGTATGTTTGTTTGTACGTTTGTTTGTTTTGTTTGTATGTCTGTGACCTGCTGTTTCTCGACAAACTTACCGGTCCGATAATACTTGAAACTTGCCAGGTATATTGCTGGGGACCCGAGGATGTGCCTTTTCAAGGTTTCATATTAATCGGACAATTACTTACCGAGCTATGTCCAAAAAACGATTCAACCAATCAGAGAGCAGCGAGCTATCGCGTGTGCCGAACGTGGCGGACACACTCTGCCTCGGATGGCACATTTGAGAGCGTATTCATTTATTTCACGTTTGCAAACTATGTTGCCGTATAAACTATGTTTTAAAAACTAATAAAAAACTAATTTGCGATTCATCGTAACTGCGATATACGACCTATCCGGACACAGTGAGGACTGCACTTTCCGGCAATCCAATCACAGAACGCGTTATTGCGTAGGCGTGGCCGATGTGAGAGCGAGCTGATGCTGAGCCCAGCGCGTGCGCCATTACGGTACGTAATTTCGAATTTCTTCCGGAGAAAATAATAATTTTCTCGATTTCTTATGCGCATTATTTTCTCCACAATTCAGTTCAGAGCGAAAGGGGCGGAAGGCGAAGAGAGCGTTGTTTTTTTTTGTTTTACGGGCGTACGGCGACGGGCGGGGTAGAGCGTACGGGTAGCGTTTGTTTTTTTTTTTTTTGGGCACATTTGAGAGCGTATTCATTTATTTCACGTTGGCAAACTATGTTGCCGCTATGTTGCCGAGTAAAACTATGTTTTAAAACTAGATTAAAACTAATTTTGCGATTCTTTTCGCTTTCCTGCGCATTTGTGCACACGCTATGGCGATTTCTTTACCAAACTCCGCTAGCCGTTAGCTTTGGACCAAACCATTTCATGTAAAATAGAGGGGGGGGATTGTCACCCGTACTCGCAAAGCCGTTAGCTTTGGACCAAACACATTGCATGTAAATAGAGGGGGGGAGGGGATATACTTTTAGATATATATATAGTACGGGCATGCCCTAAGTATATATAATATATATACTATATATATATATATATATAATATATATATATAATAATATATATAATATATATATATAATATAGTATAATATATATATATATATAATATATATATATATATAATATATATATATATATATATACTATATAAGATATTATATATATATATATAATTATATATATTATATCTATATATATTAGAGAGACATTGCATTAAATTTC